>NC_064408.1:3045000-3360000 GCF_023375975.1 Astyanax mexicanus
GATCCTGGCTGCTGTGTCTGTTAGCATTGTAGCTTCAACCCTGCTGAAGCCTGTCTGTTAGCATCTAGGCTAACCTACTCCGAGACATGTGTCTGTTAGCACCACAGCTTCGCAGCTATTCAATTCCAAACAGGACAAACCCAGCTCTTAGCATTTTGGCAAACTAGTACCGACCTGCTGAGCCTGTCTGTTAGCAGCGTGGCTATTCTGGTTCTGGCTTCTAAACTTTTAAATGAGGTATTGTATCAACATTTTGTCATTAGACATCTTGATGTAAAACAGTTTTTTAATTGTTTTTGGTGTAGAAATGTTTGGATGCTCTTTTTTTCTGAAAGTTTCGTCCTGCAACTAAACAGCCATTATTTTAAACTTTTTATTTTTCTTTATATATATTTATATTTATTTACAGAGCCGAACTTCATCAGCTACCCGCCGGTGTCGTCCTCCCACATGCCGTGGGGTGGAGTGATGGAGAAGAACGTAGGGGGAGGAGTAGGAGGACACTGGGAGCACTCCCGACGCGACAGGGAGCGCGAGAGAGAGAGAGAGGCAGAACGACGAGAGAGAGAGAGAACGCCCACCGCAAACGAATACGGGTCAGAACCTTTCAGCTTTCAGCTGAACCAGACCCAGGTTTACAACAGTGTTAATAGTGTTTATCATTTATATCGTTCTCGCAACTAACCACTATACCACAGCAACACCTTAACAACCACTTAGCAACACCTAATCCATAGCAACACCTCAGCAACTAACCGTTATACTATAGCAACACTTCAGTAATTAACCGTTATACCATAGAACATCTTAGCAACTAACCCTTATCCCATACCAACATCTTAGCCATGACCTAGCAACACCTGAGAAACCACCTAGTAATACCTAACCCATAGCAACACTTCAGCAACTAACTATTTTTCCATAGAAGCACCTCAGCAACAAACCACTATACCACAGAAAAACACCTCAGCAACTAACTGGTATACCACAGCAACGCCTTAGCAACCACCTAGCAACACCTAAGGAAACACATAATCCACAGCAACACCTCAGCAACTAACAGTTATACCCTAGCAACACCTCAGCAACTAAACATTTTACCGTAGCAACACCTCAGCAACTAACCGTTATATCAAAGGCAACATCTTAGCAACCACCAAGCAACACCTAAGATACCACCTAGTACCCCCTAATCTAACACCTCAGCAACTAACTGCTATACCATAGCAAAACCTCAGCAACTAACTGCTATACCATAGCAACATTTTAGCAACCACCTAGCAACCACCTAGCAACACCTAAGACACCACCTAGTAACACCTAATCCATAGCAACACCTCAGCAACTAACCATATACCACAGCAACACCTTAGCAGCTAACTATTATACCACAGCAACACATCAGCAACTAACCCCTATACCATAGCAACACCTTAGCAACCACCTACCAACACCTAAGAAACCACCAAGTAATAACTAATCAATATCATTACCTCAGCAACTAACCGCTGTACCACAGCAAAATCTTAGCAACCACCTAGCAACACATAAGAAACCAGCAGATTACACAAATACTGTTAAACACTGGAAATACATGCTGCTCTAAACACTTTATAAACTCCCAGAACTTCTTTCTTTAAAAGAGAGTGTGTGTGAGAGTGAGTGTGTGTGATTGAAGTGTTTGAGAGAGTGGTTAACAGAGCGAGAGTGAAGTTCACACAAAGCTCTCTATTCATTCATTCTCTCTCTATCTCTCTCTCTCTCTCTCCTGCTGTGAGCAGTGAGGACGACCGCTATCGCTATTATGCCCGCGAGAGCGAGAGAGAGTACGAGCGCTTCCATCACACTCGTGCCAGCAGTCGAGGGAGAGAGGAGCATTCTGGGAGGGAGAGGCGGCACAGGGAGAAGGAGGAGAGCGGGAAACACAAGTCTTCCAAACGGTGAGAATCAGACTGAATCAAACCAGCTGATACGTGTTATAGATATATATACATATATATATCTACACTGATGGGCGTGGTGTTCTGGAAATGAGGTTTGTTCAGGTACTTTTCTGGAGTTTTGCTTGTTTATCTTGGTAACAGAAAACACAGGAGCTCCACTGACTGAATACAACCTAGACAGACGCCAACAGTCAGACGTTCATCGCTATCTCTGCACTTATTACACACGCTTTTACATCAACAATAAACAGAATAGTAAATAAAATAACATTGCTGTTCCCGTAAATGAGCTGCTGGAGCTCCTTCACAGCGTCAACCAGCAGCTCAGTTTCCTCTGCTGAGAAGCGTTTGTTGAACACGTCCAGGTAGCTGCACCGTTACAATAGCAATCCACCAAAGTCAGAGCAAGAGAGAGAGAAACAGACTAGAGAGACAGAGCGAGAGGGAGACAGAGAGAGAGAAACAGAGCAAGAAAAAAGAGAGAGAGAGAAAGAGAGAGACAGAGTGAGAAAAAGAGCGAGAGAGAGACAGAGAGAGAGAGTAACAGAGGAAGAAAGAGAGAGAAACAGCAAATGAGAAAGAGACAGAGAGAGAGAGAGAGACAGTGAGAGAGAGACTGAGTGAGAGACAGATAGCACGAGAGAGAAAAACAGAGCAAGAGCGAGAGACAGCGAGAGAGAGAGAGACAGAGCAAGTGAAAAACAGAGTGAGAGAGAGCGAATAAAAGAGAGAAAGAGCGAGAGAGAGAAAGAGTAAGAGAAATTTGAGAGAGAGAGAGAGACAGCGAGTGAGAGACTTTAGCACAGCGGCGGTGTGTCGACAATTTGAATGAAATGAAGTGTGGATGAATCTTAGGAAGTAGAGCCAGACTTTAGAGCACTTTGATATGTTTACCTTGGTGTCCGAAATTTGGTGCATTTTTGTGCGTTTCACACAAGGAAACGAAAATAAGCACCAATTTTTTACACTTTTTGGTATTGTTTTTCGATTCCCAGCCCTACTAGAAACTCCTTTAAATTACAGTACAGTTCCCCCCAATAAACGTACCCTTTAACCAGGGCCAGTTCTAGAGGGAGGGGACTGAGGGGGCATTGCCTCCCTAAGCACAATGTGAGCAACGACTGTTTTTAAAATTATGTGTGAAAAAAAATTTAACCAATACCAAAAATGCATTTTTCTGTGCAACCTGAAGACATTTCCTTGCTTATGTCTGATTGGCTTAGGGACGTTTTGGTTTAGTACGACAAGTCCTGGTGATTGGTTGCTCAGTGTTACTGGCTTGTAACATTTTTGGTGCTTAACTTGTAGCATTAGCAGCTAGCTGTTTGTTAATGAAGCTATTAATTTGGTTAGACACAGCTAATCTCGCTTAACATGGGCTTAACTTAATACCATTCTGCATTCATTTAATAAATGTTTCATTCAAAAAAAATATACACTGTAGGAAACCCCACAATGCGTCGAATTTGAAAGCTCCTCCACATCAGGTCAGCCAGTTTTAAATTCTTTTCTGAAGAGTAATTTTTACATAATTTTTTATACTGTACAAACAGTATTGAATTTTTTGTTTTTTTTTCCCTTGGGAAAAGTACCTTTAATTACAGTGTCTTTTCAGCTACAGCTGTATTTTAGCTAACTTAAAAACTGCGTTATATCTTTTATTGCTCTTTTATAATTGCATTATGCATTGTAATCTTTTATGTTGTTTTTTTTAGGTAGACAATTTTAAGATCTGTCCAGGAACAACGGACAAAAAAATAGCCTTTAGGCTAATTCTGGTGCATTTACAGTAATGCTAATTAATGTACACTGTCCCTGCTAAATAAACTATTAAATGAATAAATTATTATGCTTTACGTAAAAGGTTGAAGACACATTCAACATTTTTATTTCTTTACTTTTTTTTTTTTTTTTTTTTTTGATAATTTTATTTCTAATTTTTTCCATTTTCTCCCCAATTTACACGGCCAATTACCCAACCCACTTATTAGGACTCCCCTTATTACTAGTGATGCCCCAACACACCAGGAGGGTGAAGACTAGCACATGCTTCCTCTGATACATGTGAAGCCAGCCACCGCTTCTTTTCGAGCTGCTGCTGATGCAGCATTACCGGGCAGCATCACAGCGCTAACGCTCGGAGGAAAGCGCAGCGACTCGGTTCCGATACATCAGCTCACAGATGCCCTGTGCTGCAGACATCACCACAGGAGTGATGTGGGGAGAGAGCGCCATCTACTGTACCCACCCAGAGGGAGCAGGGCCAATTGTGCTCCCTCTGAGCGCCGGCAGCTTGATGGTAAAGAGGCTTCGAACCTGCGACCTCCTGCCCATAATGGCAGCGCTTTAGACCACTGGACCACTCGGCGCCCATTTCTTTACTTTATACATCAATTTTAACAAGGCAGTCTAGAACCAGGTCTGCTCTTATTATCACTCTTATACTGTATCTTATACTTAATCTATTTCCTGTTTACAGCAAACAGCACGAGGATGACGGGGACGGCCACCGCCGACACAAACACAAAAAGAACAAACGCAGTAAAGAGGACAGAGCGGCGGAGGACGTCTGCGGACTGGGGGACGAACACGAGCCCAAGGACTGATCAATAAAATCAGAAATCAATCACTATTAACACCATTAACAAAAGCATGCTGTGATTTTATACCAATCACTGAGGCGTATCTCACTATTTTACACTGTTTGACAGGCCAAACATTCACAGGACAGCTGTATGTATCTTGGCTTGGTAACGCCCACACCTGTATAAGTTGTGAGGTGCTATCTTGTGAGTGAGGTTGGTTGATGGGACGTTCCATTTCTGAAGTAGTGCAGGAATTTAAAAATCTAGAATTTTCAATATTTCTGCATAAATATGATTCAAAACATCATCAGATCATATTTTTGATAAAGAAAACCCAGTTAAACATACGAGACAAAAATATTACACTTGCTCATTTATTTATTGAGGAAAATTATCCTATATTACATATTTCTGAGAGGAAAAAGTAGAACAACATTTGTGGAATATCAGTAAATCACAAAAAATTTAAAATATTTTTTTCTGTACTTCTGTTTATTATTAGTTAAGTCCAACCTAAATATGTTACTCCACATTACATTTACTTACTAATTATATACATATATGACAAAAACTGATCCGTTATCACCTAATTTTTAAAATAACATAACAGATTTGGTTATTATTATTATTATTATTATTATTATTATGTATTGGCATGTCAATTCTGTTGTATATTTAAATTTTCTTCTGTCAGTTCTTTTGTCTGTCTGGCTCTCATGTCTGTGTTATTCTCAGGTCTGTGTTTCATTCCCAGTGTTTTTCCACTCACCTGTGTTCATTTGTAGCTCCGCCCCTTCGTCCCAGGTGTTTCCTGTTCCCTGTGTGTGTGCACCTCTATTTAAGGTCCGTGTTCCATTTCCCCGGTGTAGATCCTTGTATGTTTATCGTCTGTCAGTGCTCCATGTTTTCCCCAGTTTCCTCAGTCCTGTTTTCAGTAAATCCCTGTGTATTTTGTTTTTGTTTTCGTTAATAAATCCCATTTTGTTTGCATTTGCGTCCGCCTCCGCGTCCTCCCTGCACCCGCACTTGACAGAAGGATCGACCTAAATATGGACGCAGCAAACAAGTGGACCGGCTCCAGGTTGGCGATCCGCCATGCAGCATGCGGGACCCCGGCGTTGGAATCCTCGAGGCCTAAAGGACGCCACAGGCCTCGGGGTAGACGTTCTAAGGGGTCCCGCCAGCATGAAGAGGATCCCTTTACGGGGGAGGATTTTCTTGGGGGGGCGCTAAGGGTTGGTGCGTTGAGCCTCGGGTCTCATCCCGTGTTTGGCAGTAGCCATGAGTACCCGAGGCAAGTGGCGCGCAGCCCGTGGGACTACCTGGGATGTGCGCCCAGTAGCTCCGAGGAGGAGGAGGAACTCTACCCCGCAGCAGCCCGTACTCCATTGCCGTTTCCTACAGGGGCTGTACTCTACCCGCGCTCAGTGACTTTCACGGCCGAGATGCCGCGCTCCGAGAATCCCGCGACCGAGACGCCACGCTCCGTGAAGCCAGCGGATGGGACGCCACGCTCTGTGACTCCCGTGGCTCATCCGCGCTCCGAGAATCCCGCGGCCGAGACGCCGTGCTCCAAGAATCCCGCGGCCGAGACGCCGCGCTCCGAGAATACCGCGACCGAGACGCCACGCTCCGTGAAGCCAGCGGATGGGACGCCACGCTCTGTGACTCCCGTGGCTCATCCGCGCTCCGAGAATCCCGCGGCCGAGACGCCACGCTCCGAGAATCCCGCGGCCGAGACGCCGCGCTCCGAGTATCTCGTGGCTGAGGCTCCGCGCTCCGAGACCCCCGCGGCTCATCCGTGCTCCGAGAATTCAGCGGTGGCCGCGCCGCCCCCCGAGAAAGCGCCAGCGGCAGCGCCGCTCTCTGAAGCTCCGGCTAAGCTAGCAAGCCTGCTAGCTCCACCGCGCTCTCAAGCCCCACCTGCTTTCAGCTCTCAAGCCCCACCTGTTTCCAGCTCTCCAGCCCGGCCGGATTCCAGGTCTGCGACTCCTGCTCCAGAAGCAAGCTCCGGTCCGGTTTCTACAGCCTCGCCCACAGCTGAATCTGCGGTTCCAGGCCGGATCTTGGCGGCAGCCGCACTCTCAGCTCCCGCTGAATCGGCGTCTTCGCCAGCTGTATCAGCGGCCGCCGGCCGCCGGCCGCCTCTGAATCAGCGCTGCCCGCGGCTCTGGCCGCCTCTGACCCTGTTCCCGCGGCTCCGGCCGCCTCTGACTCTGTGCCCGCGGCTCCGGCCGCCTCTGACTCTGTGCCCAAGCTGCACCCGCCGCGCCTGCCCAAGCTGCAGTGTCTGCCGCCCACGTGGTGCCCACTGCTTCGGCTCCAGTGCCAGCGGTGCCCGCCGCTCCTGTGTCTGCAGTGCCTGCCACCCACGTGGTACCCACTGCTTCAGCTCCAGTGCCAGCGGTGCCCGCCGCTCCTGTTCCTGTACCTGCTCCAAGAACAATGTTTGGCCCTAGGCCCCGTGTCCCTAGGCCAGCAAGGCCTCCTGACTTTGCCCCCAGTACTGTGCCCAGGCTGTCCCCACAGACTTTTGCTGGTCCTGGGCACCCTCCTATGTTTTTGGTCCCCCTGTCACTCCCTGTCCTGGTCCCCGTATCTGTGTTCGTTCATGTTCCTGTCCCCTTAGGTTTTTCTGTTCCTGTCCCCGTCACTGTGCTAGTTTCTGTCCCTGTAAGTGTATTTGTCCCGGTTCTCTCGTCCACAGTCCAGTCTCTGTCCCAGTCTAACGTCCAACCCCCTGTCCAGTCTTTCGTCCAGTCTCCGTCCCCTGTCCAGTCTTTGTTCATGTCCCCTGCCCTGTCTGCATCCCTGCCCGATGTACAGCCCTCTGTCCAGTCTCAGTTCTCGTCCCCTGTCCAGTCTCTGCTTTTCCCACCTCCCCAGTCTCCATTCCAGTCGCAGTCTGTATCCCCTGTCCAGCCCAATGTCCAGTCTCCGTTTATGCCGACTGTCCAGTCCCCTGTTCAGTCTCATTTCCCATCCCCTGTCCTGCCCAATATCCAGTCTCCATTTGTGTCTAGTGTCCAGTCTAACGTCCAATGTCCGTTCACATCCTTAGTCCAGTCCCCTGTTCGATCTCCAGTCCAGTCCCTTTTGTTGTCTAGGGTCCAGTCTGTGTTTCAGTTTCCTGTCCCGTCCTTTGGCCAGTCTCCTCTCGTCTGTGCTCAGTCTTAGTCTTGTTTGGTATCCTGTTGTGTTTTCCACCCCCTCTTGCCCGGCTCCTGGGGATCTGTTTTTACGCGCCCCGGGAGTTGCGCGTTAAAGGGGGGGTTCTGTCAGGTCTTTTGTCTGTCTGCTTCTCATGTCTGTGTTATTCTCAGGTCTGTGTTTCATTCCCAGTGTTTTTCCACTCACCTGTGTTCATTTGTAGCTCCGCCCCTTCGTCCCAGGTGTTTCCTGTTCCCTGTGTGTGTGCACCTCTATTTAAGGTCCGTGTTCCATTTCCCCGGTGTCGATCCTTGTACATTTATCGTCTGTCAGTGCTCCATGTTTTCCCCAGTTTCCTCAGTCCTGTTTTCGGTAAATCCCTGTGTATTTTGTATTTGTTTTCGTTAATAAATCCCTTTTTGTTTGCATTTGCATCCGCCTCCGCGTCCTCCCTGCACCCGCACTTGACATCTTCGCTCTTTTCTTAAAAAACTCAGTAGCGTTGTGTCCTGTTTTTTATTTTTTTCGACTGAAAGCACTTCTTATGATGTGTTCTTTTATTAAAATAACTTTAACTGAAACTTTAAGTTTTATTGGAATTTTTGGCAGCAGTTAGTATAAACGTTTAGTATAAATATTGCAGTATGTTGTGATTTATTGTTATAATTCATTGCTCGTATCATCATTGATCTCGCGTGTAAAGCCGGTAACCCAAGATACTATTCTGAGCTACACAGTGCACTGCTCTCCAAAAAAGAGCATTTCTGTTCGTCTAATAAAAGTTTGATAAAGATCAGGCGAACAAGAAGACTATTAAAAGAAAGTTTTGTAGACATATGAGACCAAAAAGCAACTTTTAAGATGAAATGAAAAACGTTATGTTCAGAAAAAAGGAAAACACTGCATTCCACCATAAGAAGCTTATCCCAACTGTGAAACATGGTGGTGGTGGTATCATGATTTGGGCCTGGATGGCTCGCCATCATTGATGAAACAATAAATTCTGAATTATATCAGAGAAATTAAAAAAAAAAAGAACTTCAGGACCATATTTGACCATGAACTGAATCTTAAGAGAAGGTGGATCATGCAGCAGGACAATGACCCTAAACACACAAACTCACAAATATGTAATTTTGGATAATTTTCCTTAATAAATAAATGAACAAGTATAATATCGTTATCTTGTTTATTTAACTGGGTTCTTTTTATCTACTTACAGGGCTTGTGCGACAATATGATGATGTTTTAGATTATATTTATGCAGAAATATAGAACATTTTATTTAAAAGCCCCCGCACACATATACCACAGGACTTACACCGTACTAGTTCTAAAACTGCTTTTTTTCACTTTAATTTATTTCTTTGCTTCTTTGTTTTAATGAACTGTGAAAGTCAAACATGGTTTGTATAAAATTACAGCATGCTCATTTTGTTACTGCTCGCAATAACTTGACATCGAAGGGTTAATATTGTTAAAAATGCTGTTTAAATTGCTATGTAAAAATGTATTTATTTTTTATCTATTTCTTCTTTTCCTCTTACTATCTAGGATTATCTAGGACTCTTAAAACTACAGTTGCAAGAAAAAGTATGTGAATCCTTTGGGATTATACTTGGATTTCTGCATAAATTGGTCATTAAATGTGTTCTGATCTTCATCTACGTCCCAACAATAGACAAACACAGTCTGCTTAAACTAAAACCACACAAAACATGTAATGCAATATATGTTTGCATGGTTTTATTGAACACAACATGTTAATATTCACAGTGAGGAGGGAATAAAAGTATGTGAATCTTTGGATTTAATAACTGGTTGATTCTCCTTTATCAGCAAAAACCTCAACCAACGGTTTCCTGTAGCTGCAGATCAGACCTGCAGAACGGTCAGGAGGAATTCTGGATCATTCCTCTTCACTAAACTGTTTCAGTTCAGCTATAATATTATGGGATATCTGGTGTGAATCGCTCTCTTGAGGTCATGATGCTGCAGCGTCTCAGTTGGGTTCAGGAGGTCAGGACTCTCCAGAAGGAGTATTTATTTATTTTCTTCTGTTGAAGTCGTTCGGTTGTTGATTTACTATGTTTTGGGTCGTTGTCCTGTTGCATCATCCATCCTCTGTTGAGCTTCAGTTGGAGAACAGATGATCTTAAGTTTTCCTGCAAAATGTCTTGGTTAACTTGGGAATTCTTTTTTTTTTTTCGTTGATGACGGCAAAATCCGTGCAGACCCTGAGGCAGCAAAGCAAAGCAGCCCCAACCATGATGCCCCCTCCACCATGTTTCACAGTTGGGATGAGGTTTTGATGATGGTGTGCTGTTCCTTTTTTTTCTCCACACATAGAGTTGTGTGTTTTCCTTCCAAACAACTAAATTTTGGTTTCATCTGTCCACAATATATATTTAGCCAGTATTGCAATAGTGGAACATCCAGTTGCTCTTTTTTTTTGCAAACTTCAAACGTGCAGCAATATATATATAAATATATATATAAATATATGTTTTTTGGACAGCAGTGTCTTCCTCCGTGGTGTCCTCCCATCAACTTCATTCTTGTTTAATTTTTTCCTTATTGTAGATTTGTCAAACAAAAATGTTGCCAGAGCATGTGCCAGAGATTTCTGTATTCAGTCTTTAGCTGAAACTCTTCCTCAGAGGATTCTTCCTCACCTCATTGATCATTCTGTGCTGTGCTCTTACAGTCACCTTTACAGGACTTTACCACACCTAGGGAGAGTAGCAACAACAGTGCTGAACTTTCTCCATTTGTAGAGCGTCTGTCTTGTAGACCTTGGACTCATGAACATCAAGACTTTTAGAGATACTTTTTATGTAACCCTTTCCAGCTTCATGCTTTACGTCGACAATTCTTGAACGTAGGTCTTCTGAAGGATTAATCTTTTGTGCGAGGCGTGATTCACATCAAGCAATGCTTCTTAAAAACAGCAAACTCAAAACTAGAGTGTGTTTTTTAATTGAGAAATTCAAGTAATCCCAATAGATTCACATACCTTTTCTGGGAGGGTGAAGGCTAGCATGTGCTTCCACTGCATCTTATCACACTGCATCCTTTCAGAATGCTAATGCTAAATGCTAATTCTGTCACGTCAGCTAACAGAAACCAGCGCTGGCTAGCACCGCCCACTTTACCCATACTCACTGACTGAGGTTACACACTTAAAGATAGTAATTCACTTAATAATGAGAAATTATGTGTTTGATTTATGTTTATGATGGGAATGAGCTTCCATAACTTAAAGTACAAATTAACAAACGTATAAATAGAATTCAGGCTACAGTATGGCTGCTACCACTGTTTTTAGCTATGCTAACATTATGCTATGCTACAATAATCTATATTTCTAGATAGACACTGATTATTTGGGTTTAGTATTTTAATGTTATATAGAGTTAATTACAGGTAGACACTCTCACTGATCACTGACTTTATTCTTTATTAATGTTTATTTCAGTTTAGTATTGTAATGTTATATAGAGTTAGTTTTATAGATAGACACTCTCACTGATCACTGACTTTATTCTTTATTAATGTTTATTTGGGTTTAGTATTCTAATGTTATATAGAGTTAATTACAGGTAGACACTCTCACTGATCACTGACTTTATTCTTTATTAATGTTTATTTGGGTTTAGTATTCTGATGTTATATAGAGTTAATTTTACAGGTAGATACTCTCACTGATCACTGACTTTATTCTTCATTAATGTTTATTTGGGTTTAGTATTCTTATGTTATATAGAGTTAATTACAGGTAGACACTCTCACTGATCACTGACTTTATTCTTTATTAATGTTTATTTGGGTTTAGTATTCTTATGTTATATAGAGTTAATTTTATAGGTAGACACTCTCACTGATCACTGACTTTATCTTTATTCTTTATGTTTATTTGGGTTTAGTATTCCAATGTTATATAGAGTTAATTACAGGTAGACAATCTCACTGATCACTGACTTTATTCTTTATGTTTATTTGCGTTTATTATATTTTTATATATTTGTTTAATGCTGGAAAGTGTTGAATAATCTACACATTGTCTGAGAATTTCCTGAAAGCTAAATCCTTTAGAATTTATTTTAGAAGTTCAGTGTATTTTAATTGTATTAATATTTCAGTTATTTTATGTGTATTTTTTATGATTGTACAGCACTAGATATGGCATGCCCCTGATTCTGTAGCCTTTGTAGCATTTCAGATCTTTACTGTGTGAAATTGTACTGATGCACTGAGTTTGGATTATTGCAGAAATATATAGTAAATGTATAATAATGGTAAAAATATTGATATAAAAGGACAGAAGACACGTTCATGCTCATGGACCAAATGTATTTGTGATATTTAAAGATGCAAAGTAAAGGTTATTCTGTATTTTTGGACTTTTCAATGTCATCTCTCTGAAAATTCAATATATTCTGATATGTTGTCACTATATAAAACCATATAAATACAGAAACTGGTTGGGCAATAAGGAAAATCAAAATAAAAAGGCTGTTTTTAAAATGTAAGGAGTAGAAAGTTCAGATAATTGTGTAAAAATGTAAAATATTTACATATACAGTAAAGTATAGATAACCTGATGATGAGTAATCATCAGGTTATCTATATCATCAGGTAATCATGAGTTAGTGTCCTAAAATAGTAAGATTGTATCTCATGAGATAATATCCAAAAATAAAAAAGTGAGATAGCATAGCAAATTAACGATTATCTTAAATAATGAGATAGTATCTCAAAATAATGACTTATAAATAGCTTTGAAAAGGAGAGATGGTATCTAATGTGATAGTATTTAAAAAATAGACAGTATCTTAAAATTACGAGATAGCATATCAAAATAATGACTTATTATATCAGATTAGTGACTTAGTATCTCAAAATAGCAAGATTGTATTTCATGAGATATTATCTAAAAATAATGAGATAGTATCTTAAAATGATTGTATAGTATATTAAAATAGGGAAATAGCATATCCAAAAAAAAGGACTTAGTATCTCAAAATAGTAAGATGGTATCTCATGAGAGAGTATCTTCAAATAATGAGATAGTATATTAAAATAATGAGATTTGTTTTTTAAACAGGGAGATTGCATGGAAAAAGAATTTATTATCTCAAAGTAATGAGATAGTATTTAAAAAATAACGACTTATTATCTCAAAATAATGACTTAGTATCTCAGAATAATGACTTAGTATCTCAAAATAATGACCTCTGTTCTCAAAATCATGACTTAGTATCTTAAAATAGTGAGATGGTATCTCATGAGATAGTATCTTAAAATAATGAGATAGTATTATAAAACAGGGAGATAGTATCTTAAAATAGGGTGATAGCATGTAAAAATAATGACGAATTATCTTAAAATAATGACTTAGTATCTTAAAATAATGACTTATTACCTCAAATTAATGACTAAGTATCTTAAAATAATGACGTAGTATTTTAAAATAATTACATAGTATCTCATGAGATAGTATCTTATAATAATGAGATAGTATCATAAAATAGCGAGATGGTACCTCATAAGATGGTATATGAAAAAAATTACTTAAAAATAGTAGAAGCTGTAAAATAATTGCTCCAGTATAATTACCAACATTTCTACCTGAGTAAAGTAATGAATTACTTTGAGTAACAGTAATACTTTTAGTCCAGCATTGACCTTTGACCTGTATTTTCCACTGTGATCATTAAAGCCCTCATTCCTCAGGGACTCTGTTACAGGTCATGGTCAGAGCAGAGGACAGTGGTGTTCAAAACTTTTGGACACTCTGCTCAAGTCATGTTGTGATGCTCATCACTATCTTACACCCCATCAACAGTCTATTATCACTCCTTCCTCCTGCATCGTTTAAATAGCAGCAGAGCTTCTGAATATATCTACATTGTGGTCTGGAAATAAGGTAAATTTCTGGAGTATTGCTATCTTGACAACGGAAAATACAGGAGCTCCACTAAATAATGTCAACACTTTTACATAAACAATATAAACAGAATAAGAATAAAAAATAAAATAGCATTATTCTACGTCAACACAAATCATAAGTCATTGTTTGAATTTACCTCTGCTGAGAAGTGTCCAGGTAGCTGCGCCTTTAAAATAGCAATCCACCAAAGTCAGAGCTCACCTGACTCTTAAAGGAAATGATATCTTCTAATACTGGAGTAATAATTATGAATTCATTCTTCCAATAATGATGGCAAGCTGTCCTAAAATAGATAAGGCCCAAACTACAATCCTACCACCACCATGTTTCAGAGCGTTGGACACGTCCAGGTAACTGCGCCGGTAAAATATCAATCCACCAAAGTCAGAGCTCACCTGGCTCTTAAAGAGAATGATGAGCAAGAGACACTCTGCACTGAAAAAAATAAAGCATAACATTTACTTTCAAAAAGTTTCGTAACTTTCTGCATTTGCTTTTTTTAAGTAAATTTATTTTCAGAAAAATTTAAGTAACTTTAACTCGGTTTCAAGACTTAAATGTTACATAGAGTAAATAAGTGAACTGAACTTCAGTCAATCCTTTCTTTTAGTAAACTTTACTTCATTTATTTTACTGAATCAATCCTTTCTTTTAGTAAACTTTACTTCATTTATTTTTACTGAATCAATCCTTTCTTTTAGTAAACTTTACTTCATTTATTTTTACTGATTCAATCCTTTCTTTTAGTAAACTTTACTTCATTTATTTTTACTGAATCAATCCTTTCTTTTAGTAAACTTTACTTCATTTATTTTTACTGAATCAATCCTTTCTTTTAGTAAACTTTACTTCATTTATTTTTACTGAATCAATCCTTTCTTTTAGTAAACTTTACTTCATTTATTTTTACTGATTCAATCCTTTCTTTTAGTAAACTTTACTTCATTTATTTTTACTGAATCAATCCTTTCTTTTAGTAAACTTTACTTCATTTATTTTTACTGAATCAATCCTTTCTTTTAGTAAACTTTACTTCATTTATTTTTACTGATTCAATCCTTTCTTTTAGTAAACTTTACTTCATTTATTTTTACTGAATCAATCCTTTCTTTTAGTAAACTTTACTTCATTTATTTTTACTGAATCAATCCTTTCTTTTAGTAAACTTTACTTCATTTATTTTTACTGATTCAATCCTTTCTTTTAGTAAACTTTACTTCATTTATTTTTACTGAATCAATCCTTTCTTTTAGTAAACTTTACTTCATTTATTTTTACTGAATCAATCCTTTCTTTTAGTAAACTTTACTTCATTTATTTTTACTGAATCAATCCTTTCTTTTAGTAAACTTTACTTCATTTATTTTTACTGAATCAATCCTTTCTTTTAGTAAACTTTACTTCATTTATTTTTACTGAATCAATCCTTTCTTTTAGTAAACTTTACTTCATTTATTTTTACTGAATCAATCCTTTCTTTTAGTAAACTTTACTTCATTTATTTTTACTGAATCAATCCTTTCTTTTAGTAAACTTTACTTCATTTATTTTTACTGAATCAATCCTTTCTTTTAGTAAACTTTACTTCATTTATTTTTACTGAATCAATCCTTTCTTTTAGTAAACTTTACTTCATTTATTTTTACTGATTCAATCCTTTCTTTTAGTAAACTTTACTTCATTTATTTTTACTGAATCAATCCTTTCTTTTAGTAAACTTTACTTCATTTATTTTTACTGAATCAATCCTTTCTTTTAGTAAACTTTACTTCATTTATTTTTACTGAATCAATCCTTTCTTTTAGTAAACTTTACTTCATTTATTTTTACTGAATCAATCCTTTCTTTTAGTAAACTTTACTTCATTTATTTTTACTGAATCAATCCTTTCTTTTAGTAAACTTTACTTCATTTATTTTTACTGATTCAATCCTTTCTTTTAGTAAACTTTACTTCATTTATTTTTACTGAATCAATCCTTTCTTTTAGTAAACTTTACTTCATTTATTTTTACTGAATCAATCCTTTCTTTTAGTAAACTTTACTTCATTTATTTTTACTGAATCAATCCTTTCTTTTAGTAAACTTTACTTCATTTCTGCATACAATATTACCTAATTACAATTACTAAATTTATACAATATTAATCAAATAATTTATGATGCATAATATATTATAATTCCTGAAATTTAAATATTTTTAGTTAAAAACACATATTACACTGTCTCAACACATGGATAGCATGTATTACATTCTTTGTAGTATACTATACTTTAGTATACGTTTTAGAATACTAAAAATAATTTATTACATTTCATCCATGTGTTCAGACAGTGAGACTTTGTCTGTTTACAAAATAAAAAAATAAAATATATAAAATAAATTATTTGAGTAATATATATATATATATATATATATATATATATATATATATATATATATATATATATATATATATATATATATATTATGTATTTATTTTTGTTCTAATTTTTCCCATTTTCTCCCCAATTTACACGGCCAATTACCCAACCCACTCACTAGGACTCCCCTTATTACTAGTAATGCCCCAACACACCAGGAGGGTGAAGACTAGCACATGCTTCCTCTGATACATGTGAAGTCAGCCACCGCTTCTTTTTGAACTGCTGCTGATGCAGCATTACCGAGCAGCATCACAGCGCTAACGATCGGAGGAAAGTGCAGCGACTCGGTTCTGATACATCAGCTCACAGACGCTCTGTGCTGCAGACATCACCCTAGGAGTGATGTGGGGAGAGAGCGCCATCTACCCACCCAGAGGGAGCAGGGCCAATTGTGCTCCCTCTGAGCGCCGGCAGCTTGATGGCAAAGCTGCATGAGCGGGATTCAAACCTATGACCTCCCGCTCATAGTGGCAGCGCTTTAGACCACTGGACCACTCGGCCCCTTTGAGTAATATTTTTTAAATTAAGTAATTGTAATTAGGTATTATTGTATGCAGAAATGAAGTAAAGTTTATTAAAAGAAAGGATTGATTCAGTAAAATAAATGAAGTAAAGTTTACTAAAAGAAAGGATTGACTGAAGTTCAGTTCTCTTATTTACTCTGTGTAACATTTAAGTCTTGAAACTGAGTTGAAGTTACTTAAATTTATCTGAAATTAAATTTACTAAAAAAAAGCAAATGCAGAAAGTTGCAAAAAATTTAAATTTTACTGATCATTTTTTTAGTGTAGTCCGGAAATGTAGACCCCGGAAGTGAGAGAAAGGCCTACAGCTTATAACATATTTATTTATCTGCTCCAGAGAGTCCTAATCTATTGGCGGTTCTTCTCCACAAGGTCTTTTTTATCATGTCCCTCGTGCTGGAGTCGAGGTTATTGGACAATCATGGCGGAGCAGAGGACACCTGAAAAAAGCCCTTGTACTGAACTCTATTCTTGGCTGACTTTACACGTCAGCGTCAGCTGAGAATGTCCACTCAGCTGCTCCTGCCCCTTCTACTGCACTATATATATATATATATATATATATATATATATATATATATATATATATATATATATATATATATATATATATATATTTATTTACACACACACACGGCCTGGCAGGACACTGAATAAACACGGGTCTCCTATTATCCAGTCATGTGATGGATCACGTCTGAGATGTGATCTTTAGCTCTTCACACAGTGATCTAATCTCTGTTCTGTTCAGATTTGTCTGAATCAGAGTGAAAAGACAAATAAAAACCAAAAATATTACACTTAAATTATCCAATATTAAAGTACATTAACCTCTTCTTTCAGTATCTTCAGTATCTGCGAGGTTTCGGCCCATTCTTCTTTAGTAAAAACAGAGCTTCAGCTTAGAGTGACTAGGGTCAGTGCTTAGGGTCATTGTCCTGCTGCATGACCCGCATCTTTTTTTTAAATGAGTGAATTTTCCTGATTGAAGCATTAACTGTTACAGGTAAGGAACAGCTAAATATTGCACTAAATATTGATAATAATTAGCATTGTAGTTACTAATAAAATATTCACACTGCTTGTTTGGATTTTCTTTTAATAATTATTATTTTGGATAATTATTATTTTTGATAATTAATTGGATAATTAAACATTCACCGGATCAGATTGACCCAGGAACACCATTGCAAAACCATTGCTGTTCCTGACAAATGAACATTACAGGAGGGTTAATTATTGAGGGAAATTATCCAATATTAAAGTACATTAACCTCTTCTTTCAGTATCTTCAGTATCTGGGAGGTTTCAGCCCATTCTTCTGTACTAAACAGAGCTTTAGATTAGAATAACTAGTGTGCTAAGGGTCTTTGTCCTGCTGTGTGACCCACATTCTCAGACAGATGTTACTCATATTTCAGAATTTGCTGGAGTAATAATTATGATTTGATTGTTCCATTAAACACGATACTACCACCACCATGTTTCAAAGGTGAAGAGCAGCAGCATTCTTTTTTTTGAAACCCTGCCATGCCCAACATTGTTGTTTAGTGTTCTCCTGATGGTGGACTCATGAACATTAACATTAGAAAATGTGAAAAGTTGGGCCTTCGGTTGCTTAGAAGTTACACTGTGTTCTTTGTGAGCTCGCAGCATATACTTAATTGTACTTAAAACATATTGAGAAATGTCTAAGTATGCTGTAAATATACTTACAGATGTATGTATGTACGTAAAATGTATGAAACGTACAAGTACATGTTTGAAAGTAAAATTTGATCATACTTTTTAAAGTAATTCAATATACTTCTAAAATACTTATTTATAAATATACCTTTATACATTTTTAGCAAAGTGTGTTAAAAACAACTGTTACAGTAGATCACTTAAAGTACAGTGTATCATGTAACTTTTTAGAAGTTAAATTTAATTTAATTACTACATTTTTAAATTTAAAATAAATTTGTAACACACTAAAAATTGCAGTAGAGTATATTAAAATATATTTTTATACCCAACAAATTATACTAGAAGTGTGCTACTTGCTAAAGACAGGAACAAGAAGCATGTATATTTGTACTCTAAAGTAAATAGATCACATTTATTTAACATGAATTCTTAGTACATTTCTAATCCTAATATACCTGCTGTATAATAAATAAATAGTGATACAGTTGTAATACTCTAATAATTAAATGTATTATAATTTTACCGTAAGCATATTTAAAATATGGGGTTACATACATGAAGTAGTTAAATATTTAAATGTTACTTAAGTATATTTAAAATAGTTGCACTTTTGTATAGTTAAGTACACTTAGCACAATTTAAAAGTAAGACTTTGGCACTATTTTTTATGTATAATTAAAGTATAATAAGTATAAAAAACGTTGTTCCATTTTTTAGCACTCTTTAAATATACTGATTAATAATAATGTGGCTACAAGAACATTTTAGTGCACTATAGCATAATAATGCTTAAGATACTCTATAATCTACTTTTTTTTTTACTAGGTTTGCCATGATTTTTGTTGGTTGACACTCCTGGAAAGGCTTATAATGGTCCTAAACAGAGCTTTAGCTTAGAATAACTAGTGTGCTAAGGGTCATTGTCCTGCTGCATGACCCACATTCTCCTGAGATTCAGCTCACAATGATATTCTCATATTTCAGAATTACATCATTTCATAATTTGCTGAAGTAATATTTATGAATTCATTGTTCCACTATTGAAAACAAGCACTCCTGGCAAAGATGCAGCAAAAGCAAGCCCAAATTACAATACTACCACCACCATGTTTCACAGATGAAGAGCAGCAGCTTTCTCTTTTTCTTCCACAAATTTTTTGTTGTGTAAAACAACGAGAAATTGGCCATTCCCATGAGAATCATATCCGATGCCCTTATTTTACATCATATTTCCTGTTTATTGGTACTTTTCTAGGAAGTGTTTGGTGAGCTCTGGTCAGGTGAGGTCACTGTGTTGAGTGTATGCAGTACCGGGTAGAGCACACACTAAACTAATTGTGCCGCAGTGCTAAAACTCCAGCAATGTATTAACTCACTATTTCTGGTCAGTAGTGTACACTCTGTTCACTCGCTCTGTAGCACAGTGTTCTGTGAATAGGGGGAGGGGCTAGTGTATTAATAGAATAGTGACGTTTCCTGTGTCCGAACAGGAGACGGACCAATCAGAATGGCTCCTGTTAAGAGTATGTAACAAATTAAACGCATTACTAGCAAATATTTAAAGAATAATCATTAAAACATGTGGACTGTAAATATTAAAATGCCACATCTACTAGAAATATATATATATACTATTTTGCCAAAAGTCATAGGATATCAAATGGGGAACACTCACACCTGTAGAAACTGTAATAGGCCAATCATATTCAGACCTCCCTTCTTCTAAAGCACAAATAAGCCAATCACAATAATACTTTCCTGCTTTAAAAACAAAAACAGATGAACCAATCGCAATAAAACATCCCTACTTCTAAATCACAATACTTAACTGACCAGCCAATCACATCTCCTAAAAAACAGACAGGCATTCATGCCTTTTGCAGAATAGAACAAATCAGCCAATCACAATAGTCTATTTTAGCTTCTAAAGAACAGACAGGCCAATCACAATAAAACGTCCCTTCTTTTAAATGGCTGTTGAACCAATCACAGCTTTTAACAAATAAACAGACCAATCACAACAAACATCACTGATTCTAAATAACTGTTGAGCCAATCACAATGCACTCTTTTAGCTTTTAAAAGAGCAGAAGATCAAATCAAAAAAGTCAATTTTAGCTTCTGGAAAACTATCCAGCCAATCTCTCAAATCTCTCTTATTTTGGCTTGTACAGAACAGGCAAGCCAATCACAATAGTTCATTTTAGCTTCCGAAGAACTATCTAGCCAATCACGTATCTTAAAGAACAGACAGAATAGAACAGACAAGCCAATCACAATAAAGCAAGCCTGCTTTTAAAAAAGAGACAAGCCAATTACAATCGGCTAATTTAACTTCTAAACACTAGATAAAAAATGACAGCTATTAAACAACAGACGGTCCAATAGCAATAGGCTATATTAACTTCTAAATATTAGATTTGCCAATCACAGCTAATAAACAACAGACAAGCCAATCACAATAGGCTATTTTAACTTCTAAATGTTAGATTAGCCAATCACAGATATTTAACAACAGAAAGACCAATCACAATTAAGACAGACGAGCCATTTACAACACAGCAACCCTGCTTCTAAAAAAGAGACGAGCCAATCACAATAGGCTATTTTAATTTCTAAATGCTAGAATAGCCAATCACAGCTATGAAACAACAGACAAGCCAATCACAATAGGCTATTTTAGCTTCTAAATGCAAGATACCTTATAAAAAGGACAGATGAACCATTCACAATAAAAAGAACAGATTAATCAATCACATTAAAACATTCCTGCTTCTAACAATGACAGAACACAATAAGCCAATCACAATAAGTCATATATCCTTCTGAAGGACATGTAAACCAATCACAATAAGACATTCCAGCTTCTAAGTATCAGAAACCCCAATCACAATGCGCTATTTTGGCTTCCCCAGAACAGACGGGCCACAATAGGCTATTTCTGCTTCTAAAGAACTATTCAGCCAATCACATCTCATAAAGCAAAGACAGAAAAGAACAGACGATCCAATCAGAATATTCTATTTTAACTTCTAAATGTTGGATGAGCCAATCACGGCTATTAAACAAGAGACAGACCAATCACAATAAGACATGCTTCCTTCCGAAAGACAGATGAACCAATTACAATATGGGATCACGGAACAGATGGGCCAATCACAATGCACTGTTTTGGCTTCTAAAAGTACAGAAGATACAATCACAAAAGTCGATTCTAGTTTCTGAGCCGATCAAGTCTCTTTAAGAACAGACAAACTAGAACAAGATAAGCCAATCACAAGAGGACAGTTTTTCTAAAAAAAACGAAAAAAAAAAAACAATCACAATACAGCAACCCTGCTTCTAAAAAGAGACGAGCCAATCACAGCTATTAAACAACAGACGAGCCAATCATAACAGGCTATTTTATCTATTAAACGCTAGATAAACCAATCACAGCTATTAAACTACAAACGAGCCAATCACAATAGACTATTTTAGCTTTTAAATGCAAGATTCCTTATAAAAAGGACAGATAAACCAATCACAATAAACATTCCTGCTTCTAACAATGACAGAACACAATAAGCCAATCACAATAAGTCATCCTTTCTTTTTGAGGACAGATGAACCAATCACAATAAGTCATTCCAGCTTCTAGGTATCAGAAACCCCAATCACAATGCCCTATTTTGGCTTCCCCAGAACAGACGGGCCAATCACAATAGGCTATTTCTGGCAGAAAAGAATGGGCGGGCCAATCACAATAGGCTCGCGGAGATCCCGCCGTGTCTCGCGAGCCGCGCGCGCTGCTACTCCATCCTGCAGCGTGTATAAAATCGGCCATTTCGACCGAGCGGCCGATCAGCAGCAGCAGCTCAGCGGAGGAGCAGCGCAGCGCAGGCCGGACTCAGCACCATCAGCACCGGGGAGCAGACCTGAGGGTACCGCGCCATGAGTGAGACAGCCATCTCGTTCGCCAAGGACTTCTTGGCCGGAGGAATCGCCGCAGCCATCTCTAAAACAGCCGTCGCTCCCATCGAGAGAGTGAAGCTGCTGCTGCAGGTAAACCACCGGGGCGAGGCCGGATCCGCGGCCGGGGGGAGCGCCTCCTCGGCCGGGGAGCGAGTCATCAGCGACCCGCTGCTGTTAGAGGCTGCTGCTAGTGTTTTTAGTAGTGACCATTATTGCGTTTATATACGTTAATTTTAGTTACTGTTAGAGGTGAGGATTGTTTTAGGAGCATTTCTGAGATATCTAATATATATATATTTTTTAGGAATTAAATACTTAATGTAAAGTATTTTAAGCCTATAAATATACAGTAACTACTATAACGTAATAAATATAACGTTACAATGAATATGTAGCTCTTATCAATGTGACTCAATGTGACCTGTAATTTTTAAATTAGCAAAATTTGACTGGCTTTTTAAAATGGTAAAAGTGTCACTTTTAAAATCTTATCCTACCTGTTTTTTAAGTACAAAAAACACTAGCATAAGAAAATAATAGTCATCTTTATGAATATTTTGATTGTATCTCATTTTATTTATCCCCTGAAATGTTCTAGCTATGAACAGTACAGTCAAATATATCAAATTGATAAAAAAAGTCAATTCTAGCTGCTTAATGCTGCTGCTGTTGTTGTTTTATGGCCTATTTCTATTTCTAACACCTAGTATTTCCAAACACTAAAATGAAAAGTTTTACTATATGAATGGAAGTCTATACAATAAAACATATACATACATTTTCACGTAAAATAGCAAGTCAAATCTATCAGTTTATCTATATTGAAGTCCATTAAATCAGATTTTTATCCCTTTAAACTCCATATACTCTTTAAAACCATTGCAGCCAATGACCTGCTGAGGCTTAACCATGCCCTCCAACAGTAGCACTGTGTGGCTAAGCTAGTCATTGACATGACATTGGAGCTCAGAGTGTTGGCCTAGCTGTTGGATCTCCTCTTTAAGTGCACTAAACGCTCATTAAATCTGGATTTTGATCCGTTTTGAGGTGAATCATTTGGGTTTTAGCTTGGTTTTAGCTGCGGATCTCAGATGAATGAGGAGCTGGAGTCGGGCTGAGAGCTGGAGTGGAGTTACAAGGTTATGTAATGCTGCTCCCATCTTGGTATGCAAGGGTTGTACATCTTGTCCCTGCAGGAGAAGTGCTGTTCGCTGGCTGTAGAGGAAGCAGAAACTTGGAAAAAAGGCTCTTAAGGTGGATTAAACGTCGTTTTATGTTAAATTTAAGGTGGTTTAAAGCCAAGGTTGAGTGTAGGCCAGGCGTGGAGAAGCGGAGCAAGGTGAAGTGAAGGCTGTGGGTCAGTGGACAGGTACTAAAGGTCCACAAGGTCATCAGAAGATCAGGTGAGATTGTTTGTGGGAACTGATTTGGATTAAATTAGATTTGGATGCTGATTTATCGACGTTTTAGTTAAAAAAATCCATGTCAAGTTTTAAGTTGGATTAATGGCTTGTGTTTAGTGTTGTAGGTCATCAGAACAATCCGCACTAAGGATTATCGTAATACCTTATCTCTATCGTAGTTCAACTGTCGTCCGATTGGTTATTTATACTGTAATTGCAGCTCATAAAAAAAAACTAAGTTTGCTTAGATAGGAGTTGAGTTAAGATATTTACACAAAAAATAATTGTGGTGAACATCAGCAACAACAATATTGTCAATTTGGTGCTGGATTTTATGCTGCTGATATATGGGTACCATATTTATATTTGTACCATATGCGTCCATAAAGCGACACTAGAAAGGAACAGTGGTGTCTTCGTGTTTTCCTTCTAATTCACTGATTCAGCAGGTCTCGAATCTGAGTAGTAAAATTTAAACACCTGAAACACCTTCTTTTAACGTTAAACAAACGAGTGCTGGATGTTAATCTACGCAGATTTATCACCTGAAAACTGAGAAAAGCACTTAGAAGCTTAGAGTTCCAGATTTCAATTAAGGCTGGGTGCAGCAGCATTAGCGTTAGCATTACCAGCTAACCGTTTGCTAATGCCGCCTGACAGCTCTACACTGAGGAACCCTGAGTGGTCTGATAAGCCAGGGTGATGTCAGCTAGCGGTTCTTAATGCTTAGCTTGTTTTAAAACAGTAAACACACAGACTACAGTACCAATATACTAGCACTTAGCTAGTACTTAGCGCGATGGTTAGCGGCTAATGCTAATGTTGCTCCAGCCTTAGCCTTAGCTGGAGAAACTTCACTGAAACTCCTGTATAACTCTGTACTTCAGTGGAGTGGCTTTACTGCTCCTTAATGCCTGACTGGTAGAAATTATACATAAGGAGACACCCTGAGTGGCGTACGATGGTCTTAAACATCGCTATCGTTTATTGCAATTATTTCTCTGGCAGGATATTGTCCAATAAAGTTGTAAGAGTAGAAAATGGTAATGTAAATTCCTCAAATTGTAATTTACAGTTAATTTATGTACAATTGAATATTTTTAGGCTCTTAAATGCACTTTTGCTAAATATTCAAAAGCTGTCTTTAGTCACTGATTCTTTTGATACTGAATTAATTTTTTTAGGCCTTTCTATGCAATTTTTCAAAATGATCTAAATAGGGCTGTCCCTAACGATTATTTTTTAAACGATTATTCTAACGATTATTTTTTTTCGATTAGTCGACTAATCTATTCATTGAGAAACATATTTAAATAATTATTTTACGTTTTAAAGCAAACGATAAATTACTATATTTATATATAATAACAACAACAACAACACAAGCCTACTAAACCAAACCCCACACTTATAATCACTTACATGTACAACACGTTTAGATCTATAACGCTAAAAATGGATAAGCTCCCATACACCACCTCCGTGTGTTGCACTGTTTTCTGTGACCGCTAGATTTTGTGACCACCAGTAGTTCTCAGCAGACCGGTGCACTGGCCGATTCGAAACGTGTTCGTTTCTAATGTTTACCCCGACTGGCCAAAACGGTTCAGTTTAGGGCTGAGGGTAAGGTGTAGGTATAGAAAGCTTCCGTTTTGCCAATGAACGCTCATAACCGTGAGCAGTGGTCACAAAATTCCGACGGTGACAGAAAACGGTGTGACACCGCAGCGCCGACGGCGCTAGCTAAAATAACTTAAGGCAGCTAGCTTAGCTAAACACCTGAACTTATGAATAATGCTACTGTTTCTGGAAACTGCGAAATGCCATGCACAAATATAAACCAAAACTGTATAATTTCTGCCTGTGGCAGGTTTAAAACCTTTGGTAGACAGCCTTAAGTCTTTTTAAGGACACCCGCGGAGACCCTGATGTAATCGGTAACTTACTGTGTGACCCTGTTGACATAGTGCTCCTGGATGTTTGCGCTTCAAGTGCTCCTTTTGGCAGTGCTCCTATGGCAGAGGACCACATTGTTGCCCTTTTGCGTGAAATGCTCCCAAACTTTAGATGCCCGCTGGCGTTTTTTTGTAGCTGGAGATTGCTCTCCGGAGTCCAAGCTCTCTAGAGCTTAGATTCTCTGCCCGAACCCGACATGACCCGAGGCCCGCCCGTAAATCCGACCCGGGCTCCAGAAAATAGTCCGAGATGTAGGCGTCTGTTTTTTAATTATATTTTTATTTAAAAAAAAATAACGAAAACTGAAAGTGAAACTAAACTAATTTATTTATAAGCGCTGTTTTCACTACCGCAGTTCTACAGCGGGGGTGTTGTGCCGATTCTGTCCGCGAAGCGGGAGTCAGATTCAGCAGAGAGTCGGATTCGGCACAAACGCGGCGGCACCTCGCGGTCCGCGGTGTCAGTTGTAAGCGCTCGCGCTAGCCGCAAAATACGGCAGAAAACTCTCTCTCTGTGTCTCTCGCACGTGAACTCCTCCGCGTTTGACTTGCAGAACTGTGTTTAGCTGTTCTTAAAAATCATTTTAATTAAATAATAGTTCTATGCTTCTATGTTACCGTGTTAATTAACATAATTCTGATCATATTTCGCTCATTAAAACAGCCCGAAAACAGCCAGTTGGAATTTTTGGGCCCGATCTAACCTCTAATGCTCTCCACAGGCGCCGCCATGTTTACGACGCGCCGACGCACGTTATGCAAATCGATGTATTTTTGTAATCGATGACGTCGATTATGTCGACGCGTCGCCCCAGCCCTAGATCTAAAGCTGTCTTTCGATATCGAGATGCTTTCGATACTGAATTTTCGTCTTTCGCTTGACTTTCCGCACGTACTTCATGCACTTGCCGATCTTGATATTATGCATTGGTTTTTATTCTACAATGTTGTTTTAATTGCATTTAGTGTGTTTTTTATTTTTCCATAATAATTAAAACAGTGGCGTACAATGGTCTTAAACATCACTATTGTTTATTGCTATTTCTACTGCAGTATATTGTCCAATAAAGTTGTTGTATAAGTAGGAAGTGATGTATATACCTCAAATTGTAATTCACAGTTAATTTGTTTAATTGAATATTTTTAGACCTTTCTATGCAACATTTTTTTAATATTCTAGTCTAGTCTTTTGCTACCGATATACTTTTGATACTGAGTTTTCGTTTTTTTAACTTGACGTCTCGCAGGTCCAGCATGCCAGCAAGCAGATCACCGCCGACATGCAGTACAAGGGCATCATGGACTGCGTGGTCCGTATCCCTAAAGAGCAGGGCTTCCTGTCCTTCTGGAGAGGCAACCTGGCCAACGTCATCAGATACTTCCCCACCCAGGCCCTGAACTTCGCCTTCAAGGACAAGTACAAGAAGGTCTTCCTGGACGGTGTGGACAAGCGCACGCAGTTCTGGAGGTACTTCGCCGGGAACCTGGCGTCTGGCGGCGCCGCCGGAGCCACCTCACTGTGCTTCGTCTACCCGCTGGACTTCGCCAGAACCCGCCTGGCCGCCGACGTGGGCAAAGCCGGCGCCGAGAGGGAGTTCTCCGGCCTGGGGAACTGTCTGGCGAAGATCTTCAAGTCCGACGGGCTGAAGGGACTGTACCAGGGCTTCAACGTGTCCGTGCAGGGCATCATCATCTACAGAGCCGCATACTTCGGCATCTACGACACCGCTAAGGGTGAGTGCGGCGCAGCGCGGGTTCAGCGGGGACTTCACCGATGTGGTGACTCTATATCCTGCCTGCTGATCCTATTAACCCGCTCCTTTAGGAAGCTTTAGGAAGCCTGTAGGGTCTTAGGGAGGGATCACTGCAGGTGAGGTGGAGGAAACGGGAAAGAAACGCACCTGAGTCGGACTTGGGAGGCTAATTATTTCACCTGGGCTTGACGAACACTGCTCAACATTTTTTTATTCATATAGAAAAAATATAAGCCTCAGCATTTTTAGTGTAGCCGAGCGTTTACAAAAACAGGGATTGACATGACAAAGAAACTAATAACTACATTTACTTACTATTATTTTAAAATGATTAAAAGAAAAATGTAGAAAAAGTGGAATTAGATTAAATAATAATTATAATAAAACTAAAAAGATGAGGTAAATACAAAAAGAAAGCACTATTTTTTATATATATCAGTGCTTACTGACCTTTCCACATAACATAGCAAGCCTGATTTATCAATTTATCTATATTTAAGATTATATTTAACATAAAATCAGATTTATCCCCCTTTTTTATATAAAGCACCTTTTTTATTAAAACCAACTTTTTAATACCATTGCAGCCAATGACCTGCTGTGGCTTAACCCTGCCCTCCAGCATTAGCACTGTGTGGCTAAGCTAGTCATTGACGTGACATTGGAGCTTAGAGTGTTGGTTTAACACTTAAAGAAGAGATATAAATGCACTAATCAATCAATCCACCTTTATTTTGACTTTATTTGAGCATTTACAAAAACAGGGATTTAATTATTTTAATAATTAGAAATTTAATAATTTTAGAAATTTAGTCATTTTAAAATAACAGCAAATAAAAGAGAAAACTAGAAGAAAAATTAAAAATGAATAAAAAATAATAATTCAAATGAAACTTGGTTTAATTGATAAGAAATTAAGATGTAACTAACTTGCATAATACAATAAAAATACAAATAAATAAATTAACTAAAAAAAAAAAAAAAAAGAATTAAAAATAAATAAAATTATAAGTAAGACAGGTACAGGCTGTCTGTCTGAAGGTGGTTAGATATTAAAAGTTTAAAATGATTTAGTGACACCAGTGAGTCGAGCTCATTAAATCTGGATATTGATCTGTTTTGAGGAGAATCATTGGGATTTTGACTTTTGTTTAAACTGCAGATCACAGTCCTTGTTTAGCACCCTGATTTATGGGACAGTAATTATAGGTTTATCTGCTCCAGGGATTCTTATTCTATTGGCAATACTTCTCTACTACAGCAATAGCAGTTTTATAGGAGAGAGAGGGAACCTTAAATAAATAAACAAATAATAATAAAGTTAATTTTAGGTAAATGTGAAGAACTTCTATTGGTCCATTCATCAAGAAAATACTTTTTGAGCTCTGCAGTAACATAATTATGGGTCTATATTAATAATATATAATAAGCTATATTTTGGCTATTTGTGGCTAGAATAGATGGACCAATCACAAACTAATAATCCTCCACTTCTGAGCAACAAATGAACCAATCACGTTAGGCAATACTAGTTTTTAAGTAATAGACAAAGCCAATTGTGATGGTCTGTTTTAGATTGTAAAGAATATATTTTCTAGTTGCAGTAGTTTAAAAAAAAAAAAAAAAAAAAGCAAGCTAGCTAGCTTCTAAGGTCATGTTAGGCTATGCTAGGTTCTGAAGAATAGACAAGCCAATCACAATAGATTATTTATCTTTTTTATTTATTTTTTATTATTTTTTTTTGTGTGGGTTTTTTTTTCTCTCCTCTCTCCCCCTCTCACAGGAGGCAATTCATCTTATAAAGAGTTGCATTAAAATATAGGCCTCATTTTTTTATTTTTAGTATTTTTTGTAGTTATTTTTGAAATAAAATGGTATTCTATTATTGTCCTTTTTTTTTTTTTTTTAATTAAAAAAGGCTAATTTTAGCTTTGGAAAATAGACTAGCCAATCACAGGGGTATATATATATATATATATATATATATATATATATATATATATATATATATATATATATATATATATATATATATATATATATATATATATATATATATATATGGCTATTCTAGATTAAAAAAATGGTCTGACCAGTCAGATTTGTAATAATGCATGTATTGGTGTTTTTAACATTTTTGGTTTTAGGCCTTATTAGCAATTCTTGGAATTGGCACTTTTTTTTTTTTTTTCTCATAAATGAAAGAAAAAATATAATATTAGTTATTATTAATTATCCTACAGTATTCATATAAATCTACCTTAATGTTTTTTTTTGATGTTATGATCTGTTATATTATGTATATTATTTAAACCTGTTTATATACCTGTTTTAGTATATATGGAGTAGTAATCCGTATTTTGCAGATCTGTAAATCATGTTAATGTGTGTGTGTGTTTCTGCAGGCATGCTGCCCGACCCTAAGAACACCCACATCATTGTGAGCTGGATGATCGCTCAGACCGTCACCGCTGTGGCCGGTCTCACGTCGTACCCCTTCGACACAGTCCGGCGTCGTATGATGATGCAGTCCGGCCGCAAAGGAGGTAAAACTTCACCAAATCTCACTTTAATCAGGAATAAAAGATCTGATTTAGTTTAACTTTAGAGTTAAACATTAATAACCAGTCAGATTTAGGTTAATGGACCAATATCTTACATTATCATACAGTATCGTTTATATACTGCATTTTTACAGAATCTTTACATCTGGGAAGCAGACAGGCTAAACTTTTAATTTTTATCAGCTTTTATGTCCATTTTGTAGGGGTGTCACGATTTCGATATTTTATTGAAATTGATCGAAATTGTGATGGTCTCGAGCCTCGAAATCAAAAAGAGGATTGACAATGTCCCCCTCTAACATTGTGACTGATCAAACAGCAGCCCTTTCTTAAAGAAAAACTCTCAGATAAAGTTAATAATATATCTTTATTAAAGAAAAGTCTTAAAGTCTTATTTTTCATGCTTATCTGTTATAGTAGGATAGAGTTCAGTTTGTTAAGGCTCTAATTGTTCTATTATTTTGTACATGACTGTTCCTGTATTTTTTTATTATTTATTTTGTTATGTTGCACATTGCTGTTTTAATAGTGCACACTGCTGCTACCAATAAAAGCCACTAGATGGCATTACATATATATCTTAATTAAATTATTTAAATTTAACCATTAGTGCCTAATGTGGTGTATTACAGATCACTTGTATCACTTTGCATCGCTTATATCAAGCCCACCTTTTGAAATAAGATATTGTAAAATTTGATTAATCAAACCAATGGCTGACCATAGACTAATCTAAAACTGGCATAGGCCTCTCTGCTGTAAAAAAGGAAAAAAGAAAATCAAGAATCAAATCGAATCGTGACCCTAAAATCGGAAATAAAATCGAATCGAGGATTTAGAGAATTGACACCCCTACCATTTTGGAATGGACCAATAAAAAAAATCAATTTAAATGACATTTAACTACAATTTAGATTTCCTTACCTGTAAATGAGCTGTTTTTGGGATTAATTGTTTGGGTGAAAATTTTAAGCCAATATTAAGGCATTAATGAGCTGTATTTTGATTGGCTGTATTGACAATGTTTTTATTATTATTTTTTTTATATGGTGACTTCAAACGAGTACCATAAATTGTTAATGCATTCGATTTTTGACATTTATTTATTTTTTTATTTATTTTTTTCATTTTTTGGGGGGTTATAAAATATAGATACAAATATAGATTATTGGGCTTCTAAATTTAATTTTCACAAAATAAAATGTGGCTTAAGGCCAAATACTGAGCACATTTTGTTTTGGCAGATTTTACCAATCAATAAATAAACCTAAATAATAAAATGACCTAAAATATTTATTTATTTGTGTAATTAATTATTGAGATTAAATATTAATTGAGATCTGAATTCTCAACTCTCAACATCTCACCTGGATTCAGTTTGATCATATATTCATACATTGTTAAATTAAATTGTGTATATATTTTATTTATTTTTTAATTGGCCATTTTCAGTAATCAGAAATAATTTTTGGTTGCCAGATGTTCAGTGTGTCTTTACTGGTTAGTTCTGAAATTATTAATTATAATTATCATTCTAATCAAATAGAAAACCCAATGATTTTTTGATTTTTTTCTATGATATTGGCTAGGGGTGGAACAATTCACAAGTCTGCGTTCTCGATTACATTTTTCTCCTGATATTTGGAACAAATCTTGAATGACACAAAATAAAGTATATATATATATATATATATATATATATATATATATATATATATATATATATATATATATATATATATATATATATATATATATATATAAATTTTTTTTGTTAAGTATTTCATTTTTTGGTGCATTTAAAATTTAAACGGGGCTGAGTGTGGATGATCTGTCGAATCTCCTGGCTAACGAGAGTAAAGACTATATATATTTACAAAAAAAGTGAAAATCACTTGTTTGATTTAAGTCACAAATGTCTGACTGATGTATATCCTCTGCACTTTGCTTACGCCCACTGGCTCTCTGAACAGGTTTGAGAGGTTTCTGACCAGCTAGTGCAGTCCAAACAACCCAACTCCTGCAGAAATATTTGTAATCCGAACATGAAATCACGTTTTTAAGATGCACATCGTCAGATTTAAAAAAATAAATAAATCAATAAATAAATCTCTTCTTTATTTAGGCAATCTAGAGTGAGAGTTCAATTGTCTAAGGGGACAGGAACAAAGGAAATTTAATCTTATTTAAGGAGAGTAATAAATTTAATAATAATTCCTTTGTTCCTGTCCCCTTAGACAATGGAACTCTCACTCTAGATTGCCTAAATAAAGAATAGATTTATTTAGGGGACAAAAAGAAAAAATAATAATAATAATTAACATATTAAAAAAACACCAGAACCAATATTAGGGGTGTAAAACAAAGCAGTTTGAATTTTAAAAGCAGCCAAATTCAAGTAAAAATCCACCAAAAATGGAAATACCCAAGTAAATATATATATATATATATATATATATATATATATATATATATATATATATATATATATATATATATATATATATATATATATATATATATATATATATAAATATATAAATCTTATTTAATGAGTAATAAATTATTTTTGTGTCTCGAAAGTAATTTTTATTTGTAATTAAGTGTTAATAAATGTGCAGATCATTCGATACACTCCTGACTTGACCGGGTAACTAACGCTCCACCGTTTTTTTGTTTTACAGCCGATATCATGTACACCGGCACCATCGACTGCTGGAAGAAGATCGCGAGGGATGAGGGCGGCAAGGCCTTCTTTAAGGGCGCCTGGTCCAACGTTCTCCGAGGAATGGGCGGAGCCTTCGTGCTCGTCCTGTACGACGAACTGAAGAAAGTCATCTAAAGCTGCTCGCACTCGTTTATTTCTCCTCCCTCCTTTTCTTTTTCTTTTTTTTAACAACCTTCACCTTCAAACACACAAAAAAAGAGAAAAATGGAGAAAAGCTGAAAGTTGAAGTTGAAAGCTGTATTATTACTATATTATTATATTATCATTATAATTATTTGGCTGGACTCTTCTGCCTTATTTTTGGGGCCCAAACTAGTAGCACCTACTGGTTACTAATGGAGAGATGGAATATAAATATATTTAAACCTCTTCTGAATTCTCCCGCCGCTCGTCTCGGTCATTCCTGCTCACGTTTAAAACCCAGAACCTGTTCCACCTGTTCTGCCGTCGGTCTGTTTTTAACCACCACTTGAATAAATTCAACCTACTGAACAAACCTACACCTGACTTGTACCTGGAAATGTTTATTTTACCTCCTTTTTAATAGAAAAATGGGATTTATTCACTAAAAATTGCACTTTTAACATGGATTCTGATGTTTAGCACTGATATGGTGTACTAGTGAATCTCAAAAAACATAACGTTTACTGAAAAATTACCTAAACTCATATATATTGTATAGATATATTACACACAGTGATCTATTTTAAGAGTTAATTTCATTGATTGTTAATGATTATGAATCTTACAGCCAATGAAAGCCCAAAAATCAGTGTTTTAGAAAATAGAATATTATAAAACAAGACCAATTGGTACTTTTGCTAAGCATTGTAGGCAGTGTGACAAGTCCTGCTGGAAAATGAAATCCAGCATCTCCATAAAAGTTGTCAGCAGTAGAGGGTGATTTCTAAATGAAATGTAAAATGTACTGATGATCAGTGATGGTTTGGAGAGACATGTCTGTCATCTGCTGGTGTTGATCCACTCTTTTTTTTTTATATATTTATTTATTTATTTATTTTATCATCAAGTCTTAAAAAAAAAAAAAAAAAAAAAAAAGTCAGTGAAGTTGTTTTCCCACGAAATCTTACAGAATTAATTTTCCAGCAGGACTTGCCACACTGCCTAAACTCCCAAAAGTACCAGTTGGTCTTATATATTCAAATTTTCTGAGACACTGAGTTTTGGATTTTTATTGGCTGTAATCTTCATAATCATCTGCTGGCGTACATTTTAATGCTCTGAAGTGTAGTTCCTTTTCTGGAGTGTTAAATTGGAATTCTGTATTAATACCGTTTAGAAGTTTGAGACTTCCTGGTCATAAATTTAATAAATTTAGCAGATTTTAGTACGTTTCTCAAATATCTGAACTCTTAGAACCCTACAGACGGATTTTAAGTCCGAATTCACAACTTGTGTTCTTAGCTTAATTACTCAGGAATCCCTTCACACATAAACATAATCCATATATGGTTAGAAAGGGCAGAACTTACTCTTTCTACAAATAGTGATCACATCCCAGTGCAGTAAAGCTAAATCTACAAGAAACCCATTGAGAGAAAAACACCTAAAAAATTGAGATCTCAAGCGGCTTTTTTTTTTTTTTTTTTTTTTTTTTTTATAAACTTTTGAATGTATAGATTTTTAAATATATTCACACCTAAGATATTTATTTTTTTAAAAATGGTTAGACTACAGTGTTTAGGAGTTAAAAGCATAAGAATGTTGATGATGATTAATAATCCATGTATTTTATCAAAGTAATAGTTCATTACATGGATTATTAATTATCATCAATATTCTTATGCTTTTAAAAACAGGCGCTTGGTAAAATTTTGAGCAAAACATGATCAGTTCCAGGAAAATATAACAATTCTGCTTCCTTTTACATTTTAAATGATGATATTTTTGAGCAGCCGTATGTCTTCTGGAGTAAAAGAGATCAGGGCATGTGTCTGTCTGATATAATTACTGTGTTATAAGACCTGAAAACAGAGGAAATGAAAACAAAAATGGAGAAAAACACAGCAAAACAGCCTAGAGTTCAAAGGGTTAAGTCTGAACAGGTAAATTGCTCAGATTTGAGTTGTTTAGTAGAGTTCCACTGTACCTTATAAGTGACAAACCATGAAAAAGGATCAAAACTTAAACCCTAATTCCCTTAAAGCTCACCTTCCGCGAAAATCCGATTTTTCTTGTTTTTTGTGGAATACAGTAGGTCTCTCCGAGTTGAATGTGTACACCTGCACATTAAACTGTTTTGCAGCCCCCATTGTCTGCAGGAGCTAAGCAAAGAAATCCCCTCTCCCCCCCTCCGAAAAACGGGTGAATTTTGAATTATCTTTCTGCCTACGTAGGCAGAAACTCACAGACCAGCCCACCTTGGCTCGAGAAACTCCCAGAGGCGGAGCTGAAGCGACGCAACATCACCGCTCATCAGTTAGGAGGTGGGAGGCAGTGAGCGGCAGAGCGGTGGAGGGGCGTCGCAGTGCTCCTAGCCAATCAGAGGAGAGATATTTGCATTCTGTTTGCATGTATGAATATTCATGAGCAAAGCTGGAATCCGGTCATTTTGGACACACCCCTAAAACAGTCCATTAAAAAAGAGCTATACAGAGACACCTGAGCACTTTTTTTTTACAAAAACGGCTCACATGTCATTCATTCATACTAGAGACCTCAACTAGACATTTTAAAATGAAAGAAAAAACGACGGAAGGTGACCTTTAAATAGTTTCTAGTCTCTCCTGATTGGTCAGAGTGGTCTGGCTTGAGCATGAGCAAGAAAAGTAAATACAACAAGAAGGTCCTGTGTTCCCAACAAGTGTGTGTAGTTGTGAAGTGGTTTTAATTATCTGGGTAGTAAATCAGATCAAACTGCACCTGAACAGCCGTTTAGCTCAAACATGGAGTGCATTTAATACTTTGTTCACATTGAGGTCCAAATCAGAGTACGATTTACTGTGTTCACACCTGCTCAAATAAACCGGATCAAGATTACATATTAACCAGATTAACCAACCAGAGTCTGATTTAACCAGAACAATTTAGTTCTGGTGTTAAAACATCCTTAAAAAATACAGAATATACATCTAAAAGATAGACGCTGTAGTTTTGACTTATGTAGTTCACTATACAGGGAATAAGGAGGAATTATTTTCAGATTCAGTCAGAAACCGGCTGTTCTAGTCACACCTGAACACACCTTATTCAGAGTTTTTATTTTTTTCCTATATTAAAAAAATAATACTGAAGTAAAACTTAACCCCTTCAGACGTAAATTACATCTCAGTCATGGAAAAATATAAGAATGCTGTTTTCTGTTGTTCTGTAATGCACACAAGAGAAGACTCAAAGATTCTAATATAAATATAGTATCTATATAAAATTGAAATACGATTATCTAAAATATAGTTATCTTTTTTTAATGTCCGTTACATTGAAAGCCTATATGTTCGACATATTTTATTATGACTAATATTAAATAGAGCTTAAATAGTTTTAAACTCTCGTGCTGCCACGCTCTAATGTCTGAGTTGATCTCATTTTGATTGTTTTTTTGTTGTCTCTTTGGTTAAAAAATATTTTATAATAACTTATAAAAGTTAGAAAATCTACTTTTTTTAAATGATCTCTATATTTGTAGACGGTGCCTTAAAGGAGAACTCTGGTGTAAAATGGACTTTTGTTGTAGTAAAACATGATAAAAAGATCCAGAAATTTTAACAGTTTTTCCAAACCCCCTTCAGACTGGGAGATACGGGGCATAATTTACCCTGATAAATCACTTTTTCCACCGTTATCCAGCTCAAAGTAGCTCCACACCTCCTTACTAGAATCTGGAGAGCCCTGACATTTAAAACGAGGCATTAATAACTTAAAAAAGTGCACAAAAAGCTTCTAAAAAATAATAGTTTACATCCTATATTGCGCCACCATTATTCCTAGTGCCGGCTGCTACGCTATGTGAAGTCCATGTGTATATACAATCATATATATATATATATGGATCTCAGAACGCTGTGGGAGAATGGAGATGTGTTATTTTAACAAAGATAAGAACTTTTTATCATGTTTTACTACAACAACAGTCCATTTTACATAATTTCTCCTTTAAGGCACTGTCTACAAATATAGAGATAATTTTAAAAACGTAGATTTTCTGTCCTAAGTTATCATAAAATATTTATATACAAAGAGACGACAACAACGCTATGCTAGCCCTGTAGGGGGTGATAGTAGCTCAAAATGAGATTAATACACCCCAAAAAAAAAAGAAGAAAAATTATATATATATATATATATAAATATATAAATATATATATATATATATATATATATATATATATATATATATATATATATATATATATATATATAGATCTCTGAACGCTGTGGGAGAGCAGAGGTGTGCTATTCATCAATGATAAGAACTTTTTATCATGTTTTACTACAACAAAAGTCCATTTTACACCAGCTCCCCTTTAAGGCACCGTCTACAAATATAGAGATAATTTTAAAAACGTTGATTTTCTTTCCTAAATTATTATATATGGATCTCGGAACGCTGTAGGAGAATGGAGATGTGCTATTTTAACAAAGATAAGTACTTTTTATCACGTAGATTTTATTACAACAAAAGTCCATTTCTCCTTTAAGGCACCGTCTACAAATATAGAGATTATTTAAAAACGTAGATTTCCTTTCTTTTATAAGTTATTATAAAATATTTCTATCCAAAGAAACAACAAAAACGCTACGCTAGCCCTGTAGGGGGCGACAGGAGCTCAAAATGAGATTAGTACACCATAAAGAAAAAGAAGAAGTTTAATCTCCAGTTTAGATATAAGAGATAATGAATCGTAATGCAGCGTCTCCGCCATATTGGTTGGGTCTCAGGAAGGGCTTATGAAGGGTTAATGAGCTGATTAACTGGATTTTCTAGCACTATTTTCTAGGGTTATGGGGAAACACTGGTTTAACTGGTATATCTAATGTCTTTAATTAATTATAAATGCAATATTTAGATTTGGTTGCTCTGAGTGTATTTTTAACCTGATTTCTTCACTGGACTTGCAGGAACATCAGAGGTCATTTAAAGCTCTTCCAAGTAAAGCAGTGTGCTCCACGAGCCAAATCCACCACGCCGGCCGGTGGCCTCCTGCCCGGCCCATGTGACTTAACAAGGTCAGCGTGAATTCACCAGTAGTACAATCGTGTTGGCTGAAGCTCTGAATTCCTCTCAGCTCAGGACCTCCATTCAGCCCGGCGTCTGTTTTACACCGTGTTCCCTCAGGGAGGCTTTCTCACTTTCTCAGTTCTGTCTCAAATGATCTCAGTTGTCCAGGAAAGCATGTGTACATAAAAGAAACTCCAGGATTAATAAAATCAGAACTGATATTGAAACATCACTTTTTAAATATATATTTTTTTTATCTTTAATTGATGTTAATTGGCTTAACTGAGAAATCCAGGCTTGGTTTTTAAACTGTCAAATATTTAAGAATAATTTTCCAAAAATACATCTACAGCTCTGGAAAAAATGAAGAGACCACTTCACTTTCTGAATCAGTTTCCCTGATTTTGCAATTTATAGCAAAAGATACGATTCTCTGCTCAAACCCTCTGATTTTAAAGCTGTTTTTATTTTATATAAAGCTGTGGCTTTATGAGCTATAATCACAATATAGTAAAGTAACAAATCAAACTGTGTTTTAAATAAGAAGTTGCACAAGTTAGAATATTAGAATATTATATAGGCTATATGTTTAACCCTTGTGTGGTGTTCGGGTCCGTTTTCATTTTTCATCAAATGATACTAAAAAAAATTTTTTTCTAACTCAAACTCATTGGCATTGGCTCATTTTTTGTGAAAAACATATATCAAAACACATTTTCAATAAACACACACTGTACACCACCCTCCCCCCCCCCCCGAAACAAACACACACATTTAAATTACATACAGTATGTTTGGCCAAGGGCTAATAAACATTGCTTCATTTGTAAATTTGAAACTAAACAAATTTTCTACTCATATCTTGAGTTTAATTCATTTTCTTTTACATTTTATTCAAAAACTAATAAAAAAAGAGTAGCACTTTTTAAAAGAAATGTAACATAAGAAAGGTAAAGGGCAAATATTAACCATGTAAGCTGTTTATATTGCTTGCAATTTAGGTGAAGCGAGCATTATATTGCTTCATTTTGCTGAATTAAATACAAGTAACAAAGTAAACCAGTGTTTGTTCAGAAGGTATTTTATATTCTAAAATATTGGAGTAGACAGAGATATCAGTTCTTAATTAACATTGTTCTTGAATAATAGGTCTATGCTTCTTCAGTGTTGCAATGTTAATTACAATGTAATTAACATCACATCATTCTGAACAGATTTCGCTCATTCAAACAGCTTCGAAAATGATTTTTAAAGCTTTTAAAAGTTTTAATGCGCTACTTACTACTAAAAAAATGTTGGGTTTGGGCTGGGCTCGGGCTGGATTTTTTTGGGCCGATCTAAGCTGTAATTTATAGATATATGTTTATATGTTTGAGTAAAATGAAGATTGTTGTTTTATTCTATAAACTACGAACATTTCTCCTAAATTCCAAATTAAATATATTAAAGTCACTTAGAGCATTTATTTTATAGCAGAAAATGAGAAATGGCTGAAATAACAAAAAAAAAATGCAGAGCTTTCGGACCTCAAATAATGCAAAGAAAACAAGTTCATATTCATAAAGATTTAAGAGTTTGGTGGAATAATCCTGGTCTGTTTTTGCATCTTGACATCATGTTTTCCTTCCTCCACCAGTCTTACACACTGCTTTTTGATAACTTTTTTTTTAAGCAGTTCAGTTTGGTTTGATGGCTTGTGAGTTTTTTTAATTTGGTAAAATCAAAGGAAATCATAATTTTTAAGTGCTTTCTTATTTTTTCAGAGCTGTAAATGACGTTGTTCTTTGCTAAGATGACTGTTGGCTTCGGTTTCTTCTATATGCAAATGTGTCAGGTGTTGCCTGTAGCTATTGGACGGCTGTTCCGGTGGCTGTGCTGCGGTTGCATGCAGTGTGTGGAGATCCATTGAAGGATAATGAAAGGCATGAAGTGGATTACACTCATCTTACCGCTGCTAAATTTACCCTCCTTATCTCCTGCTTAGCCTGATGACAGGCAGGCGTCTGGAGTACGAGCTCTGAGTCTCACGCTGTCTTCCTGCCCTCGCTCTCCTCCTCGTACCCGAGCTAATGCCCTCTGCAGCCCCAGGAACCACCCTCAACCACCCTCACCTCCGCCTGAGGGCCACAGTCTGAGTCACAGTCTGATTCTGCTAATCCCGGGTTTACCGAGGGCAGGGACAGGCCTTACCAAAGCTTTAAACGGCAGAAGGGGATTCCTTAATATATATTTTTACTAATAATATAAATATAAGTATTATCTAATATCTCTATACTGGATACAGTGAGGAGCTGCTGTACAATTCTTTTCTCAAACATTCAGAACTAAACTCAGAGAATTAAACTAAAACTCACTTAGACTTGCTAGGTTGTTGCCAAGCTGTTGACGAGGTATATCTGTTGGTTGATAAGGTATTGCTCTTGCATACAGGCTGGTTGCTAAGGTGTTCCTATGGTACTTCAGTATTTCAATGTTTTATAGTTTTATGCCAGATGTAACGGGACACACGCAGACTCTTGGCTCTTGCTGATGAATATTCATACATGCAAACATATCGCCTCTGATTGGCTAACAGCACTGTGACACCAGAAAACAGTGAGACAGACAACAGTTATTTTAAAATGTTTTAAAATAAAGAAATTTTTACACTAAAAACACTTAATCTTTGCAATGTCATTTGTTACTTTACAACATGTGTAATAATGCCCTAATCTTAGAGTCTCTGTAAAACACCAAATCCACCGGAGATCCTATTTAAACCTACAGTTATTTGCTTTACTTTTAACTGTACTTTTAACTGTGTTTTTCCTCCATAGACTAATTCTAACTCTAATTCTATTTGTTTCTTAGCTCTGAATTACTGGGTAAAGCATACATAGAACACTGATGTGTTATTCACACAAATAACACAGGAATGAACTGCATGCTGTTCCTAGCGCTGTTATTTAGCTGCTATCTGACAAGACGGCGTCGCTGCCCGGCTTCAGCTCTGTGCCTGTGGTGGGCAGTCATGAGCCGAGGTGGGCGGGGCCATGAATACTAATTCACGGGTTGATGTAGACACGGTGCTTTTCCTGATCGACTCTTTTTGTTTTTCTGAATATTTTCTTTTACTAGCTACTGCAGACAATGAGGAAGAGGCTGAGGAAGAGTTTCATGTGCAGCATCATATAAAGACAGGTTCTGTTTAATTAGAGTGGAAAACCCCATTCAGAAATGTGTGTGTTTTAATGTAATATCAGATATCAGTAGGTCAGTAACAGCCAGTGCTGTAGAGTTAACAGGGTGTCACTGCAGTGGTTGGGTTTAGATACTCCACACCCATGTGTTAATATCTGATTCATGATCAGTGTATAAGTGTGTGTAAGTGTGTAAATGTGTGTGTGTGTGTGTATAAGTGTGTGTGTAAATGGAGATTAACTGGGGCTTGTTGATACATGGCGGGTACTGACATGTCGACGTGTTCCAGCACCAATATTTAGGCAGGCCGCTGTAGAGCCAGATTCCACACATGCCGAGATCTTCTGAGCCCAGGGGTGTGTGAGACACATGATCCCAGCCTCTACACACACACACACACACACACACACACACACTCGTACATCACAGCGAGTTCCTCGTCCTAAAGTTTTTCCATTACGAACTCCAGCGCTAGTTTCTGTAACCTTTCCTCAAACACGTTTCTGCTCATTAAAAACATTACCAACTACTCATTACCACCACTTATCACACGTATCACATTTATCACATTTATCACATTTCATATTACAATTATCACAGTCTCACACTAGGTAGGATTACAGCTTGAAACTCACTGCAGCGCTGCATTGAGGTGTAATAGGAGGAATGGCGGTGCTCTCGTGTCTGTGCCGGAGCTCCTCTGAGCTCAAACCAGACTCTGTATGTTTTCCGAGGCGGCCGCGACCAACGCTCGCGAGAACTGCGACCTGCTTTCCAGCACTGCGACCTGCTTTCAGACCTGTATGTAGTTCTAACACTCCTACAAGGACTACAAAAACCCGCTATTCGGAGTTGGTTAATTCTTTACAGAAGCTAACTAGTAGTGATGAGCACAGCAGCTCTTTTAGATGAACTGAATCATTAGAATCCGTTCATTAAAAAGATTCGTTAAAAAGAACGAATCGTTTGTTCTGTTCGTCTGTGCTGTAGTGAGTTCAGATTGTACCAGATAAAGACAGATTACAGGTAAATCAGTGGGTATCTATATTTTGTAAGGAGCTTAAAATGTTAATAAGAGAGTTAAAAGGTTATTAAAATAAACAGAGTCTATATATATGTGATATATAAGTTGAGTTAAAGTGTTTGTTTTAACTGCTAAAGCTGTAGGCTAGCAGGTGGAAGCTAGCAGCGATTAGCATTAGCGATTAGCATTAGCGATCGGGTTAAATGTGTAAATATATCATGTTAAGTGTAAAATATGGCTGTTTGTAAGCCTAGCTTGCAGTAAATTGCCCCAAACTGAAATATAGATTTTAGTCTGGGGCTTGTAAAAGCTGATTTTAATGATACTGTGTTTTTGTTTTAATATTATTTCATGCTGTGCTTGTTTGGTGGTGAGGGCTAACAGTGCTACTCTGTAAACAAGCTGTTTTATCCGTTTTAGACACAGAAGAAACATTTACGACATTTATTACACTCTGCAACTGTAGGGGGAGCCCACGAGCACAAACTCTCAATCCTACCTAGTGGAGCTTTAATACAGCACATAATAATACCAGGACTACAACACAACTTCATATTAATAAATCCCTAATATTATATGCCGTATTTTTTTGCTCTAAAAGGCGCACTATTATAAAAAGCATTTTAAGAGACACTATAAGGAACTTCTGATTCAGCAGGCCTTGCCGCTGGGTGGTGGTGGAAGGGGGAGGAGCTAACCAAGTTAAGTAAAGCTAAGCTAGATAAACAAAACTGTAATAAAAAAAAATTTTCTTTTAAAGTTAAACAAGTGCTGGATGTTAATCTACACAGATTTCTCTCCTGAAAACTGTCTCCAGTTTATTTGGGGGAGTAAAGCACTTCCGTTTATTTACAGTAGGCTTAGATTTCCAAATTTCTCCAGCACTAAGGCTAAAGCATTAGCATTAGCGGCTAATCATTAGCTACACTGAGTGTTTGGGTAAGCCAGGGTGATATTAGATAGTGGTTTGTCACACGTAGTTTGTTTTAACACAGTAAACATGCAGTCTACAGTCCGATAACACTCAAATTAACTTTGAAAACTTTTATAAAAATAATATTATAATTACTATTATTTTCCTTCATTTTTATATTTCTTCCCCAATATTTTAATTTTTTTATTTTTCTTGATAAATTTTAAAATTGTCATTTTCTTGAATTTTGATTTAAATAACTTGACATAATGGCTTTAGAATGATCATTTATTATATTATATTATAAACCACTGATTGATAGGAATTTAAGGAATGATAAAAAAGTAAAAATGATGATCTTGGTTTATCGTTTAGAAAATAATAATTATATTTCTTTGTAAATGTAATAATTTATTGTAAGACAGTAAATATTTATAGAAACAGATACAGGTGATGTTTTATATCTTTGGATCGTAACAAACATAAATATACACAAAAATGGAAAAAATGGAAAAAAACATTTTGGAAAAACATTTTTAAAGCGTTTTCTGTGTTTTTAGTGATTAAAGAGCAGGATTAGGCTGCAGGTCTTTGATTTATTTCTGTAAAACTGTAGAAATCAGCAGAGTGATCATCAGCAGCCCCGGTGTAACGACTGACTCCGGATCAGCACCAGAACCTGGACCATCTGCAGGAACACAACCAACAGATTAAAAGAGATAAAAAACCTTTAGATAAAAAAATAAAACTATAGTAATAATAATAATAATAACCAAAAGAAACACACTTGAAATAAATACATAAAACATTTAGACAAGAAATTAAAACTAGGATAGAAAATAATAATAAAAATAATAAATTCACACTTTAAATAAATACAACATTTACAGTTTAAAAGAGATTGAAAACATTTAGACAAGAAATTAAAACTAGATAATAATAATAATAATAATAATAATAATAATAATAAACAAAAGAAACACATTAATAAATCAAGCATTTAATCAGGTTATGCTAAAATAAGGAACTGGTAAAAGCATTAGAAATACAAACAAAATAAATCAGATATAAATAAGAAGAATTAAAATGATTCAGAATAAAATGATAAAATATAAGTGGACAGCCTTAATTTTTAAACAGCCAACTAAGGAGATGACAAAAAAATTAAGAAGCTTAAAATAAGACTAAGATTATAAAAAAAAAACTAAACTGTAGAAATAAAACAAAAAGACAAAAATAAAGTAGATAAAAGTACGAAATAAATGAAAATATCTATTTAATAAAAAGGGAAAAATGCAAAAAGATAAAACAAAACAGAATAAATAAAAAAGGAAAAGTAAAGTTTCTCTTATATAGAGTCTATATTTTTAAAAGCTATAAAACCACAGTGCAGATCTTTATTTGGCAGGAATGTTGTTATGTGCACCAGTTAACTCTGTTATTAATAATAATAATAATAATAATAATAAAATATTAAAAAAAAAGCAGAATGTATAAATCTGAGTGTTTTTTGTGTGTTTTTCTCACCTCTGGTCAGATTGGCTGATCTGACGTCTAACCAGTACACTGCCTTATCTTTAGCTACAGTGGCCCTAAAAAACAATCAGAAATCAATCAAAAATCTAATTTCAATATTAGTACTGTTTACCAATAATCATACGGCACATCATATTGTCCCTGTCCCCCAAACTCAACCCCCAAGCCTATCCCCCAAACTCAAACCCCAAGCCTATCCCCCAAACTCAACCCCCAAGCCTATCCCCCAAACTCAAACCCCAAGCCTATCCCCCAAACTCAACCCCCAAGCCTATCCCCCAAACTCAACCTCCAAGCCTATCCCCCAAACTCAAACCCCAAGCCTATCCCCCAAACTCAAACCCCAAGCCTATCCCTCAAACTCAAACCCCAAGCCTATCCCCCAAACTCAAACCCCAAGCCTATCCCCCAAACTCAACCCCCAAGCCTATCCCCCAAACTCAAACCCCAAGCCTATCCCCCAAACTCAACCCCCAAGCCTATCCCCCAAACTCAAACCCCAAGCCTATCCCCCAAACTCAAACCCCAAGCCTATCCCCCAAACTCAACCCCCAAGCCTATCCCCCAAACTCAAACCCCAAGCCTATCCCCCAAACTCAACCCCCAAGCCTATCCCCCAAACTCAACCTCCAAGCCTATCCCCCAAACTCAAACCCCAAGCCTATCCCCCAAACTCAAACCCCAAGCCTATCCCTCAAACTCAAACCCCAAGCCTATCCCCCAAACTCAAACCCCAAGCCTATCCCCCAAACTCAACCCCCAAGCCTATCCCCCAAACTCAAACCCCAAGCCTATCCCCCAAACTCAAACCCCAAGCCTATCCCCCAAACTCAAACCCCAAGCCTATCCCCCAAACTCAACCCCCAAGCCTATCCCCCAAACTCAAACCCCAAGCCTATCCCCCAAACTCAACCCCCAAATAAATAAACGTTTATTTTACGACTAATTTTATACTTTCGGAATGAATATAAGTGCTGTTACTCACACGAAGTAGATGTTGCTGTAGGAGGCGGGGGGGATCCAGGTGTACACAAGGTTATTCTTCATATCGGGGCTGGAGTGAGTGATGGCACCTTTGCTGTTTTTTGAGCACTAAGAACAAAAGATTAACAGAGGAGAAAAAAACATTTGTTACCTGTCCTCACTCTACCATGAACTTTACCATGAAATATAATCATTAAAATCGTTCAGAGATTTTTTTTTTGCATTGTTCTGTGACTCCAAATTCTATTTATGCTTTAAAAAATATATATCATATCATTAAAAATCTATAATATTTAAGTTTAAATACACATTTTAGTTATCTAGTCCCTTGTGTTCCTTTATAGTCTGATAGATCACTTTACTATTCATTTACTATGTAGGAAAAAATAAAAACACTGCATTTTTGGCTCTTCTGAAAAGCCTACAGCAGAATTGTGTCACTTTTTTATTATAAATTAATTTATGTATTTATTATAACGGGTAGTGCCAGTGTGTGCATGGCGGAATCAGCAGAGGTTGGCAGAGCTCTAATCCAGCATCTATAATGATTCACCAAACCCAGAACCAAACAAAAGACCAGCCCTGAGGATCACCCGCGGCTAACCATTAGCCGCTAATCTGAATCCAGTGTAGGGTTTAATGTGATTTATCACACGTAATAACGTTTAATATCATATTTATATAAAAAAATAATATATATATACTAATCACATAAAAATAAGACAAAAATATTTTCTCATAGATAAAGTGGTAGAAAAGCTGCACAAAATAAAAAAATAATAGATGACTAAAACATGAAGTAGCTAAAAAAACACTAAGATTGTAAAGAATAAAATATATAAATATAATATGTATAATACATACAACATACAGATAAAATATAACCCCATGCCTATCCCCCAAACTCAACCCTCAAACCCAACCTCCAAGCCTATCCCCCAAACTCAACCCCAAATCCTTTCCCCCAAACTCAACCCCCAAGCCTATCCCCAAACTCAACCTCCAAGCCTATCCCCCAAACTCAACCCCCAACTCGTCCCCCAAACTCAACCCCCAACTCGTCCCCCAAACTCAACCTCCAAGCCAATCCCCCAAACTCAACCCCCAAGCCTATCCCCCAAACTCAACCCCAAATCCTGTCCCCCAAACTCAACCCCCAAGCCTATCCCCAAACTCAAACTCCAAGCCTATCCCCCAAACTCAACCCCCAACTCGTCCCCCAAACTCAACCTCCAAGCCTATCCCCCAAACTCAACCCCCAACTCGTCCCCCAAACTCAACCTCCAAGCCTATCCCCCAAACTCAACCCCCAACTCGTCCCCTAAACTCAACCCCAAGCATTTCCCCCAAACGCATCCCAAGCAACTCAACCTCAAAGCCTATCCCCCAAACTCATCCCGACTCACCCCAAACTCATGCCAAAAACCCTTAGTCAGGTCATCATTTTCACACATAAACACTTTATATTATTTATAAATTAAAAGTTTATTTTACCGTTAGGTACTTGGTGTTATTGGGTGGACTTCCCCAGCTGCCCAGAGCATCGGTGTTGGTTCCAGATCGGGCCTGCAGCAGAACTCCACCGTAATCTGGACCAATAATCGTCACTACAAAACAATAATCAATTAGTATTAGTATCATAATCAATATCACAAACCCACCATCAGTTTCCTACCAAACACACATCAGATTTACCTTAAACTCATCTCAAACTCATCCCAACTCAACACAAACTCATCCCAAAACACACATCAAATTCACCTTAAACTCATCTCAAACTCATCCCAACTCAACACAAACTCATCTCAAAACACACATCAGATTTACCTTAAACTCATCCCAAACTCATCCCAACTCAACACAAACTCATCCCAAAACACACATCAAATTCACCTCAAACTTATCTCAAACTCATCCCAACTCAACACAAACTCATCCCAAAACACACATCAAATTCACTTTAAACTCATCTCAAACTCATCCCAACTCAACACAAACTCATCTCAAAACACACATCAGATTTACCTTAAACTCATCCCAAACTCATCCCAACTCAACACAAACTCATCCCAAAACACACATCAAATTCACCTCAAACTTATCTCAAACTCATCCCAACTCAACACAAACTCATCCCAAAACACACATCAGATTTACCTTAAACTCATCTCAAACTCATCCCAACTCAACACAAACTCATCCCAAACTTCATCTCAAACTCATCCCAAACTTCTTCTCAAACTCATCCCAACCACACCTAAACTTAACCTCAAACTCCTCGCCAACTCATTCCCAACTCACCCCCAACTCATCAACAAATCTTCCCCAACTCATCCCAACCACACCTAAAATTCACCCCAACTCCTCACCAACTCATTCCCAACTCCTCACCAACTCATCTCAAACTCATCCAAACTCAACACAAACTCACCCAAAACACACATCAAATTCACCTAAAACTCATCACCAACTCATTCCCAACTCACCCCCAATTCATCACCAAATCATCCCCAACTCATCCCAACCACACCTAAAATTCACCCCAACTCCTCACAAACTCATCCCCAACTCATCACCAAATTCACCTCAACCTTATGCCCAACTCACCTCTACATTTTTTTTAATAAATCCAAACTCATCCCCAAATCAATCCCAACTCACCCCTAACTCATATCCAAATCAATCCAAACTCACCCCTAACTTATCTCCAAACCATCACCAACTCACCCCAACCACACCTAAAATTCACTCAAACTCATTCCCAACTCATCTCAAAATCATCTCAAACTCATCTCAAACTCATCTCCAAACTCCAACTTTGCAACTCTTGATCTAGAACAGCAGAAAACAGAAAATGAAACTCGAAGTCAAAAAATTATAGTCAAAAAATTATAGTCAAAAAATTATAGTAAAAAAACTATCGTCAAAAAATGAAAAAGGCATATTAATATTTTTCGGGTACTTTTCTGCTGTTGTTGTGTTTTTATGTCTCTGCTTGTTTTATTCTTCATTTTAAAGCACTTTATGTGAATATATTGTGAAATATATGCAGTAGCGGGTGGTGTGCAGTAGGTGGCAGCAGTGTCTGCGGGGAGAGGGAGCAGGTTGCTTGGTGTTTTTTAGGTTGGAGCTGGAGATGGAGATGGTTTTATAGGGAATTTATAAAGAGATATATCAGTCTGATCTCTGACCTGGAGAAAATAAGATAAAATACAAAAGCAAAAATTACCATTAACACCTTTCTTTAAAAAAACACCTGCAAATAAACAATTTTCTCACTTTGATTCGTGTAATTGGTGATAATTTAATCAGAGAAGGACATTTATTATGACTTTTAAGGGTTTTCTGTTTTTCTTGATTTAATTTTATCAAAGTGTTGAAGCTGATGTTTATCATTAATCTAGAAAACAATAAAACAAGAGTCTCAGTAAAAAGTTTTAACACTTAAAACTTTTTTTAATATATTTTTTGTATATCCACCAATTAAGCATAACAATATGACCACCTCCTGGTTTCTACACCCATGAGTGGATCAGAGACAGCAGACTATTGTTTAGTAGAAGCACTTCTGTGCTTAGGGTCATTGTCTTGTTGCATGACCCACGTTCTCTATGTTCTATGATACTACCACCCCCATGTTTCAAAGAAGGTATAAGGTTTTTAAATTAAAATGTATTCAAGTTTAAATTAGTTTGGAGTAACTATCTCTACTGTCTTTACAAAGCTTACTACTACATTTAGGATTGCTGTGAGTATTTGATTGAATCCATGCTCTTAAACTGTTCTTTGGTAGAACTACTTTTGTGCTTAGGGTCATTGTCTTGTTGCATGACCTGTGTTTTCTTCGGATTCCCTGTGTTTCACAGATGGTTTTTATGCTGGAATGCAGTGTTTTCTTCACTTTTCACTTTTGGACTCAAACTCTTGTAGTCTGCTGGCTTGTCTAGATTTTTTGTGATTTTTTTTGTAAAATACAGGCACCAAATGTTTCCAAAATCAATGTGAAATAGCACTAGATGTAGCAAAACAGGCTCAAACCATGATACTACCACCCCCGTGTTTCAAAGATAGTATACATTTTTATACAGGAATGTATTAAAAATTACATTTGTTGGAACCACTTCTGTGCTTGGGGTCATTGTCTTGTTGCATGACCCTTGTTTCTTTAGGATTCAGAATTCATTGGTCCATTAATGATGGCAAGGCCCTCCGTGATACCTTCACCCCCATGTTTAACAGATGGTGTAAAGCAGGGGTGTCCAAACTTTTTTAGTTGGGGGCCAGAAGGAGAAATATATTTGAAGTCACGGGCCACAGACTAAAAACAAATAATGAAATATACCACTTTAAATAATACATTTTCCTGATTATTTCATTTACACACCATTTTACTTGACTTACTATCTTTATCTTTGACAGTGTTGTGTAAACTAAGATTTTTCAAATTGATGTTTAATTTCATGATGTCTCTTAATATTAAACTCCTTAACTACGCCAACTTTTAGACTCTTTGGCCCGTTTTTCTGCGCTAGAAATGCGCACTCTCTTCGCTTTTAGACTCTTTGGCCCGTTTTTCTGCACTAGAAATGCGCACTCTCTTCGCTTTTAGACTCTTTGGCCCGTTTTTCTGCACTAGAAATGCGCACTCTCTTCGCTTTTAGACTCTTTGGCCCGTTTTTCTGCGCTAGAAATACGCACCCTCTCCGCTTTTAGACTCTTTGGCCCGTTTTTCTGCACTAGAAATGCGCACTCTCTTCGCTTTTAGACTCTTTGGCCCGTTTTTCTGCGCTAGAAATACGCACCCTCTCCACTTTTAGACTCTTTGGCCCGTTTTTCTGCGCTAGAAATGCGCACTCTCTTCGCTTTTAGACTCTTTGGCCCGTTTTTCTGCACTAGAAATGCGCACTCTCTTCGCTTTTAGACTCTTTGGCCCGTTTTTCTGCGCTAGAAATACGCACTCTCTCCTCTTTTAGACTCTTTGGCCCGTTTCTGACACCTAGCGTTCAAACTTTGAATCTCACATTATAAAAACCTGCTTAACAGCGGGCCAACTTTCATTCTATTTCTAAAATACCTCGCGGGCCGCTCCAAAAAAGGAAACGGGACGCAAATGGCCCGCGGGCCGTAGTTTGGACACCCCTGGTTTAAAGGTTTTATACTGGAATGTATTAAAAATTACATTTGTTTGAACTACTTCTGTGCGTAGGGTCATTGTCTTGTTGCATGACCCATGTTTCCTTCGGATTCAGAGATAATTGCTCCATCAGTCATGGGAGGCCATCCTGGTCCAGATGCAGCAAAACAGGGACAAACCATGATACTACCACCCCCTTGTTTCACAGATGGCATAAGTTTTTTTTTTATTATACTGGAATGTATTAAATAAACACATTTGTTTGAATTACTCCTGTGCTTGGGGTCATTGTCTTGTTGCATGACCCAGGCTCTCTTCAAAATTCATAATTCATTAATGGTGGCAAGGCCCTCCATGATACTTCCATCACCATGTTTTACAGATAGGATGAGTTTTTTATCTTATACTGGAATGTATTAAATAAATACATTTGTTTGAACTACTTCTGTGTTTGGGGTCATTGTCTTGTTGCATGACCCACATTCTCTTCGGATTCAGAATTCATTGGTCCATTAATGATGGCAAGCCGTCCATGATACTTCCATCCCCGTGTTTCACAGAAGGTATACAGTTTTTTTTATACTGGAATGTATTAAATAAATACATTAGTTTGAACCACTTCTGTGCTTGGGGTCATTGTCTTGTTGCATGACCCACGCTCTCTTCAAAATTCAGAATTTATTGCTTTACCAATGATGGCAAGCCTTTCTGGTCCAGATGCAGCACAACAGGCTTAAACCATGATACTACCACCTTTTTTTTATACTGGAATGTATTAAATAAATACATTTGTTTGAAGTACTTCTGTGCTTGGGGTCATTGTCTTGTTGCATGACCCGTGTTCCTTTCGGATTTAGAAATCATTGGTCCATTTTTTATACTGGAATGTATTAAAAATAATAATATGTTGGAGTAACTGTCTCTACTGTCTTTGTAAGCTTACTGCTACATTTTGGAGGATTGCTGTGAGGATTTGATTGCATCCAGGCACTTACCTGTAATCGGCTTTCCAGACGTGAAGGTGGTGTTGCTGACCTGGATGGAGTACGGAGACTGACTCGTCTGAGGAACGATTCCTTTATGTCCAGGCTTCATATTCCCGCAAGCTTCTGTCGGAGCTCCAGTACCATAACCCAAAGCAGGGGTCAGGATCTGGAGCAGAACCACCCCAAAAAACACAGCGTTCATTTTTTATTTTAGCAGCCGATTTACAGCAAATCAGACACACGGACGTACGATATTCTCAGACGAGGGGAAACGCTGAGTCCGCTGGCAGCTGCTTTTCAGGGTCCTTTTTGCTGAGTCACAATGGCACGAAAAAAAAGAGAGAGGTTAATTTCTCCCACCACGCCCAGCCCTCCCCTCATACACTATTCATGCACTGTCAGGTGAAACTCCAGCTTCCAAGAAATCTCATCGCCGACGACGAGCTTCATACTCATGTTCAGCGAAAACATAAAGAGCTCCTTTGTTGTGCGGAGAATTGGGACAAAATTCCAATTGTTCATCGCAAAATCCCAGGCGTTCCTCAGTTTTCCCCATACTACACTCCCCTGAATACACCTGAGCGCACCTGAGCCTATATTCCACCCATTTATACCAACATAAAACCAAAACGCCAAGTCTGGACCCTTAAAACTAGGTAAAACCCTCTAAAAATGAGCAGTACGTTGGAACAGTATGGACAATTTGCAGAGTTTCTTACATTGCCAGTGAGAACCCAGTAAGAAGATATTTCATGATTTATCTGCCAAAATTCTGCTACATGAGACTAAACTTTTAAGCACTAAAGATACTAATGATGACCTTTTTTTTCAGGTGTTATCTTGTCCCATTCGCCCTGCGAACAAAACGTCTTAAGACGCGTCCACAGTAAAGAGTCGTTGTTATATCATTTTTAAAATCTTGATTTCCTATAGTTTACCTCTTCTAGTTCCACAGCCATTACTAATGGCTTTGTAATGTTAAAATAAAAAACGTAAACAATGCTCATTGCTATCTTACACCCCCCCAACAGTCTGTTTTCATGCTATGCCATTTTTTCCGCTTGTGTCGTTTAAATAGAAACAGTGATTCTAAATATATACATATATATCTACTTTCACAGTGTGAACCAACAAGTAGCTACGCCCTTAAAATAGCAATTGGCCGAAACCAGAGCGCACCTGGTCCTTAAAGGAAATGATGAGCAAGTGCCACTCTGAGTGGTTTATTTCACATTATGGCCAAAATTAGCCACACCCATGATTATTTAAGTGAATTAGTACAATTTAGTACGAGGTGTACTTTTCCTGTCGTTATGATAGCAAAGACACACATACTGACGCCCCAAATCAAGCTGCTCGCCGCATGGCTGGCCTATACATCACTAAAACACCGAAGCACATGGCTTCTGGCTACAAACTGTAAACAGGACTTTTTCTGGTTTTCTTTTAACAATGGATTTCTGAGCTGTGGATCTCTGCGTTTCGTCCAGAGTGACCATTGGCCTCTTGGCTGCATCTCTGATCAGTGCTCTCCTTGTTCAGTCTGTAAGTTTAGGTGGATGTTTAGGTGGACGGTCTTGTCTTGGTAGGTTTACTGGACAGTTGTGCCGTACTCTTTTTCCATTTCCGGATAATGGATTGTGGAACAGTGCTCTGTGAGATGTTCAAAACTTGGGAAATATTTTATTTATAACCAAAACCTGCTTTAAACTTCTACACAACCTTATTCCTGACCTGTCTGGTGTGTTCTTTGAATGTGAATGTGATTGGTTGCACTCAAAGAAAAGCTGAATACTTTTGCACGCCACACTTTTTAGTTTTTTTTTTTTTTTTTTTGAAAAAAATGTTTTGAATCGTGCATGATTTTCTGTCCACTTCACAATTGTATACCACTTTGTGCTGGTGCCAACTCAAGATAACAAGGTAACACCTCACAACCTATACAGCTTATAGAGGTGTGATTTAACATAATTTACAGGGCCATTCCTATGACTGGGAGCCATTTGCTTGTTGTAACTCTTCCAAATTAAACGTATTTCTTTTTTTATCTTTTTTTTTTTTTAACTCTGAATCTAATAACACATATTTAACTACTCAAAACATGCACTTATCAAACTCAGGCAGCTTTACTTCATTTTTTTTTTTACAAGGTTTCTAATCTGAATATGGTTACAAAACTACAAAAATGTCACGTTTAAAAATCATGTTAAAAAGCAAGTCCACCAATTCCTTTAACTTTCTCCAAAGAAACTCTTTATTTTAAAGAAATGGTTATAGACTGCATGCTCAAATAGTTGATATTTATGACAAATAAAATACACTATATATGCATGCACATTGTATTTTTCTAAAATATGCAAATCCATTTTTATCTTATCAAGAAGAACCAAACCTGAAATTGATCAAATTTATTATCACGCAATTTATTAAACAAATGGATAAATGATGAACCAAAGAGAACTGGGAAAAAAGTGGATTACATTAATTAATATTCACATTAATAAATAAAAAAACAGGGGACAATACTGACTCCTGTTACTTGAACTGTGCTGGTCTTTCACATAAAATTCCAATTAAATATATTTGTGTTTGTGGTTGTAGTGTGACAAAATATGGAAAAAAAGTTCAATGAATACTTTTGCAACAGTGCGTTATTTAAACCTATTGAAAGCATTCGGCTGTGTTTTCTATGGCGTTTTTCTGAGCGTATGGAAGGGGGTTGGACTTGGCAACCCCCAGGAGAGAGGGGCCGGGGCTAGAGAAGAATACAGGATGAGTGTATTTTGATACATGTTGAGGTAATCAATGCTTCCCGTACACAGACTGACTCACCTGTGATACCTGATACCTGTCCACATGCTGTAGTGAATACAGACTAATGTCGCTAATGTTGCTAACAGGTGCCAAAATCCAGAAACACAGTGTTTTAAAAATAAAATAATATATATATATATATTATATTATAAATATATATATTTGTAACTCTTCCAAATTAAACTTATTTTTTCTTTGAATCTTTTTATATTTAAAAATATTTAACTATTTAAAACATGTGCTGATAAAACTCAGGCAGCTTTACTTCATTTTTTTTTACAAGGTTTCTAATCTAAATAGGTTTACAAAACTTATTTAAAACATTTAAAAAACATGTTTAAAAGCAATAACACTAATTCCTTTGATTTTCTCTAAAAGAAAGTCTTTATTTTTAAAGAAATGATTACTGCGTGTTTAAATAATTCATATTTATGACAAAAAAAAAAATCAGTCCTGTTACTCTCACTCACTCCTGTTACTCTATGTTTTGAGCATAGAATCAGCCAAAACATGAAAAATAGCTAAACTGCAGCTATGCTAATAGCATGAGGACACTAAGTAAGTAACTTAGTAAGTAACTAAATTATAGTTTGTAGTATTTTTGCCCAAAAATTTTATTTAAAAAATCCACTCCACAAGGTGTTGAAATGATAATCGAAGTTTATTGTTCTTCTTAAAGCTTACAAAACGTGAATGAACTAACTGAAGTATCCTATAATGAAAATAGAAAGGTTTAAAGTTTCTGGGAGTTGAAGAGCAACAGCAGGTAAGAAGACTGTTCGCTTCCACGGTTCCTTGCGATCTGAAAATGAAAACTAAAAAGCGCAAGCCTAACCCTGCGTTCACACTGGAAAGCGACAAAGCGACAGGCGACCATTCATTTCCTATGGCAGGACGCGATTTGTCGCCGCGACACGCGAGAGGCGACAAGCGACAAAGCGACAGAGCAACAAGCGATACGGAGATAAATTTTTCTCAACTCTATGCAAATGAGTTATGACGCGGTGAAGCGACATTCTAACCCGATTGGCTCCTAGCTTTTCTTTGGACCAATCACAAACAAGGCGGTTCGACGTCCTCTGAATTTCTAGTTTCTTTCCCGGTTCTTTCTGTTGAACGGGGTGGACCCACATCAATCTGTGGGAACGGCTGCGTTTCCAGCGCAGTTAAATCACAGAAACGCACAAGAGTCCAGCAAGTTTGGGAGTTATAGCTGGAGAATAAAGTGGCCAAGTGATTCCTTTTTTGTGCCTTTTTTCTTGTCGGAGGCTGGACCATGATAAACGCGGGCGTTGAGCTTGACACGCCCACAAGCGACAAACGCTGGGCGACACAAGCGACTCGTCGCGTTCCAGTGTGAACGCAGGGTAAGGATGCCGGCTCGTCCGTTCTTAAAGAGACAGTACACATTTTTAATCCAAATCCAACATGAATTATTATTCTTTTAACCATCCTATATAAAATCAATCATGTTAATCAATAAATATATATATCTATGAAATTAGACCTTTAAAGTAAATTATTATTTATCTTTTAAAGCGATTTTAAACATTTTTTATTTATTTAAACTTAAAGTCCACTTTGGCCGCTACAAAGATGTAAGAATTAATGTAGGTAACAGGAGTGAGTGATGAGATTGAGCTCCTCCTCAGTCATCGTTACAATAAGATCAAATATACAGAAAAAAAACTAATGAGGGAACTTTGGGAATTTTGTTCTTATGATCTTCAGAAGAACCAGCTGATGATGTCACTTCCTGTTGTAGATGTAACTTCCTGTTGTAGAATCATGTTCCAGATGTTTCAGATGATCAGGGTATTGTGTTAAAGTGTCGGTAACAGGACTGAGTAAAACACAACAGGAACACAACTAAAATGTGTATTTTATAACTTAAATATTATGGATTTTTAATGAAAAATATATATTTTTAAAGCATAGATGGGATGCTGAAGGATTTAATTATGATAAAATAATTATATTTTATGGTAAAGTTTATAGTTTATAGTTAGAAAGTGGGGTAACAGGTAACAAATGCTATTTTTTCACTGTTTTAAGCAGTTTTTATTAATGTTTTTAATCACATATCTTAATTTTACAATTAGGTCAATATAGAAGACATATTGCTTAATAATAATATACATTTTAAATTTATTTGTGCGCACATGTTATACATGTAATTTCATGGGGACAGAAACAGCACAGATTCAACCAAAAATGTTTATAAATCATAAATCACTGATTTAAGCAGCGCTCTCGTTCTGAAACACACATCTGCTGCTTTGCCTCATATAATAAAAATAATAATAATCACTTATAATTAATCACCAGATAATAATAATAATTTGCCAAGATGGAGGTGGTAATTTGTGTTGAATAAATATAAAATAGATAAAAAAAGAAAAAAAAACAAAAAGAGAGAAATGCTTGTATTTTAACAGGTGACCAGATTAATTACACTTATCAAATCAAACTGTTCCCTTCTCATCGCTGATAAGAATAATTGGTTAATGTAACAGGGAGAAAAATAGCGTATTTAGGCAAAGTATTAAAACAATTCCAATTTAAAATTCACTTTAATATCTATCACTCAGAGAGGAAACAGCACTAGTGCCAAAAAAAAGGAACAAGAAAGGACAAGTACAGTAATAACAATTTATTAATCACATTTAAATCACAAATCAGCATCGCCGTTCAGACAATAGAGCTGAGGGAAGAGAGCAGAGAAGCCCAGCCACGCTTTTCTACACTTTACAGAGGAATTTTAACCCCCTTAACTTCAGAAAATAAACCTCTACAGAGTCGATTTATCTACAGAAAGCGCCGAGAAAAAAAAAAAAATCAATGATTCAGACTCTACAGTCCTTTATTATACAGGAGAATCAATTCAGCAGAGCAGGTTTTTATATCACAGTTCTTTCACTCTTTACGATACGAGTCCACTCGCACTATTTCCTCGTGATTAATCACTTTCCTCGACGGGCTTGTGCGAAAGTGTGCCGTTTCTGAACGCAAATAAAGCGAAAAAACAGGATAAAAGAATTCAATCCTTCTGTTTAAGAATTGTAATTGTTATAAATCAAATTCTTTATAAATTATTTCTACTTTTTGTCGCAATTTTCCTCCCCAATTTCATTAGTAACAATTCCCAAACACTAGGAGGCACTAGTCAGGACAAGTGCATGCCTCCTCCGATACTTGTGAAGACAGACTCCGCCTCTTTTCCAGGTGCCACCAATCATGGCGCAGCATCACTAGGCAGCATTACAGTGAACTTGGAGGAAAGTGACGATCTCCAGCTCTGATACTGTACTCTCTCTCTCTCTCTCTCTCTCAGACTCCGGCTGCTGATGCAGAAACAGCATGACCTACTGTACTCTCTCTCTCTCAGACTCCGGCTGCTGATGCAGAAACAGCATGACCTACTGTACTCTCTCTCTCTTTCTCTCTCTCTCTCAGACTCCGGCTGCTGATGGAGAAGCAGCATGACCTACTGTACACTCTCTCTCTCTCTCTCTCTCTCTCAGACTCCGGCTGCTGATGGAGAAGCAGCATGATCTACTGTACTCTCTCTCTCTCTCTCTCTCTTAGACTCTGGCTGCTGATGGAGAAGCAGCATGATCTACTGTACTCTCTCTCTCTCTCTCTCTCTTAGACTCTGGCTGCTGATGGAGAAGCAGCATGACCTACTGTACTCTCTCTCTCTTTCTCTCTCTCTCTCTCTCTCAGACTCCGACTGCTGATGGAGAAGCAGCATGACCTACTGTACACTCTCTCTCGGACTCTGGCTGCTGATGACCCGGTGACCCTCGATATTGTATTCTAATCTAATTCTGGAAATCCAAATACTGCTAAAGGCTGTTTAATTCTTCTGCGTAGAGTCAACACATTGTCCAAGATGTCACCGGTGCGAGTGCCCTACGCAGCTGTGAGCGTTTATACTTGTGCACCACTGTTTTTGCAAACAACCATTTAATCAATCTGAGTTGCTCTTGGGCTCCGAGTGGTCTAGAGGACTAAGGCGCTAAGGCTACTATGATCCGAAGATTGTTTGCTTGTTCGAATCCTGGTCACGCAGCTTGCCATCAGCTGCCGGAGCCCTGAGAGAGCACAGTTTGCCTTGCTCTCTCTGGGTGGGTACAGTACAGTAGATGGCTCTCTCTCTCTTTCCCCTCATCACTTCTAGGGTGATGTGGATCAGCACAAGGCTGCGTCTGTGAGCTGATGTATCAGAACCGATTCGCTGCACTTTCCTCCAAGTCGCTGGCTACTGGCTACTCTGTTCAAAAATAGGCGGGGTCAGATAAGGCATGTGCTAGTCTTCATCCTCCTTGTGTAGGGACATCACTAGTGGGAAATTTGCCTTGTAAATTGGGGAGAGATACGTTTCTTGGGAGATGAATGTCAGGCTATGGTGTAGGCTATGGTGGTACATGTGGTACATGGCTAAGTGGCTTACCTAAGGCATAGATTAGAGCCAGTGTGGCTACAGTTACTTCCACCTGTTTAATCGCCTGATCAGTTGGTCTTCAAACAATGAGCAACATGAGCTTAACATAATTGTTAGGTTAACAAGTTAAATGCTATGTTATTCACGTTCTTCTTATAAAAATCTCTGTATTTAAATAGCTGTGGTACTTAATTTGAATTTTTATGTGGGAATCTGCAACTATTAGTGCGTTTTCTCTGTGTGAAAAAAATATGATAAATATTGTTCATCATAAAAATGGCTTTAAATATTGTAAGAACTCCAGTTCTTGAGCCAGTTCTGCTCAGGTTTATAAGAACTGTAGTGATTTTTAGTAAATCTGTCCACATTTCCACCAGTTTAAGAGGACACTGCACATGAGCGGTGATCACGGATCATGCTGAAGAACCTAGTATTCTTCGTTTTCTACTGAGAATAAAGGTTCCTGGTTCTAGAACCTGCTTTTATTGGCGTAAACATGGCAAACGGCTTAAAGTTGGTGAAGGTTCTTGAAACGGAAGTGTGCTGGTTCCACGTCGGTGGAAAAGCGATATATATGGATAAGTTTGGACACCTCTAAGACACTCTAATGGAACTCTCGACACGATGAGCCACGCGTCAGATTGTGAAGTAGTGAAGTAGACGTGTATCGAAACTCTGGCAGCTCTAAATTCCTGTTCTCTGCTCAAATCCAGTCTATATTACATTGGTTCCATCACGGTCTCTATTCTTTGGTCTTCTTCTGTTTCTGCATTTTCTTCTTCTTCTGCTGCAGTGCTCTCTTCCCCCCTGATCCCTTCTTCTTCCCCCTCTCCCTCTTCTCCTCCAGCAGGATGGCGGCTCCTCTCTTGGCCTCGTTGCTCTTCTGCTTGGGTACGAGGTCCTCTCTGCTCATGGGCTCGATGATGGCGCCCATCTTGGTGACGACTCTCGGCGCGGTGAGTTTCCTGACGGTGGTCTGGGTGTTCCAGGTTTGGCCGATGGGAGTTCGGACGCAGCTCTCGAACTGAGTGGGGTTCTGGAACGGGAACGGCAGCTGACTCACCTGCAGGAGGGCGTGAAGAAAATACAAACGTACATACATCAGGTTATTAGAGTTACTAGTATTTTTTTCTTTAATTGTTAATTCTAATTTTCTTCTATTTTTCTCCCAATTTAGCGAGGCCAATTGTCCCACCCATTCAGCTGCTACTCGGTTGTATAGTAGTGATGCTACACCAGTAGAGTAAAGAAGACTAGCATTACTGAGTAGCATCACGCGGTTCTGCTACATCAGCTCACAGACGCAGCCTTGTGCTGATCCACATCACCCTAGGAGTGGTGAGGGGAAAGAAGAGCACCATCTACTGTACTCACCCAGAGAGAGCAAGAATGCAATTGCGTTCTCTCGGGACTCTGGCAGCTGATGGCAAGCTGCATGACCGGGATTCGAAACAGCGATCTCCTCCCGATCATAGTGACAGCGCTTTAGACCACTGGTCCACTCAGAGCTGGAATAGAGTTACTAGTATCTTTACTAGTAGATCATCTTTAAAATGATTAAATTCTGGATGTCAGTGCTACCAGAGCTTCGCCCCCTATGCCAATGCTACTACCAATACACCCACCCAGCACAATGTCGATAAAGATAAACCTGATAAACTTTAATAAGAACAACAGCGCTGTTTGTTTAAACTATGTTTAATTTTGTTTGGCAGTAAGAACTGAAAAGATGTTTTTTTCCCCAGTATTTAGTGTTTAAAATATGATTATGTGAAGACACAGTTTCGAAGAACAGCACTGATGTTTTTTAAAAAAGTATTTTTAACAGCACTGAATGCTAATGCCATTGTGACGGTCAGTGATGAAATCGATGAAATCCCTCTGGAGCAGGGAAAATGAGAAGTGAAGTGAAAGAGACAAAGTGCCCACTGGTGTGACAAAAAGAAAGTGCCCTCTAGAGTGATAAAAAAGGGAAAAAGTGCTCTCTGGAGTGAGGGAAAGGGTACAAAGTGTCCTCTGGAGTGACAAAAAAAAGAGAGAAAAGAGACAGTGCCCTTTGGAGTGACAAAAAAAGAGATTAAAAGGGAGAAGAGACAGTGCCATCTGGAGTGACAAAAAAAGAGACAAAGTGCCCTCTAGAGTGATAAAAAGGGACATGAGACATTGCTCTCTGGAGTGACAAAAAGAGAGAAAATAGACAGTGCCCTCTGGAGTGAGGAAAAATAGCCAAAGTGCCCTCTGGAGTGAGGGAAAGGGAAAAGGAGACAAAGTGCCCTCTGGAGTGAGGAAAAATAGCCAAAGTGCCCTCTGGAGTGAGGGAAAGGGAAAAGGAGACAAAGTGCCCTCTGGAGTGAGGAAAAGGGAAAAGGAGACAAAGTGCCCTCTGGAGTGAGGGAAAGGGAAAAGGAGACAAAGTGCCATCTGGAGTGAGGAAAAGGGAAAAGGAGACAAAGTGCCCTCTGGAGTGACACAAAAGTGACAAAAGTCCCCTCTGGAGTGACAAAAAAAAGAGACAGTGTTCTCTGGATTGAGGAAAAATAGACAAAGTTCCCTGTGGAGTGACAAAAAAATGGGGAAAAGGTGCCCTCTGGAGTGAGGAAAAAAAGGAAAAGTGCTCTCTGGGGTGATAATAAAAAGGGACAAGAGACAGTGCCATCTGGAGTGACAAAAAATGGACAAAGTGCCATCTGAGTGACAAAAAAGGGAAAAGGTGCCCTCTGTAGTGACAAAAAAAAGGAGAAAGTAGCCCCTGGAGTGCGGAAAAAGAGACAAAATTCCCATTAAAGTAAGGAAAAAAAAAGAAAGACAATGCCCTCTGGAGTAACAAAAAAGAGAAAGAGACAAGAGACAGTGCCCTCTGAAGTGAGGAAAAGAAACAAAGTGCACTTTAAAGTGATAAAAAGTAACACGAGACAATGCCCTCTGGAGTGACAAAAACAAGAGATAAAGTGCCCTCTGAAGTGATAAAACTGGACAAAAGACAGTGACAAAAAAGGGGAAAAGGTCCAGAGAAAAACAGCACATTACAATTCATCTGAATTTATTAAAGAACTTCTTCAGTCAATGTTTATAACTAAAGAGGTCCTCCTTTACCTGATGGGCGGCTACAGAGGCGTCCCTCTTCTCAGAGATGATCACAGCCGGAAGCTTCTTATCTTGTCTCGGAGGGGGAGGAGCTACTTTCTTCCGGAACCTAAACATAAATAAATAAAATTAAAATAAATCAATAAAAATAAAAGAAATTTCATGCTAACTTTTAATTTTACACCATTAACTTATTTTTATTAGTTTTTATTTTTCATATTTTAAGAAAGTAAAAATAGTTGCTAACATTTCTCACATGAACTTTAATCGATAAACATTTGTCAGGTTTAAAATTTGCATTATTAATGATTTATTAATGTTCAAATTCTGATGAACTAATGCTTTGTTTACATCTACTTATTATAAGTTAAAAAGGCACTACACCCTAAATCATATTTTTTTAAATTAATAGCTGAAATGTGTTAATTTGAAGTAATAAAACAGACCAGTCCTGATTAAAATTATAATGAATGTTTGCTAACCTTTAAAAACGCTTTTATTGCAGCGCCCTCTCAGGTTCAACTGTGCTATAGGCTGATGATGATATTTACGAGCCAATCAGCTCTCCCTCCTGCCCCGCCCCTAAACCCATACATCACCCAGTGCCCCTCCCAAACTAATTCTCCCATTTTTTTTTAGCTTTTTAAAAATTTGAAAGAGGGTTGGAGTCAACAAAAATTAAAAAACTTTTTTTTAAGTAAGAAGAATCCTTAAAACTCAATATTTCAGGGTTTACAGGGATAATGTGTCCAATTCTGTGGATTTTTCACTACAGAAACTTATTAATATATGTGGATTTTTTTTTTTTTTTGGACAGTATTGTATGGTATAAAACAAGGCTGTCAACATTAAAGCGTTAGCGTACGCAATTAATTTGGAATCAGTAACACGTTATTAATGATTAATGCAATTAATTTCTGGAGCGTTTTACTTATGAGAACGTGATCTAGTCTCGATCTGACCAAGCCATCAAATATACTTCTTTTTAACTGAGCTAAACTGCTGATAAGGAGCAGTTTAATCTGATATGTTAGCCAGATAATACACTGCTATGAACAAACGGTGTCTCTGCTGCTGCTCCGTGCTGTTTACACAGTAAGAGCATGGTCTGTGCTGTGTTCACTGCTCATGTCTACGCTGTGCTCCCCATTAAAACCACTGTGTTTAAAAGTGTTTCAGTGTTAAATCAGCTTCACACTGCTATAGATATACAGATATACACACTAGAACACAGAATCTTATATTCACTATATTTACTTTCTTACTCTCACACCAGACAGGTCTGACCAATCAGAGGAGACGATGTACTCGCGTGGTTTATTGGTGCACATTTTGGTGCGTTTAGGATTTTATACCTGTGTGAAACCAAACTAAACAGAGGGAGAAACTCTTCAACTAAACTATAACTCATCAACTGATCCGGATCATAGAAACTAGAAACTTTCACAACTACAGGTGTGAAAACGCTCTTTTATACCCAGATAATTAAAATATAATTTAGAAATCCTTACAAAAACAAAGCTGAGATTTTTATAATAAAGTAAAAATAGTTTCCTCTAAATAATTTATCCTGCATTCTTTCTTTATTCCAGCGCTCCACGTTACGACTTTATCTCCCCCCAAACAAATATATACTAGTATTTTAATTTTAGACACCACTATTATTAATATAATTACATTTTACATTTCTTACATTTATTCTTTCACTTACATTTAAAATAAATATCCACTATAAAATCTCATAGCGTCTAAAGAAGAACAAGTGCGATTAATCACAGTTAATCACAGAATATTGTCCTGATTAATCAGATTACAGTTTTTAATCGATTGACACCACTAGTATAAACACTACCATAATGTTGAGAACTTCAGGTTCTCATTGAGGAGCATCAGTGAGCGGTGAGTTCAGCTCTACAGAACAGGTTGTTCTACTCACTTCCTGCGTTTGTTTTTGGAGGGTTTGAGGCCGAGACCCCCCCACTCCCCCCAGCCCGGCAGGGTCAGGTCCACCACTTTGGGACGCCCCGCCTCTTCCTGTTTCCTTTTGTCCTTCAGGAAGTCCGAGATTACATCATCGCCAGCAAAGGCCTCCTTAATGATGGCCGCCTGTTCAGTGTGGACCTGGAGACGTGGAGATTAAACACGTTAACCCTTTAAAGACGACGCCAATACTATTATATAATAACCACAATGCAATTATAATAATAAAGATATTTAAATTATACTGCAGAAAGTACCCTCTGGAGTGGGTAATAATAATAAATAGACAGTGTCATTTAGAGTGACAATAAAAAGATAAAGTGCCATCTGAAGTGAAAATGAAAAGACAAAGTGCCATTTGGAGTGGCAATAAAGAGGAAAAAAAATGCTATTTGGAGTGAGAATAAAGAGACAAAGTGTTATGTAAAAAAGAGACATCTACAATGAGAATAAAGAGACAAAGTGCCATTTGGAGTGAAAAAAGAGACAAAAGTGCCAATTGGAGTGAACCTAAAGAGACAAAGTGCCAATTGGAGTGACAATAGAGAGATAAAACTGCCATTTGGAGTAACAAGACAGAGACAAAAGTGCCAATTGGAGTAACCTTACAAGACATGTTATTTAGAGTGAAAATAAAGAAACAAAGTGTTATGTAAAAAAGAGACAAAGAACCATCTGAAGTGAGAATAGAGAGACAAAGTGCCATTTGGAGTGAAAATAGAGAGACAAAATGCCATTTTTTGTGAAATTAAAGAGAAAGTGCCTTTTGGAGTGAAAATAAAGAGAAAAGGGCCAATTGAAGTGAACTTAAAAAGACAAAGTGTCATTTGGAGTAAGAATAAATAGACAAAATACCATTTGGAGTGACAATTAAGAGACAAAAGTGCCAATTGGAGTAATCTTACAAGACAAAACGTGTTATTTAGAGTGAAAATAAAGAGACAAAGTGTTATGTAAAAAGGGACAAAGAACCGTTTGAAGTGAGAATAGAGAGACAAAGTGCCATTTGGAGTGAAAATAGAGAGAGACAAAATGCCATTTGGAGTGACAATAAAGAGACAAAGTGCCATCTAGAGTGAGAATAGAGAGACAAAGTGCCAACTGTAGTGAACCTAAAGAGACAAAGTGCCAACTGGAGTAACCTTACAAGACAATGTGTTATTTACAGTGAAAATAAAGAGACAAAAAAGGCATTTGGAAGGAAAAAGACACAAAGTGCCAAAAGTTTGGACACACCCCTTCTAAATTAATGTTTTTTTTTCTTACACTTTATTATGGCACTGTAATTAACTACATAAATAAAAAATAAAGAAATCAAAAGAAATCTTCAGCACTTTGTATTAATTCATTTATGGCTGTTTATTACAGTATTTGTTTGGGTCATCGTCATGCTGGAAGACCCATGACCTCTAACAGACGCTACATCTTCTTCCTCCTTTTGGTCAATAACTACACAAACATGTGAATAAATAACCCTTTACTGACCTCAGCTTCCTCCTCCTCTTCTTCCAGCACAGTCGGAGCTAGCGGCACTTTAACTACGGTGGCCTGTTTGGTCAGAACTTTTTTCAGGTCGATCTCCTTCCTTCTTCTCTTCTTCTTGTTTGGGGGTTCGGAGGCGGACTCTGGGGCGGTGGGCGTGTCCGTTGCTGGGACTGAAGCTTCCTGATTGGCTTCATTGGTACGGTCTTTTCTCAGGGCCTCCAGATCTTCCATTGTTTGGACTCGGACCAGCCCCTCGTCCAGAAGCTCCTCCCCCTCGTTCTGATCCGGTACAGCGGGGGTGGTGTTGCTCTTCATCAGTCTGTTAAAGAGGCTGTTAAACTCTGAGACCACTTCTTCTGCTTCCTCCTCCTCTTCCTCCTCCTCCTCTTCATCTTTATCATCTTCATCTTTATCTTCATCATTATTATCTGTAATTTTTGACCCATCTTCAGCAGACACCTCTATACTGGAAGCTTGTTCTGCTCCAGCCACTGGTAAGGCTGTAGAGTAAAGAATACATTGATTTTATGCAGCTAGTCTGAAATATAACGTAAAAATACCTTATAAAAAATTATACTATAGCATATGACTGTTTTTAGTACATACTGTTTTTAAATTAACATATTTTTCAGATTAAGGCAGGCTGTCGATTATTATAATTGAAAGAGTCTAAGTCGCCTTATAGTCCGAAAAATATGGTAATGGTTTTTGTGAGGTCACAATTTCAACGTGTGAGGTCACGTTTTTGCATTATAATCTGGCACACCAAATTATAAGGCGCACTATCAATTAACGTCTATTTTCTGGTCTATTTTCATACGTAAGGCGCACTGGATTATAAGAAGAGACACTATAAGGAACTAATTCAGCAGGTCTCGCCGCTGGCTGGTGGTGGTGTTCGCTGTGACTGCACTTGAGGATACTTTCAAAAACGTGCATCTCAAAAAATGAGAATATCATTGAAAAGCTACTTTAATTTCCGTAATTTATTAAAAAATGTGAAATTTATATATTATATAGATCTACTAAACACAGAGTGATCTGTTTTAAGCGTTTATTTCTTTTATTATTGATGATTATGAAGCTTACAGCCAATAAAAACCCAAAAATCAGTGTCTCAGAAAATTAGAATATTATATAAGACTAATTCATACTTTTGGCTGTAGTGTGGGCAGTGTGCCAAGTCCTGCTGGAAAATGAAATCCGCATCTCCATCACTGATCATCCGTAAATTTTACATTTAATTTAAAGGAAATCAAGGGAGAAGAGTCTGGAGGAAGAGTGGAGAGACACACAGTCCAAACTGCTCGAGATGCGAATTTCATTTTCCAGCAGGATTTGGCACACTGCCCACACTGCAGCCAAAAGCAACAATAGGTCCTTTCATTGGATGTCAGCCATAATCATCAACAATACAAGAATTAAATGCTTATATTTCACATTTCACTGAATTACTGAAATAAAGTAACTTTCAATGATAATCAAAATATACACACCAGTATATTTAACACATTTATCTGTATTTAATAAATAAACAGTATAAATTCAGTGGTTCAGTCATTGTTTGAAAGGTCAGGTATAGAAGCGTTTAATTCCCAGTAAACCAGAACACAGTGAGAACAGTGAGAATATTCAGAGTGAAGCACAAATCTCCACTGGTCAGTACTTCACTGTTTTAATCCGCTATATTAAACCTAATTATCAATTAATTATCAGGTCTTTTGTGTGAGCTGAGTGAGCTGGATTAAGTGCAGGGAAAGCATTAAAGTGTGCAGTAAATCAGCTCCTGCAGCACCGCCTCGTAACGCACCACATACGGTGGTTTGCAAAAGTATTCATACCCCTTGAACTTACATTTTTTCACCTTGAAACCACAAATTTAAATGTATTTTATTGAGATTTTAATTGATAGACCAACATTAAGAAGCACATGTCGCATTGTTCGCACTATAAGGAGCACTGTATTAAAAAGGCGCATTTTAAAAGACACTAGTATGGAACAGGGGTGTCGCCATGTTTTTCTTTCTAATTCAGCAGATCTCTCTGCTGGGTGAAGGTGGTGGGGTAGCTAAAAAAATAATGTTTATTTAAAGTTAAATGAACTGAAAACTGTTTATTTGGGTGAGTAAACGCTTACAGTTATTAACAGTAAGCTTAGATTCCTTATATTCCTTAATCTTAGATTAGCGGCTAACAGCTAGCGCCTAATACCCCCCGACAGTGCTACAATGACAGTGCCACCTGCTTGTTTTAACACGATAAACACGCAGACTACTGTCTGATATGGTCACCTCTGGACGATGAAAGAGCTAGCGATGCCGTTAGCATCTAATGCTAATGCTGCTCCAGCAGTGCTAGCCGGGGTTAGCAGCAGACTACAGTCCACTATATTCACCTCTGAACAACGAAAGAGCTAACACTTAGCGCAGTTAGCAGCTGATGCTAATGCTGCTCCAGCCTTAGTAGCGGTAACCCAATACACAAAAATAAAGTTAGTAGTAAATAAATTTAAAACACACAAGGGCTTGCAAAAGAATTCATACCCTTTGAACTTTCACATTTTCTTAAAAACGACAACTTAAATGTATTTTATTGAGATTTTAAGTGATAGACCAACATTAAGCAGCACAAATCGCATTTTTCGCACTATAAATTGCACCAGATTATAAGGCGCATTTAAAGAGACACTAGTAAGGAACAGGGTTGCCGCCATGTTTTCCTTCTAATTCAGCAGATCTCGCTGCTGGGTGGTGATGGTGTGTGTTTTAAGCTAAGTAAAACTAACATAAAGCTAAGCTAAGTAAACAAAACTGTAATTCTTAAAAAAAAAACTACATTTTTTAAAAAGTCCACGAGTGCTGGATGTTAATGTACCCAGATTTCTCTCCTGAAAACTGTTTATTTGGGTGAGTAAAACTCTTCCATTTAAATACTAATAACTTATATAGCGCCTGTGAATAAACCAAAGGACACTTTACAATGTACACATCATTAGGGCTGCACAGTATAGGAAAAAATTACTTTGCAAATGTTCTTTTTTTGATGATATATATGGCAATATTTAACAAGGAAGGACCCATGATGTCACCAGCGTTTGTTTGTCTGGGATTGAAAGCGTGAATTCTGCTGTAACTGGAAATATCTGCACTGCTAAACTGTGCTGGACTGAGGAGCACCGCTTTCTACATGTGCTTACGTTTACAAGCACATGCCCAACCATGTGGATGGAGGCCATGCGTGCGGTTAGCCTCGAGTTTACTCCTACCCCCCCCCCCCCCGTCCCCCCCCCCCCCCTCGCATTCCCCCTCCCCCTCACGCTCCTCAGGCAGCAGCAACCCGTCACTCACACAGAGACAGAGACAGCGCTGTGTATCTACTTCTTGTGTCAAGAATCAAACCATTGCAACATGACGTGTTTAGTCACATTGCATGAGACAGTCAGGCAATTAAATTACTGTGGTAATGACTATGCTTAAACAATATATTGTGCAGCCAATAGCATGCAGCATACTCTTAACTGGAAACAACTGTCTACCTGGAGGACTGTAACCACTGTAGACCATTTTTACAGTAAGCTTAGAATTTCAGATTTCCACTAAGGCTGGGGGCAGGAGCATCAACATAGCATTAGTGGCTAACCGCTAGCACTAGCCACATTTACTGCTAGTAAACGACACCTGACAGCGCTACACTGAGGACCCCTAAGTGTTCTGGTAAGCTAGGATGATAGTAACTAGCAGTTCGTCCCATGTAGCTTGTTTAAACACGGTGTAAACAGCAAATTACAGTCCAAAATACTCGCCTTTGAACAGCCAAAGAGCTAGAGCACTTAGCTTGGTCAATGCTAATGCTGCTCCAGCAGTGCTGGTCAGGGTTAGCAGTAGGCTACATGCCGATAACACTTACCTTTGAGGAGAAGAGAGCTAGCACTGCTGTGTCTGTGTTGGTCTATCAATTAAAATCTCAATAAAATATATTTAAGTTTGTGGTTTTAAGGTGAGAAAATATTAACAAATTCAAAGGGTATGAACTCTTTTGTCTTTGACATTTTTATACTTTGGGCTCCTGCAATCTGGGATTATTAATGAATTGATCCGATTGATCCTTTAGTCTATCCATAGATACTTTATTGATATCCTGAAGGAAATTTAGGAACTTTGTCCTCACAAACTAAACACGTTCCAAAAATTGCTATTTCTCTGTCCAGTGTATATTATCAGCCTGTAGCCTGCTGCTAACCCCAGCTAGCACTGCTGGAGCACCATTAGCATTATCCGCTAACCATGCTAGCTTTTTTGTCGTTCAGAGGTGAGTATATCGGACTGTAGTCTGCGTGTTAACTGTGTTAACATGGGACGAATCGCTAGCTGATAGCACCCTGGGTTACTGGAAAACTCTCAGGGTTCCTCAGGGTAGCTCTGTCTGGAGGCATTAGCCGCTAAACACATTAGCAGTTAGCGGCTAAAGCTAATTCAGAAATCTAAGTTTACTGTAAATGAATGGAAGCGCTTTACTCACCCAAATAAACAGTTTTTAGGAGAGAAATCTGTGTAGATTAACATCCAGCACTCGTTTAACTTTAAAATAAAGTCTTTTTTTATAATTTTTTTATTTACTTAGCTTAGCTTTACTTAACTTAGTTACCCCACCTCTATAGTGTCTCTTAAAATGCGCCTTATATTCCAGTGCGCCTTATAGTGTGAAAAATACGTTAAGAAAACACTAGAGGATGTGAGAAACTTCGTAAAAAAGTGCGTAAGCGTGTTTTGAGTGATTATTAGCTCTGCAGTGATGAGATGTTAAGAGACTTACTCTGATTCTCCTCCTCTTGTGGAACCGGAACCAGATCGTCGTCCTCATCTTCTCTCAGTTTCCGTTTCCTCTCAAACTCCCTCAGCAGCTTTTCTTCCTCATTCTCTTCCTCTTCCTCCTCTTCTTCTTCCTCTTCCTGCTGCTGCTGGACTTCCAGATCTTCATCTCTGGCCTCAGTAGATGCTTCCACCTCAGGCTCTGGCTCCTCTTTGCTCAGTTTCCCTCTCATCCAGGGGTTAACCGGGTCCAGGATCGGCTCCGGATCGTTTACGAAATCAGGAAGAGCACCGGCTTCTTCATCACCGTTCTTCTCCTCATCCTCGTCTTCAGAAGGAACTGCCAGCTTCTGGGTCAGATCCTTATTAATCTCCAGCTGCTCCTGCATGGCTTTACGGGCCTGAAGACACACGGAAAAATATAACATAAGCACAGATTATCACAGTTCTGCTGGAAAATGAAATCCTCATCTCCATAAAAGATCTAAAAGCTCTGTTTAACGGGTCGAGTGTTGAATTCTTACCGAATGGTCGTATTTGGCCATGATGGCTTTGGCTTTGGCCCATTTCCCGCTGTTCTGATGCTTCAGAGTCATCCTCTCCTACAGACCAGAAAAAACGACAGCAGAAACCAGAATAAAGGGTTAAATTTCACACCTGTAACTTTATTTCCTTAAAGACTCATCCCTCGCTCCTGCTCCCCTTCCTCCTCCTCCTCCTCCTCCACTACTTACCTGCATCCTGGAGAGCTCCATCCTCTTCAGCTCCTCCAGAGCTGCGTCCGGATCAGTCTTCACCATCTCCTCAAACTGCTTCAGGAAATCCCGACGCTTAGCCTTCTTCTGTACCCTGTGATACCTGATACCACAGAGACACAGAGAGACAGAGAGACACAGAGAGAGAGACAGAGAGACACAGAGAGAGACACAAAGAGACACAAAGAGACAGAGAAATATGATGACTGCACTAGGTTTGTATATTATGTAAATGTATCCACGTTATTCTGGCACGCCCACATTTAAGAGCCTGTTTCTACTGTATGTGTGTTAGAATCAGGGCCGTCAATGTTAAAGCGATAACTCACGCTGTTCATTTAGAATCAGAAACTATTACTATTTATTTAACGCAAGTTAATTAAAGCACAAAGTTTGACCCAAACTTCCGCTGTAATCTGCCCCGCCCCCTCCCAACGCTCTGATCCGTCGCCCGGCTGAACGAGTGAACTTCCAGATCAGACCCGGTCAGAGAGCTTTATTTCTCTCTCTCTATATATTTCTCTATTTCTCTTTCTTTATCTATATTTCTCTTTCTCTCTCTCTTTTTTCTCTATTTCTCTTTCTCTACCTATATTTCTCTTTTTTTCTCTATTCTCTTTCTCTATCTATATTTCTCTTTCTCTATTTCTCTCTCTTTTTTCTCTATTTCTCTCTCTATCTATGTTTCTCTTTCTCTCTATTTTTTCTCTATCTATATTCTCTCTTTTTTCTCAATGTTTCTATCTATATTTCTCTATTTCTCTTTCTCTCTATTTCTATTTCTCTCTTTCTCTGTCTTCATTTGTCTCTCTATGTCTCTCTATTTCTCTTTATTTTTCTGTCTCTCTGTCTCTTTCTCTATGTATCTTTCTCCATTTCTCTTTGTCTCTTTCTCTATGTCTCCATTTCTCTCTCTCTATTTCTCTCTCTCCATTTCTCTTCCTCCATTTCTCTTTCTCTATTTCTTTTTCTCTCCATTTCTCTTTCTCTATTTCTCTTTTTTCTCTGTCTCCATTTCTCTTTCTCTCTATATTTTTCTCTTTTTTCTCTATGTCTCTCTCTATTTCTCTTTATTTCTCTCTTCCTCCATTTCTCTTTCTCTATTTCTTTTTCTCTCTATTTCTCTTTCTCTATTTCTCTTTCTCTCCATTTCTCTTTCTCTATTTCTTTTTCTCTCTATTTCTCTTTCTTTATTTTCTCTATGTCTCTTTCTCTATATCTATCTATATTTCTCTACTTCTCTCTCTATTTTCTCTATTTCTCTCTCTCTATCTCTCTTTTCTCTTTCTCTATTTCTTTATTTCTTTTTCTCTCTATTTCTCTTTCTTTATTTTCTCTATGTCTCTTTCTCTATATCTATCTATATTTCTCTATTTCTCTCTCTATTTTCTCTATTTCTCTCTCTATATCTCTCTTTTCTCTTTCTCTCTTTCTCTATTTCTTTTTCTCTCTATTTCTCTTTCTCTATTTCTCTTTCTCTTTGTCTCCATTTCTCTTTCTCTATTTCTTTTTCTCTCTATTTCTCTTTCTTTATTTTCTCTATGTCTCTTTCTCTATATCTATCTATATTTCTCTACTTCTCTCTCTATTTTCTCTATTTCTCTCTCTCTATCTCTCTTTTCTCTTTCTCTATTTCTTTATTTCTTTTTCTCTCTATTTCTCTTTCTCTATCTATATTTCTCTCAGGCATGCACACACTGTCATAACCAAGCTGAGACAGTCTGATTTATCCTGTAGTCTTTATTTCAGAACTCTGCGTTGATTTTCTCTCCCCTCAAACATACAAGTATATACTATTATTTTAATTGACAGCACTAATATACAGTAACTGCATTTTACATTACATTCCATTCATTATGTAAGAAATGGGTGTAATCTATATCAATGGTGCGCATGCTGCATCAAAAGATTACTCACAGTTTGCTCTTGATCTTGCTCTCTCTCCTGGCTTTGGCCTCGTAGTAGGACTGGAGCGCTCTCGCCTTCTGCAGCTCCGCCCGACGGATCTTCGCCTACAGAACACACACCCGTCTTACAGATCTCCATAGTTTTTGCGTTTTTGTTATACTTACATTTTTCAGATTATCAAACAAACTTTAATATCAGACAAAGACAACCTGAGTAAATTTAAAAAGCACTTTTTAAATGATTTAATTTATTAAAAGAAAACAAAAATCACTACTAACCACAAGGAGCACATTATTATATCCCAATCTGACGAAATTCAACAACAGATGAAAAAACAAAATCATTGATCATCTATCAGTCTGGAAAAGGTTATAAAGTCATTTCTAAAGCTTTGGGACTCCAGAGAACCACAGTGATTCACTATTATTATTCACTAATGGAGAAAAACAATGGAACACTGGTGAACCTTCCCAGGAGTGACCGGCCAACCAACAGAAATTACTCCAAAAGGGCATGAAGAACTCATCCAGGAGATCCCAAAAGAACCCAGAACTACATTTAAAGAACTGCAGGTCTTTAAACTAACACATTATTTCAGAAAAATACACTGAATCATACTGAACGCAGTAAAACGTAAAACATGGTGGTGGTAGTGTGTGTGTGTGTGTGTGTGTGTGTGTGTGATGATCTGGAGCTGCTGGGTAAAACTTGCTGTAACAGATGGAAGCAGGAATTCTGCTGTTTATCAGAAAATCCTGAAGGAGAATCAGAATCCGTCCATCTGTTCCTTACTGACCTCAAGCTCAGGAGTACTTTACTTGGGTTCTGCAGCAGGACAATGACCCAAAGCTCACAAACCTCTAAAGTTCACCGTCTCTGAATGGATTAAACACTAAAAACTAAATGAAGGTTTTGGAGTTAAAGGTCTAGTTAAAGTCTGGATGATTGAGATGCTGTGGATGATCTTAAACAGGACTTTTATTCTGGAAAATCCTCCAATGTGTCTGAATTAAAACTGTAATTCTGTAAAGAAGAGTGGAACTGCATGTCTTACCTCCTCCAGACTCATGGCCTTGATGGAGGCCTCCTCTACAGGTGTGAGCACCGGGTCGTGGATGGGCTGGCTGTTGCTGTGGAGGAGGCTGAAGATCTCCTGCTCCAGTGGAGTCCGAGCCTATCACAGAGAAAAGCACATACAGTGAGAGCACAAGAAAAATTAGGCTGGATATTTCAAAAACTCATCTTTTTCCCAGGTATATCTAAAAATTACTGTTAAACTGTAGAGGGAGCTGCGAGTCAGTCCTGTATGAATGGGAGTGAATGGAGCTAAAAGCTAAAGACTTTTTTTTAGCTTTTAAATAAAAAAATAACTAACTGATCAGGAGATCGATGGTTCGAATCCTGGTCATGCAGCTTGCCATCAGCTGCCAGAGCCCTGAGAGAGAACAATTAATTGGCCTTGCTCTCTCTGGGCAAAAAGAAACAGTAACTAACCACGTGTTCTCTATGTATTATCTATACATTTTTAGTATAGATAGTAGAATAAGGGATTTTACTAAAATTCCATGTTTCTATAGCATTACGTGCATACTATGAGTTACTTGGTTGGTGAGCTTATACTGGAGAACTTGAGTTTAAAAGGTTTATAACTGGAGTTTAAAATGTTAAAACATTATGTCTCTGGTACTAAACATATAATATTAAGGGGGAAACGATTACTCAAGTATATTAATAAATAAATACATGTTAAAGTTACTCTGGCCATGAACTTTCTGTATTGTTATTTAGCTAAGATGCACAACACAAAGCCTTTATTATTGTGTTTATGCCTTTATTACTGATTAATGCCCTATATTTAATACTTACAATAAATCTTAAGTTGAAATAATTTAACTTAATTAATTAAATTATTAATTATTAAATTATTACTTGTGGTTTTTAAGTCTATTTTGTGTTTTATTTATTTCTATTCGCATTTGCAATGTGGAAATGTATGTTAAAAATTAATAAAAAAAAATAAACCAATTGGTCATTCATTATTAAGTAAAATTTCTTATTTTATGAAATCTCTTATTTTATGTTTTATCCGATTACACGATTAATCAAATCGATTTTGCAGTAGCGTACTCGATTACTAAAATAATCGATAGCTGCAGTCCTATATAATATTAGTTCTATATTAAGGAAATGAGTACGTTTCAATATAAAATTCAGCATATATTTATAAAAACTCTGATTCTGCTCAATCGCTCCATATAAATCTATTCAATTCGTACTCACTTTAAGTGGGTATCCTCCTCTCTAGAGATTCTCTAATGGTGAAAAACTTTGAAATTTGTCGCAATGTGTTGCCACAATAATGGAAACACTCGCGATTACATCACAACAAGTCATGTAGTGTGAACAAACAGTGATAATTTTTTACTGCTTTTTAATCCTTTATAAATCCTTGGTTCATATCAGTAATTTCAGTTTGGGAAGTGAAATGAAGTTTATAGGATTTACAGTAAGTGTGAAATAATTCTTTATGCTAAATTAGGCAGGTGCATAAATTTGTGCTTCCATATTGGCACACAAAATTAGTCTGGTAAGCTCATTGACCCCTGACCTACATATACATACACAGGTGATTGCGATTGTAAGAAAAGGTTAAGGAGCCTCTTTTCTCATCTTCTCTGAAGAGTGGCAAGATGACCTGAAAACTAAGATTGTTCTACATCGTGGTTTTAGAGGAAGGATATAAAAAAAACGCAGGCTTAGTTCTAGTTAAGACCTGAAGTGTCAGAACAAGAAAAATCTCAGATAATCAGAGGAGAAGGATGGTGAGAACAGTCATAGTCAACCTACAGACCTCCAGAGCTCTGGAGTCACTGTGCATCGTTCACTACTCACTATTCAGCGCACTTTTTGCACGAAGAGAGGCAGTATGGGAGAGAAATGCAGAAGAAGAAGCCTTTTCTGTTCACATGCCACAAACAGAGTCACTTCAGGTATGCTTAAGTATGCTAAAGCAAAAGCACATTTAGAGAATCCAGCTTCCTTTTGGAATAAGGTTCTGTGGACTGATGAAGAAAAAAATTAAAGTTATTTGGAGAGTGGTTATTTATGCATGAAGGAAAAAGAACACAGCATTAAAAGATAAACACTTTGTAAAATTAGTGCCAGTTCCATCATTCTTGTTAAAGTTAAAGGTCGTATGGATTCCAGTCAATATCAGCAGATTATTGAGAACAATGTTGAAGAATCAGTGAGAAAGTTAAAGTGCTGGATCCTTCAACAAGACAACGACCCTAAACACTGCTCTAAATCTACTAAAGCACTAAAGCCTTCATGCAGAGGAACACAGGAAGTACAACATTCTGGAAAGATGCTCAGAAACCTGAATCAAACCTGACTGAACTGGAGATGATTAGTAAAGAAGAATAATCCAAAATACCTTCAACCACAGTTTAGAGGCTGTTATTATTTCTGCATAAGGAGGATCTAAATACTAAATATTGATTGTGATTTTTCTGCCTAATTTAGTTTAAAGGTTTATTGCACACTTTCTGTAAATCCTATAAACTTTATTTCACTTCTCAAATATCACTGTTCATCTGATATATGATTTATTTAACTGAAATTGATGATCCTAACAACCAATTATTTATAAAGGAAAATCGTGAGAATTATCAGGGCGCCCAAACTTTTTCACACCACTGTAAATATTATAAAAAATAATTTCCAAAAAATACAAAAACTGACAGGTTTGCTGACACACACACACATATATACACACACACATATACACACACCTTCCAGCCGGCCACCACTTGCTCCATGCGTTTGTGTCCTGTTGGGTCCTGCCTGAGTGGGAAGACCAGCTGCTCTGCCTTCTGGTTCTGGGTGATAACACTCTCCCACCGGGAAACCTCCCTACTGCTCTTCTTATACGCCACCCCTCTCTGGATCTGCACAGACAGACAGTTCACACACACAATTCTACATTATATATTAATACTATCTTCAACAAGAATAAAAACATTTAATATTTATATGTTTAATATAAACAGGAGAGTAGAGGTGCACATTGAATTCTGCCGTGATTTGATCAGCCGTGGTTTTATGTTTTTTGGATACAATCCGGGTTAGCACCCAAACATCCCTTTCAGACAGCTTCCTCTTACAGCATCCACAGTTAATCCTGTTGGATGTGGTTGGTCCTTCTTGGTGGTATGCTGACATTACCCTGGATACCGTGGCTCTTGATGCATCACAAAGACTTGCTGTCTTGGTCACAGATGCGCCAGCAAGACGTGCACCAACAATTTGTCCTCTTTTGAACTCTGGTATGTCACTCATAATGTTATAGTGTGCATTGCAATATTTAGAGCAGAACTGTGCTCTTACCCTTCTAATTGAACCTTCACACTCTTACTGCTCTTACTGGTGCAATGTGTAATTAATGTAGATTGGCCACCAGGCTGCTCCAAGCAGTAGCTCTTTCGCCATTCAGAGGCGAGTATTATCGAACTGTAGCCTGCTGCTAACCCCGGTTAGCACTGCTGGAGCAGTATTAGCATTAGCCGCTAACCGTGCTAAGCGCTAGTTCTTTCGCCGTTCAGAAGTGAGAATTATTGGCCTGTAGCCTCCTGCTAACCCCGAATAGCACTGTTGGAGCAGTATTAACATTAGCCACTTACCACGCTAAGCGTTAGCTCTTTCGCCGTTCAGAAGTGAGAATTATTGGCCTGTAGCCTCCTGCTAATCCCAGCTGGCACTGCTGGAACAGCATTAGCATTACCCTCAAACCACACTAGTACCGTGGTAAAACAAGGTACGTGAGACAGGATGAACTGCTATCCAATATCACCCTGGCTTACTGAAACACTCAGGGATCCTCAGTTTAGATCTGTCGGGCATCATTTACTAGCGCTAGCATTTACTACTAATGCTGCTGCACCCAGCCTTAGTTGAAATCTGGAAATCTAAGCTTACTGTTAACAAATGGAAGCGCTTTACTCTGGTTTAACTTGAATTACAGAAAAATTAGAAATTAGAAGGGAAACATGCCGAAACCCCTGTTCCTTACTAGTGTTGCATAGTGCGCCTTATAGTGGAAAAATACGGTACATATATAATAATAATAATAAAAACCTTCTCAGTCTCCTGTTTGCTGAGTGGGAGCTCCAGTGTATCTTTGCGGTTCTGCAGGTTCTTCAGCTGCTTCTTGGTTTTGTTTGGAGCTCCGGGAGTTTTCTCCATGGTTCCCAGCAGATCCGAGAGCTCCACCTTCTCTCCAGCTCCGTCTGCTGCAACCGAGAACTCCGAGACCTGCAGACTGGCCTCGGAGCGCTCCGTCTGCTTCATCCTGCACAGAGAAACCGGGGGAAAACAGCAGGTTAACATCACCTTCACACAATTCTTACATCCTTTAACTCTGTTCTTTATAGAGCAGAAATTATCAGACCCTCTACTGACTGATCAGCTGACAGGTTTCTATAGTTTTTACTGAACTGGAATTGAATACAGGAAACTCTAAATCACTTTACATTTTTATTTTCTAAACACCTTCAGACAGCCTGTAACTGATTTAGTTGAGTTTTTCTTTTAACTTTATTTACTTTCTTATTTTACTTATTATTGTATTAATTTCATCCTTTTATCTTCTGTTTCACCTTTTAGCCTTTTTATTTATTTCATTTTATTATTTTTTCATTTCATCCTTTTATTCATTTTATTCCCCGTTATACTTTTTGACCCTTCACCTTTTTATTAATTACATTTATTTTATCCTTTTATTTATTTACTTTTCTGTTTTATCTTTTAGCTTTTTATTTAATTTATTTAATTAATTTGTTAATTTCATCCTTTTATTTATTTTATTCCCTGTTTTACTTTTTGACCCTTTTACTTTTAATTTTATTTATTTCATTATTTTACTTATTGTATCTTCCGTTTTACCTTTTACCTTTTTTATTTAATTTATTTCATTAATTTATTAATTTCATCCTTTTATTTCTTTTATTCCCTGTCTTTTTGACCCTTTATAATTTTCTTTCATGTATTTTCTCCTTTTATTTATTCTATCATCAGTTTTACCTTTAAGCGTTTTTATTAATTGAACTTTATTATTTTATTTATTTAATCCTTTTTATTTATTTTATTCCTTGTTTTATTTTGACCCTTTACCTCTTTATTAATTTAATTGATTTTGTCATTTTATTTGTTTATTTTTCTGTTTTATCTTTTAGCTTTTTTATTAATTTAATTCATTATATTATTAATTTCATCCTTTTATTTAATTTATTCCATGTTTTACATTTTGACCCTTTATAATTTTATTTAATTCTTTTTCATTTATTCTGTTCTATTTTTTTGTATTTGTGTTTAGATTTTTTTATATTCTAATTATTTATCTCTATTTATATTTTACTGCTTCACATTTTAGCCTGTCCACCATTCTTTTACACTGAATTATTTTATTTCTTCTTAAGTAAATATTTTTTTATTTGCTTCTTTTTTCTAATGCTTTAAAAGTTTATTAATTTTGATTCTTTTGTTTATGAAGTTTCTTATTTAAGCTCTTACCTGATTAAATACTTGATTTTATTTTTCATTTTAATTCATTTTTCAGTCCCTTTAAGTTGTAAATGCTCGGCTGAAAATGAGGGTTATTATTACAGAGTAAAAAAAGGTCAATTGATTGATAAATTATAAAGAACAAAAGCCAGAACAGAGACGCTCCTATGTTACTTGGAATAAAACCGTTTTACATTGACTTTTATTGGAAATTAATAAAGTTACTGAAGGGTAAAGTACAACTTAAATCACACTGACCTTCTCCTCCCTCCCAGAGAGCTGATGGCCTCCAGGAGCTTGGTGTGTTTCCTCTCATCTTCACTGCCCTCCTGTACAGAGACACACATACTTTTTTCTAATTACAGGCACTTACATTACCCAACGTTGCATTAATGAATCTCTACAACTCTCTACATGCTGTCTGGCTAATGTTGCAGCATTACTCATTCATTACACCCTACTACTGTATGTGTAGCACAATAAAAATTACCCATATCTGTCTACATTTTAAAAACTCTGAAGACAGAGCTCTTCAAAGAGCACTTACTCTCCTAACACCTCTAACTAACTACCTTCTACTACCAGATCAGGAGCATCTCTCACTATCTTTAATAAACTCCTGAAGACTGAGCTCTTCAAAGAGCACTAACTCTCCTAACACCTCTAACTAACTACCTTCTACTACCAGATCAGGAGAATCTCTCACTATCTTTAATAAACTCCTGAAGACTGAGCTCTTCAAAGAGCACTTACTCTCCTAACACCTCTAACTAACTACCTTCTACTACCAGATCAGGAGAATCTCTCACTATCTTTAATAAACTCCTGAAGACTGAGCTCTTCAAAGAGCACTAACTCTCCTAACACCTCTAACTAACTACCTTCTACTACCAGATCAGGAGAATCTCTCACTATCTTTAATAAACTCCTGAAGACAGAGCTCTTCAAAGAGCACTAACTCTCCTAACACCTCTAACTAACTACCTTCTACTACCAGATCAGGAGAATCTCTCACTATCTTTAATAAACTCCTGAAGACAGAGCTCTTCAAAGAGCACTAACTCTCCTAACACCTCTAACTAACTACCTTCTACTACCAGATCAGGAGCATCTCTCACTATCTTTAATAAACTCCTGAAGACTGAGCTCTTCAAAGAGCACTAACTCTCCTAACACCTCTAACTAACTACCTTCTACTACCAGATCAGGAGCATCTCTCACTATCTTTAATAAACTCCTGAAGACTGAGCTCTTCAAAGAGCACCTACTCTCCTAACACCTCTAACTAACTACCTTCTACTACCAGATCAGGAGAATCTCTCACTATCTTTAATAAACTCCTGAAGACAGAGCTCTTCAAAGAGCACTTACTCTCCTAACACCTCTAACTAACTACGTTCTACTACCAGATCAGGAGAATCTCTCACTATCTTTAATAAACTCCTGAAGACAGAGCTCTTCAAAGAGCCCCTACTCTCCTAACACCTATAACAAACTAACTACTTCTAACCTCATTTCCTTCTTTTCCTCCTCATTTCCTTCTCTATCCCACTATTTCCCTTTGTCCTCCTTTAGGCGCTGTTTGTTCTCTATTGCTTATGTACAGCATTATTTATAAGTCGCTTTGGATAAAAGTGTCCACTAAATGTAATGTAATATATTGTAAATTTATATTCATTTATTGCTCCAATCCAACATTACAGTCCAGCAGCTCCTCCAATAATAATGCGTTTATTACCTCATCCTCACTGGCGCTGATGACGTTTTCATCTTCCAGAGACGATAACTCTTCATCGTTATCCTCCGCAGCCATCACTGCTGGAGCAGCTTCAACACTGCTTTTACTGCGGGAAGGAGAAAAGAACAGTGAACGTTGTGTAGAGTATTGTATGTGTAGTACAGCAGTAGTAGTAGTAGTAGTGGTGGTGGTAATAGTAGTAATAGTAACAGTATTAATATGAGGATTAGTACGATTAGTACAGTGGTTGGATTAACAGCAATTTTACTGCCCTATTTACTCACCATTATATTTTTACAATATACACATTATAATATATTATCTTAGGGAAATTCTTAGGAGTATTTCACTGCGGTTTTTACAGTGTATGAATGTCTGTGTGAGAAATAAAGTTATTAATCCAATGTGGTAGTAAGTTGCCATATTTGTTTAATATTTAAAAATATTTTATTCATAATAAGTTCATTTTAGTTAAAATACACACTTATCTACGTCGACTAATCGGATCATACGTTAATTGAATATAAAACACAGTTTATCACAATAGAATGCAGCTGCTATTATACAACCAACATTAGATTTCAGCTATATGCTAACTAAAAATAAAAACAATTAAAATCATAGTTCATTAAACCTTTAATGAAATATGCAGCTTGTTGTAACAGACAATTATTTTACTGTTTAGCATAAAGTGTAAACAACTGTGTAAAATAAGGATAAGGCACTGGCATTTATGAAACATCTCAACCGTGAGGTTGTTTGAACTATTATGAAAAAAAAGTATATATAAAAAATGCCTCTCTGTCCAGATATTGTGTACATTACCGTACACAGGGCAGCGGTCTGCACAGATCTGATTGGCAGAGGAGAGCGTTTGGTGATTTTACACCACACATGACTGATCTGTGAGTTTACTGCACCGAAAAGCACTGAAAACAGAAGCCACTGTCAGAATGAAATCCTTCTCTGTAGTTTATCGGTTTGAGGCGGCATTTGTGACAATGTCTGGGTCCGGATCCGGATCGCGGTCCGCCTATTAGTGACCTCTGTTTTAAAGCTATCAAGATGAGTAAGTTAAGTACTAAGTTAATGCTCTGTTTACGCTAATTTTAGCAGCTAAATAGCAATTTAGCTTCTTCGTCATTTAATCAGCCACAACATGCCTCCTTTTCAGGTGCTCGTGCATCGCGGTTGTGCTGCCGAGGAAGGCAAGTTCTTCATTGCAGATATTGCATTGCACACGTTTCACTTTTATTTTCTTGGTGATCCCACACTTTTGAGTTCTGTAGCGGGGTAGCCATGAAACCAGAGCCTGTCTGTATAATGTCCTGAGATGTCGTCCACTACCTACCCCGGTTTCCACTACTGCGCATGTGCGTCCAGGACAGAAAGGCAGTCGCAGCAGTTTGGAGAGAAAAACAAAGAAAAAAAAAAACGACTAATCGACTATTAAATTAGTCGTCGACTATTTTAATAGTCGACATAATCGTGACTAGTCGACTAATCGTGGCAGCCCTAACGTCAGTCCTGTCACTGTTACACATTACCCCGTCTGAAAAATAACAGGACTGAGCACCAGTAACAGGAGTAAGTGAGGGCCAGTAACAGGACTAAGGTGCCATTAACAGGACTGAGGAGTGAGGAGCCAGTAACAGGACTACTGTGCCAGTAACAGGACTACGGTGCCAGTAACAGGACTACGGTGCCAGTAACAGGACTACGGTGCCAGTAACAGGAGTGAGTGAGGGCCAGTAACAGGACTAAGGTGCCATTAACAGGACTGAGGAGCCAGTAACAGGAGTGAGGAGCCAGTAACAGGACTAAAGTCCCAGTAACAGGAGTGAGGTGCCAGTAACAGGAGTGAGGTCCATTATTCTGACATTCTAACAGTATTTTACTGTTGGTTTACAGTGTATAAATGTCTGTGTGAGAAATAAAGTCATTTAGTCTGATGTGGTAGTTAGTCATTTGGCATACATTTAAACATTTATCAACTATTTTTTTTTATAATAAGGGCAAAATATTTAAGTCAAAATACACATCTATCTAGATTATCATTCAGTCCTGTTACTTTAACAAATAAAAATATTGTCATTTATAGTTTTTACTTGCAGAAAATGAGAAATGGCTGAAATAATGGTGGAATAACTCTGGTTTTTAATCACAGTTTCCATGCATCTTGGCATCATGTTCTCATCCACCAGTCTTACACACTGCTTTTGGATAACTTTATGCTGCTTTACTCCTGGTGCAAAAATTCAAGCAGTTCAGTTTGGTGGTTTGATGGCTTGTGATCATCCATCTTCCTCTTGATTATATTGCAGAGGTTTTCAATTTGGAAAATCAAAGAAACTCATCATTTTTATTTGCTCTCTTGTTTTGTTACAGAGTTGTATATGTATGTAGTAATACAGTAGTAAAGGGTAAAGATCAGACCTGCTCATGGAGAGTAGCTGGGATTATGGGGTGTGGGGGGGTCCTGTAGCTCCACGTGTCCGGAGTAAACGCGGGGATTACCGCTTGTTCTCCGCTGTTCTCCCGCAGCTCCGGCTCCGGATTAAACCCCCGCACGGTCAGCGCGTGGCCGCTGCACTGGAATCGGTAAATAAACCCGGTTTTACCGATTTAAACACTTTATAAACAAACCAGCTCCAGATACTCTCACCCTGCACGCGCCGCAGCTGCAGATGACGCGACCGGCGCGCGACACTGACGCAGCTCTGCGCTTAGCCAATCAGAACACAGGACCGGAGCGGCGCTTTAAACTACAGTAAATAACTATATTAATACTATACTAATATTTAAATATATTTTTAGATACATTACGTTAATATTAACAGACTCACTGCTGTAATAAAAACAGTAATAAAATAATATTATACATTATTATTATTATTAACTCTCACTTTATTCAAATATCTAATTATTTTATTAAGTTAAGATAAAAGTTTTAAAACCTCTTTAAAACAGCACTATAAAATTATTATTATTATTATTATTATTATTATTATTATTATTAGTAGTAATAGTACTAATACTATTAGAAGTAGTAATATTAGTAGTAGTAGTATTAGCAAAAGTAATATTAGTAATGGTAATATTAGTAAAATAGCCATAACAGTAGCATTATTAGAAGTAATATTAATAGAAGTAATAACAGTAGTTATCGTTTAAATATTATTATTAGTAGTAATAATAATATTAGTAATAGTAGTAGAAGTAATAGTAATATGAATAGAAGTAAGAGTAGTAGTAGTAATGTTACTATAGATAAAACACTATTATTAGTAATATTAGTAGACGTAATATTAGCACTAGTAGTATTAGTAGAATTAATAGCAGTAGTAATAATATTAGTAGACGTAATATTAGCACTAGTAGTAGTAATATTGGTAGTAGTAGTAGTAGTAATAGTAATAGTATTAGCAGTAATATAAGGTTGAAAAACAATAGAGTACTATACTAAGGGTATGGGTATACTGTATCACAATTTAATTAAAAGAGAGGAAACTGTACCATAATTAAGGTAAAAATACTCTATCTAACAGTAAAACTAGCAAAATATGTAAGTAAATGAAAAATTAAAATAGTATTTAATTAATATAATTAAATGTCACTTAAATTAAATTACATTTCAGTACAGTAACGAATTAAAAGTAGAACTCTAAATAATATTCTAAATACTAATATCACTGCTACTACTACTAATAATAATAATAGATATTTTTAAATGATATTCAAATAATTATAGCATTTTTATTATTATTATTATTATTATAAATAATAATAATAAAGTGGGCAGGGTTGCCAGGTCCAACAGAAATGTCCAGCTCAAAGTCAGTCTAAAACTTGCCCGACAGAAGCTTAAAATAGCCCAAGATATCTGTCTATTACACGTTTGAAGCAAATGGCAAAACATTAACAGGGATTTATTATCAGTATTGCTATTTATCTTAAAGTCATTAATAATATTGTATTAGTTCTTTTACAACAGTTTTATATCCCAGTCAAGAACATTTATTAGCAACATAATTAGCAAAAAAACTAACTTTAACTTACTCTTTTCTGCTCTTTAACATTTTTTTTTAATCGCTTTGTGATTTTTGGTTATTTTGTGATTTTTTTTCTTCCGCCCAATTTGGCTGGAAAACCGCGAATCTGGCAACTCTGAAAGCGGTGTTTGATTAATGGCGGGAACCTGATTGAGTGAGTCTGGTCTCGCGCTGCTTCTGTTCTGAGGGGAAAAAATGCCGAAATAAAAAGCCTTAAATTTGCTCTTACAGGTGAGGAAAAATGTCGCTAAACACTTCCACTCGACACTTAAAGACACCTGGGTGCTGTTTTTACCTTTATTTTAGTTTATAACTCAGTAAAAGTCAGTTAATTTAAGAGTAACTGTTTATTACACTTTGGGTGTATTGACAAATATCTTTCAGTTATGATTACTTATCTTAGTATCTATAATTACATAATCAGTGTGTGAAACCTTGTATTTTATATGCATTAACCAATACTCACATTATATTTGATCATTTTTACTCACAGTGTATTTTACACGCATTTATAAAGAAGATTAACCAATAATCACAATATATTCTTTACATATATATAGTAAAACATTGTTTGATCAGGCATGTGACTAACACAGACTCTATTGTGACAAATTAACCCACACGATACATAAGGCGTTTACTAACACATAGGGTCTATTGTATGGCGGACTAACCACGTGCCACTAACACATTAACATATAACATATGAGATCTATTGTGAGACTTGTGTAGCTCATGCTTGAAGCATTTCGTTTACTGCATGTCTCTGACTAACGGCCATCAATCATCAGCTAGTGCACTCTGTATGAACTGAATTGATACAAAGGAGGCTTCGGGACGAACAGTGTGGCCTTTCTCTCTGTGCGTGCAAAGTCCTTCACCTACCAAAGCGGGAGGACGTGTGCACATGAGGGGGGGCGGCACTGTCTAATTACTGGAACAATATCACACTGTCTGACTGGACCCAGTCAATTCCTGAAACAATACCACACTGTCCGGCTGGATACAGTCAAGGCCAAACACTAGTGGTCCGGTCAGACCTGTGAAACTTGAGCACTAACACGTGAAAATATGCATACTAACATGAGATGATTTTAGCAACGCCTCATCAGCAGGTTTCACGTCATTTGGGGTATAAACATGGAGTCAGATCAGAGGGGGGTCAGAACTTTTACTGGGACGGCTGTTAACTGTCTTGTATGTATTGGTTCTCCTGAATTCAGTAATAAATACTTGGCTTGCTTTCAACTTCACTCCACCTGTCTACGACTCTCTCTATCAAACGAACACGTAGGGGAGTTGTACCCCGGACGAGAGGTGGGGGTAGCCCACCTTTCATCTTTTTTTCTACAACATAATCTAACGTTAAATGAGTTAGCTATGTTAGCTAGCTACCAGAATAACTAGTTAGGTTAATTAGCGGTTAGTGTTAGCATGTATGCTAACAGCCACTGAGGTAAAACTTTACTGGAGGATTTTGTACAGATACTTGGATAATTTGACGAAAAGCTAATGTTTGTGTGGAAAATAGGAGCTTAATTAGTCATAATTTAACATTTTTATATGTATATTCTGATTTAACAGGCAGTTTTGAATAGGGGTGGGCAATATTATATCGTATACAATATATCGTGACACAGAAATATCATGATATTAAAAATCCATATCGTGATAATAGGGCTGTTCTGTATTAAAAGTAGTCTATTATTTACTGTGAAGCTTTAGGTGTATTTATTGTATAATTGTTTTAGTTTGCAGTTTATATGCATGCACTAAATATTCTGCATTATTATTTGCTGCATTATATTATTTTATGCTATATTGTTTATTTTGCCACATTATGATTATTCTGTTATACTATTATACTATATTCCAGAAATGAATGAATTATTTTAGTTTTCCTATATCGCCAAGTATATCGTTATCGCAAAAATACCCTGAAATATCGTGATATTATTTTAGTGCCATATTGCCCACCCCTAGTTTTGAACCAAGCTCTGCACTTTTATTACACAAAGACTATTTATATTTAATGTTACACATTTAAAACCTGTTTAATTGCTAATATCCCTTATGTAACTATAGTGGGGAAATAAATAAAAAATAAAGTAAAAATATGGTGATTTCACTCGTTTTTCATAAAAAAAAAGTCAAACATTTTTTTAATGTTTCATTACTTTATTACTTTTGAAAGACTAACATACAAAACACAAAAGTTTTACATAACATTAAAACATAACATTGCAATTTTGTTTTAGTTGTAGTTTTTGCAGGGGGTGGTTGCAAATATGGAAGATAAACCATTTTTATATTATATGCAGGGTTCATACGCTCATGAAAAACCTGCAAAAGTCATGGAATTTGACAATTCCAGGCAATTTTCAGGCCTGGATAAGTTTCGGAAAAATAAAAATACCCTGAAAGTTTTGGAAAAGTCGTGGAAATTTGGTCTTAAAATATTTGTGTTCCAGTTTATCGATTGGGAAAATCAATTTTGAGCTAACAAATACGTCAGCTCAGAGTTAATTCTGTAATTTAGCCATTTGCAATGGAGCCCTCAGAATCTGACACACATTTCTTATTTAAGATTGTGTGTCATCATTTTTTATCAGATTCATTTTAGACCTAATATAATCAATTTTAAAATGTATAGTTTTAGTTGATTTTTGGGTTTCTTGTGAATGTCTGCACTGATGTTTTAAAAAATCATATTTTAATGGAAATTTGCCTTGAAGGCATTTAAAAGTAATTAAAAAGTAATGGAAATGTATTGGTTAAAAAGTGTATGAACCCTGTATATGTTGATTACACTAATTAAGGCAAGCAGGAGAAGTTTCATACTGAAAAAATACTTTCAACAATTATTTTTTCTAAATCTTCAAACTTTAACACAGGTCAATTTGACCTGTAACATAATAGGAGGGTTAAGAAATGAATGTAAGTCAATCTGAAATATCTGAAGAACTTTAAAAGGATAATTAAGTGCAGTCGCAAAAAAACCAAAAGATCATCAAATATGTTATAATGATGAAACTGGCACTCATCAGGAGTTCCTTTTCTGTGTCTGCCCCAGAAAAGGAAGAGCTAAACTTTTCATCTGTATTTTGGTTTGTTGAAACTGGCACTCATCAGGAAAACTGTCTCTGCCCCAGAAAAGGAAGAGCTAAACTTTTCATCTGTATTTTGGTTTGTTGAAACTGGCACTCATCAGGAAAACTGTGTCTGCCCCAGAAAAGGAAGAGCTAAACTTTTCATCTGTATTTTGGTTTGTTTAACACTTTTAACTTACTACATGATTTCTTATGCATTTTCAATTCATTTGCAATGTAGGAAACATTTGCATTTAGTCCATTTATGGATAGTTATGTTGGAAAAAATTGTGGTTTTACTCTCAGGAGTGTTAGATGAGTAATTTCAGTCAGCAGAACTTTTTCTGAAGCAGGTGATGGACAGAATAACGGGAGATAATAAATGCATGTGAAGACGAGTGCACAGGTTTAGCGTTCCTGCTTCTCTCCTCGTTCCTCCTCCTCTCTTCTCCTGCCATCTGTTCAGGAGAGCAGGTCGCAGATGCCTAACAATGGAAATGAGATATCAGAGCAGTGTGTGTGTCTGTGCACAGCTACTGGGAGGCAGGTAACTCACTGGGCTGAGCATTGTTCTCTGCTGTGCATTGTGTTCCAATAAACTTTTAATGAGTGATAAGAAAAAAAAAAACACCCCGGAGTAACCTTCTGTTATGATGAGAAGATCAACTACGAGGTGCTATTAGCTTCACTCTTCTCAGAGAAGCTTTACGCCTTAAGACTTTCGCACAAAACTTTTGTGTGTATATTTATAGATTTATTCATGAATATAATATAATATATATATATATAATTTAAAGAAAGTTTGGGACATCTGCTCTTTGCTTACTGTTACTTTCAAAGTGTTTGTTTTATTAAAAACAGTATATTCTGCTTTTGTTGGAGAAAATGTCTCTACTGTCCAGGAAATACTTTCTATTCAGTTATTGAGCTCACATTTTGTGGGGATAAAAAATAAGGAGAGTCTCGATTGTTCTGTGTAAGGTAGGATTAGGTTAGGATTGAAGGTTTTAGTCTTTCTTTTTCTCGTCCTGGCGTTCAGATAAAATCAACTGTGTTTAATATTATCATACGTTTAAAGGTCTTATTCCATCATTTTTTCATTCGTTTTAAAATGTCTAGTTGTGTCTCTAGTATGAACGAATGCTATGTGAGCTGTTTTTTGTGGGAAAAAAAAAAAACAGTGCTCCGGTGATCCGGTATAACACTGCTTTAGTCCTGTGGAGGAGTGCGGTGGGGGAGAACGATAGGATTTCAGCTCCTGCTCATGAATATTCATACATGCAAATATATTGTCTGTGATTAGCTAACAGCACTTCAAGGTGGCGAGATGGACAACAGTTAGAAACGTTTAAAATAAAGACATTTTTACATTAATAACAGTGAATCTTTACAATGTCATATGTTACTTTACAACATGTGTAATAATACCCTGCTAAGTGCAGTTCAGCCACTGACTTAAGTCTTAAAGTCTCTGTAAAACACCAAATTCACCGGAGATCCTATGTAAACCTATAGATATTCACACACAGAGGTGGGTAGTCCAGGTCCAGATAGTTTTAGTTAGTTCATATTTGCAGTGAATATGATTTTATTAGGTTGCACCCATTGCTGACACTGATGTGCAAATGCATATGCAGAGAGCTTGTCCAGAAAAGTGTGTCCCGGTAATGACGTCATGTTCATCACATGCTTTAAAATAAAAGTTAATGTGGCCAAATGCTCAGTGTACAAAAACTCGGCTAAAACAAAGCGAGAATAGTCAATTAAACAAACTCTTAATACTTGTGTTTTCTGATAGCCACGGCTCTGTAGTATGCTATGCTATAAGTGTAACTTGAACATTAATATATGTGGTTAGCGAACTAAGTTAGCTGCCTATGCGATTCTAAGTTTGACTGATATGTAGGCAATAGATTTATGTTGTAATATAAAACATTCATTGAAGAAGAAAACCGGTGTTGTGTCGAGTTGTGCTCCCCTGTCAAACCGTGCTACCCTAGTGTATATTTAACTGTAAAAATACAAAATAAGCTCCATATTGGAGCATGTTTCCAGTAGCACTCATAGTATATAGTAAATTTGGAGAGCATTAGTCAGTATCCTGCTAAAGCTGCTTTTATATGTGTATATATTTTAAATAACAATTATTGTATTTATTATTATTAATTTACATTAAAAAACGTTTACGTGCAATCTTCTTTAATGCACCAAAAATAGATTTGTTATTAAAAAACACGAGAAATAATAAAAAAAATATTTTGATTGCTATCAACATGGCTTTACATTTTCTGATAACATGCTAGTCTGTGTTTTAATAACATTAAAATAACAAGCTCCCGCTGCTTCGTGCATAAATCACACTGAATTTCAGGCTCAATGCCACCCCACACCACTAGATGGCGATAATGGAAACAGTATCATCACCTCATCTGTGATGCTTCATATGGTGCCACAGGAGAGGTAGAAGAGAGAGAGAGAGAGAGAGAGAGAGAGAGAGAGAGAGAGAGAGAGAGAGAGAGACTGATTCTCTGTGATTCTCAAACCATGAATTATGGCTGTTCTCATACAAAGTTGTAATGAAATACGAGAAACATGTCCACTTGACTGATTACCCTTCTTTTAAGACTTTAACTGTGCTCTCTCAGACTCTGGCTGCTGATGCTGCAACAGCCTGACCCTTCATTTAATGCTTGGGACATGAATGATGGCTGTTTTTGATATGTAAACTCACAATTGTGGGTTTTAAAATAGAAAAAAAAACATGTCCACGTATTTGATTTCCCTCCTTTTAACACTTTAACTGCGCTCTCTCGGACTCCGGCTGCTGATGCTGCAGCAACATTACCTGGGATTCAAACCTGTGATTCTCAAACCTTGAATTACGGCTGTTCTCACACAAAGTTATAATGAAATACGAGAAACATGTCCACATGTTTAGTTTCCCTTCTTTTAAGACTTTAACTGTGCTCTCTCAGACTCTGGCTGCTGATGCTTCAGCATCATTTAACCCTGCAATGCTTGGGACATGAATGATGGCTGTTTTTGATATGTAAACTCACAATTGTGGGTTTTAAAATAGAAAAAAAAACATGTCCACGTATTTGATTTCCCTCCTTTTAACACTTTAACTGCGCTCTCTCGGACTCCGGCTGCTGATGCTGCAGCAACATTACCTGGGATTTAAACCTGTGATTCTCAAACCATGAATTGTGGCTGTTCTCATACAAAGTTGTAATAATAAAATACGAGAAACATGTTCACATTACTGATTTCCCTTCTTTTAAGACTTTTAAAACTGTGCTCTCTCAGACTCTGGCTGCTGATGCTGCAACAGCCTGACCCTTCATTTAACCATGCAGTGCTCGGGACATGAATGATGGCTGTTTTTGATATAGAAACTCACAATTGTGGGTTTAAAAATACAAAAAAAAAAAAAAAACATGTCCAGATACTTGATTTTCCTCCTTTTAACACTTTAACAGCACTCTCTTGGACTCTGGCTGCTGATGCTGCAGCAGCATGACCTGAGATTCAAACCTGTGATTCTCAAACCATGAATTATGGCTGCTCTTGCACAAAGGTGTTTTGAAATCTAAAACATATGTCTGCATGTCTGATTTCCCTTCTTTTAAGACCTTAACTGTGCTCTCTTGGACTCTGGCTGCTGATGCTGCAACAGCATTGCGTGGGATTCTAACCTTGCAATGCTCGGGACATGAGTTATGTCACTTACTTATTGTGTGTGTTAAAATACAAGAAACATGTCCACATGTTTGATTTGGCCCTTTTTAGGTGATTTTATGCTTTATGTGACTTTAAAGTTTTTGAGAAAAAGCCTGAAATGATCTAAACCCGTCTACAAAGACGGGGTTTGACACATGCTGCAGTGCTGGTGGACGTAATGGTTTTAATTAGTTGATATTTGCTGTGAATGTGTCCAGCTGGTCTCAGTGGTTAAGGCTGTAGTTAGAGACCAAAAGGAGCTTCAGCGGGGAGTCGTAATTAGTAAAATATCGCAGAGCTGAACTAGAATTAATTAGCGTCTTTAAGATCGCTGATCTGAAGAAAGGAGGAAGCGGGACTGTATCTGGATCTGTGTGATGGGCGTTGGCTGGGTGGAAACGCCAGCAACCAAACCGTTCCAGCAGCGTTCAGGACATCAGTTTTAAGAGTTTTATGTTATTTGAGAGTGAAGTGTGGTGCGTCTTGGGGATTTGTTGAAAAAATTGCTGTTTTTAATGGTTTTCCATGTTTTTTCCCACATTTTTTACATTTTTTAATGTTTCAAACTGTCATTCTCAAACCTTGACTAATAGCTGTTCTCACACTAAGGTGTATGGAGATACGAGAAACATGTCCACATGTCAGATTTCCCTCTTTTTAAGACTTTAACTGTGCTCTCTCTCAGACTCCGGCTGCTGATGCTGCAGCAAGATTACCTGGGATTGTAACCATGCAATGCTCGGAACACAAATTATTATAAACTCACAATTGTGTGTTTTAAAATACAAGAAACATGTCTACATGTCTGACTTCCCTCCTTTTAACACTTTAACTGTGCTCTCTCGGACTCCGGCTGCTGATGCTGCAGCAGCATGACCTAGGATTCAAACCTGTATTTCTCAAACCATGAATTATAGCTGTTCTCGTACTAATGTGTATTGAAATACGAGAAACTTGTCTACATGTCTGATTTGCTTCCTTTTAAGACATGCAATGTCTAACCATGCAATGTCTACATGTCTGATTTCCCTCCTTTTAAGACTTTAATTGTGCTCTCTTGGACTCTGGCTGCTGATGCTGCAGCAGCATTACCTGGGATTTAAACCATGCAATGCTTGGAACATGAATGATGGCTGTTTTTGATATATGCCTCTTTTTAAGACTTTAACTGTGCTCTCTCTGACTCTGGTTGCTGATGCTACCCTTGAATTAACCATGCAATGCTCGGGAATAATAATTGCTGTTTTTTTTTTTTAACATAAACTCACTAAACTCTTTTTAAATTTGTGTTTTTCATGTTTTTTCCCACATTTTCTGATGTTTTTTAATGTTTTTGTGTTTCATGTTTTTCATCCACAGGCCCTGAGGGGGTTACCTTGCCGTCGCCGTCCTCTAAAAATAAAAAAGAAAAGAAATGAAGACGCACATCATCCTCTTCTGTGAAGTACAGGAAAGTACTAGTTTTTATTCCTTCATATTCAAACTTCACAAACAGCGTGAACTTGTACAATACCTCAGAGAGTGAAAATTACAAAAAAAGTGCTGGTAACATTTACAAAAAATCATCCTTACTTTGCAACAATCAGTTATTCTTCCACTCCTTTTTTTAGTCTTTTGTATTAAGGCTTAATACTTCTGTATAAAGTATATGCAAGATAAGTCTTCACAGTTTTTCGAAAAAAGTCACAATATTATGTAACATAATGAAGCTTTTACGGCTATTTTCTGTATAATAACAAATACACATCACTGGTAAATATACGTGAAATACAGGGCTTACTGTAAAATGGCAGGTAATGATACTGTTTGCTGAAATAAATCGTTTTAATTTTTTTTTTTCCTTAAACACATTTATAGGAAAGGTTACATGACATACCATCGTAATAACTGAAGGAGAAGAGAAATAAAAATAATAATAATAATAATAATAAGCATAAAAACTAGGGAGATCGCCTCCAAACTTTGGCACATCCCTTTGAACATTTTCACAAAATATATAAGGTTTATTATTGTTTTTTTTTCCGTCTATTTCAAATCATACGCGATGGAAGTATAGCAAAACTGGCATAAAGTGAAATCATGCTGTGTAGTAAGGTGCTAAATTAGAGATATTACAAGGCCTGTCTGTTGGTGTCAGTCAGGCGAGAATAAGGTGCATTTGTAAGACTCAAAGCATGTAGGCCTTTTTTTTTTTTAGATTTCAAGAAACAATAATAATAATATTAATAATAATAATTTACAAAAGAAAGAAACACAAACTCAGCTAAAAACAAAAAAAAAAAACAACCCAAATATATAATAGTATAATGACCAATAGTCTCGAGGCGACCTCATGAATTCATGCAACCCCACTGATTCAGAAGTGATCAGAAATGCACGCGTGAAAGCGAGAGAAATGCGAGAGAAATCAGAAACCTCTCTCTCTTCCACTTCGACAGCATGTTTAAAAAATACTCATGTACTCGTTCTATCGTGGCGAAAGTTAAAAAAAAAAAAAAAAAAATGAGAGCTGGGTCTGTTTTAGTTTTAGTTTCAGTTTTTTTTTTTTTTAAATCTTCGTGTTTTCAGAATATATATGCATCATCGTGTTTATACATAGAGATATATATTCAGTGTGGAGGAGGAGGATGATGTCACTGCAAAAAGACATGGTGAAGGAATGAGATGGGGGTTCAACCAAATACGACACAGAACGAAGCGGAGAGAGATATATCGCGTTATCGTCGTCATCGTTTTTTTTTTCTTTTTCTTTTTCTCGATTTTTTTCTTTTTTTTTTTTTTTTTAAACTCTTCTCTTCCTTTTTTTTTTTCTCTCTTTTTCCGTCCGGGATTTTTTTTTTTTCCTAAGCTGCACTAAAAGTTTACAGATCAGCATATGAGAGAGAGAGCTCTAGCCCTAGGACTTTACCGAAGTATTCACCCTCATGCACACGTTTAAAGTGACGCGACAAGCTTGCTTAAATAACCTACATCACGAAAGCAATTTTGGTTTTTAGTGCAAACACAATTGGCTGGCTTTCAGCTTCTCAAGAATAACAAGCTCACCAAGAAGATAACATGAAGGCACATACTTATGCTTCCTCTAACACGCAACAATTTTAGACATACTGCAACACCTTTCAAGAACACCACGAAGCGGTTTATCACAGGAAAGCCACTATTTCCAAAAATCAAAAGCCATCACTAGTTATGATTGCTATCGTTTCGCTTATTATTATTATTGTTGTTGTTGTAGCATCGATCTCGGATAATTACCCACGAGAGAAATACACAAAAACAAAAACAAAAAAAAGCGACGTAAAGCTTATTTATCCTTCAGTCGCCTTTCTATCGTGGGTAATTAACACGTATATACGTGTATATACAAACAGATAGATACAGTACATACACATGTGTATGTACTGTATCTCTCTACGTATACGTGCGGACGATTTTTTAATATATATATATATATATATATATATATATATACGTTTTACGATGGTTTTCACGCTTAAAAAATTGAAAAGAGCATTTCCTATTTTTTTGACTCGATTCATCGATTCTTTGTCCCAGAAACATGTCGCCGTTCGCTCTGAATTGTGAGAATAGCTTCGACCGAGGACGGCAGTGGTACGGTCGTATTGGTAGCGGTAGCAGCAGCAGCAGCAGAAGTAGCGCGAATGACACCAGCGACGACTTACGATGAACGAATTCGCGCCAAGAAACGAAAATCTCCTACTACAGAAAACTCTTACAAGCCTACACGCCTTTAGTAGTATAGCATACTGTACGTCTCGAGCACACACACATATAGAGTGAGCCTTTCTGCGCGGTAAATATAAGTATGCATATATGTATATATATGTCTATATTCATATATCTTGAATATATCTTGTTTTGAAGTTCTACTGTAAGATCTACTGTACGTAAACCGTCGGCTCCATGTTTCTGGGACGTGACGTCGTTCCTGCCCGTCACTTTGTGTCTGACTTGTACGTCTCTACCACTTCGTTCTCCGCTTTTCTTCTTCTTTTTTTTTTTCTTCTTCTAGGCCACGCCCACAAAAGAAAAGCTCGCTCACAAGGCAGGTGGGTGGGCGGCGGCTTGCAGTTTTTCTCAAGTTTGTCCAAAAAAAACGTTCACGTGAGGAAACAGGAAGTACAATTTATTTATCTTTTTCGCTTTTCGATGCGCTTCAAAACTCTGACTTTTTTGCTTTTCTCCTTTCGTTTCGTTTTAACGTCATTTTTCCTTCAGAAGGACAGTGCTGACGTATGTGTACATATCAAAGTAGCGTTGTCGTCGCTGCGCGAAGTTGCACGACGTCTTCCGATGTCTTTCTGTACCTTTTTATTTTTCCGCGAATAATGAAGAAACCCCTCCTCCTTTTTTCGATGTTTCGACGCAACATCATGCTAGTGCACACACAGCTTTTATTGTTTTTTTTTTTGTTTTTTTCGCCACTCCGACGGGTTTCCGAGAAAATCGGCGGGGTTGTTCTGCGTCACGCTGCTATTGCTGTTTATCCAAGAAGACCGAAAAAAATTGGTTTTAGTGCAAATCTCTTTTCTAGTTTGATAAGTTGATAAGTGGTAGTTCACGTGGATTCACGTCGAATAGGATTGGATAGGATCGGGGTGGGAGGCGGCCGGGTCGAGTGAGACAACTTTTTACGCGTAGTGGTTTTTTATCGTATATATTTACTGCTATTGTAGATGCGTAAAATATTTTTTAAGTAAAGTTTGAGGTGAGTGGTTTCCCTTTTTGCGTTCTTCTTAATGTATTTAACAAATTTAATTTCACCACATTACAGTTAAACTGTTACAATGTTGCAAATTTTCAGTTTGAGTTTAAATTTAATTTAAGTAACAAATTTCAGGGAAGGTAATTAACGAGTTCTTCTTTAGCTTTAATCTACTAAATAACGATTCTCAATTCTTATAAAAAGTTCGTCAAGTCGTAAAGTTGTAAAATTAAGTCTTAAAGTTGTAAAGTCGTAAAGTCTGCTGTGTACGGTGTTGCTTGTTCGTGTCTCACAAAAGGAACTTTTTCTTTGAATGTACGGCACATATATAGAAATTTATGTGTTTGTGTGTATATATATATATATATGTGTGTTTATATATATATGTATGTATATATATATATATATATATATATATATATATATATATATATATATATATATATGCGAAGACTCATTTTAGTCCAGTGTTTGACAAGTCAAAGTATATAAAACAGCCTCTCTTTTTTTTTTTTACACACATTTAAAAAACCCTTATATCTCACCTCAAAACAGCAGTCATCACAAAAAAACAAAGGTTTTCTTTACTTTTAACAGTAATAAAAAAGACAAACCAACTTAGAGCACTGAAGAAAATACACCGTACAAATACTTACGTAAAAAATTAAAAGAATAAGAAGAAGAACGTTACTGCAGCATATAATTTAGGGTTGCTTAGTTTTACGGAAAGTAATGTCAAATATACCTTTACTACAACAGCTCCACTTCTGCCCAGTTTTCTACAGTTATTGTATATCGTAAAATCGTAATATATATATATAAACCTTTAGAGTGAGAAGTCGATCAGGGCGATTATGAATATATGAATAAGAACGTGAAAATAAATTACGTATAAGTGCTTTTCGTCTTATTTTTACGTACATGTGTTTAAGAAGGTATCTGCTTACGAGAATGTAATGTAAAGATATGGCTATAAACAGCATAACGTCTCAGGAAAGAGCGAAAGAAAGAACTAAAAGAAAACTTCGTAAAGTGTAAAATGTAATGATCGTACGTGAAGGAACTAACGAATGAAGCCTAATCCTAATCTTAAAAAATCGGACATCCATTGGTCTCCAGTACTAAAATGTACATGGTAGAACATGGCGAACATCAGGAAATGGTGATTGTTGGTAGTTTTTTGTTTTTTTTGTCGATGTCCCGTTACTGTATAGTAGAAATATATATCTATACTGTATATGTATGTGTATATATATATATATGTATGTATGTATATATACTGTATATATATATATGCGTGTGGGTGAGTGTAACGTATGGATGTATGTACGTATATCAGTATACGCTGACAAATATATAGTTACCTAACCCAAGTAAGCTAAAATTAATTCTAAATGCTTAAAAACTCTCATGCTTCACCATAATATTGCCTTTCTAATGACCAAGGGGTTACATTCTACTCTGATATGAAGGTTTCCATCCAGATATTTACACTTATATATAAATGTAGCTGTTATATACGTCATATATACGCCACAAAACAGGAAGAAGAAGTAGAAGAAGAAGAAGAAGAAGAAGATAGGAATTTGGTCCTTTAGAGGTTGAAATGATGACACAAGTTCATGAGCGAGTATCTGTATCTGCTGATTTTTTGGTGGGTGGTTTTGTTGCGTGATGATTGTAAACGGTTCCTACCGACTGTATTTCTGTGAAAAACTGTGAATTGTGAGAAGGCCTGTCACGATAACATTTAAACGCTTTTAATCGGTTTATTTGTTTGATGATATATCGTTTTAGAACTAATTTAGAGTTCATTTGAACAGTTTTTACGTTAGTTTTACGCCACTGATTTGATGAGAAAATACAACATAATAACGTTACGAATAAAACTTAAAATAAAACCACTGTTTTAAAACAAAATCAGAATTAAACAATCGCTAACTGGCTCTTTATGATAAGTAAAATAAAAAAATTACACAAAAATGACCAAAAAAGCATAAAAACTATCGTGACAGGCCTAGTTCTAAGTGCTGGAAATACTTAGTGACGCAGATTCTGGAAAATACGATGCTTCTAACAGGCACTAGGATTATACAAAGGTAAAAATTTCTAATTTATGGCATTTATCACAATTTTTTCTTTTTTTTTTGGAACAAACAAACATATCTGACCATTCTCTTTCACGCCTCACGCTACGACAGGGAGCTTCTGCTTTACTGATGGCATCAACGACAAAAATAATAAAACGATCATGTGCAAACAACACAAAACAAACAGCTTGGTCCATTTTTGATTGATCATAAAATTTAAAAACATAAAATTTTAATAAAAACTTCTAACAAAAACCTTAAACAAGAGCATCCTTCCCACCAGTAGGAACAGGATGATCTAAACCATTTTTGAATCACTTTTTTTTACAATAATAATAATTATCATAATAGTAGTAATAACATTCAGGGGAAACAAACGCAATTAAATGCAATTAAATTAGTATTCACTATCCTCCATCAGTCCAGTGCATTTCATTTAGTTTTAATTTTTGACTTAAAGATAGAAAATTGGATAAAAAACACAGATTGAAGCATCTCGAAGCACAAAACCTGTGCGTTGGAGTAGGGCTTATTAAGGCCGTCGCACACCGGACACACAAACCACATTTTCTTTCTTTCAAAATATTGGTGCTCAAGGGCTCTATTTTAGTGATCTATGGGTAAATCACCAACCGTGCACCGTGCAGCTTGGTTAAGGGTGTATCAGTTCGTCTTTGCTATCATAACGACGGGAAAAGTACACCCCCTTGTGCGACTCAAAACACATGCGACTGTCATGTACTAATTAATTTAATTAATCATGGGTGTGGTCAATTTTGGGCATAACGTGAAATAAACCAATCAGCACATCTCTTGCTCATCATTTCCTTTAAGAGTCAGGTGAGCTCTGACTTTGGTGGCTTGCTATTTTAACGGTGCAGCTACCTGGACGTGCTCGTTCAAGCTGTAAAGGTTTATTGTTGCCAAGATAGCAATGAATGTCTGACTGTTGACTGTTGTCAGGGTTCTAATCAGTCAGTGGAGCCAAGATAGCAATACTCCAGAAATTTACCTGAACATTTTTGTGGCGTCGTTTTGGGTTCAAATGAGTAAAATATATTGGTATTACTGTATAAACTCCCATTAAAAGCAATAGTTATAGTACAAATTTTTTGGCCACAGTATGGCGTTGCGTCCGGTGTGCACTAGGCTTTAAGATGACAAGTTTAAAAGAAAGATATATTTTTATATTTGTTTGAGTTTTGGAAAAAAAACTACTTTTTTGGTCTGCATACATCAGTATGGGAACCTCCCAACTTATAGTTTACCAATGGATCATTTTGTTGCTGTCCAATATTTATAACAAGTATCTAAATTTTTGCCGATTTTTGATTTACTGCATAAATTAAAGAGACAAACTCTCTTTTACTGTTTAAATTGTTGCAAAATGTCTTGATTCTTTAAAATGTGAAAATCTGAAATATACTCTTTTTACATTCACTTCCATTCAAGTTCAGAAGGTTTTTTCTCTCTCCTGTAAAGTTGCCGTTTTGGAGATACTTGTTTTTCATTGGACAGTGACGATTTGCAATATGACATGATGAATTAACTAATTTCCATAAGCACTGAATATATTCAGAATTTCGTCCCGTTCCTCTCTTTTACGAACCATGTTAATGGATCTGCTTGTAATTTTTGAAAATGGAGATATTTTATGTTCTTTGGTGTTTACAGGAAGTACAATTAATGATGGGTAACACTTCAGCATTGGGGCACTTTAATGCCCTCTTTAATTGGTGATTAAGTGTTAATGATAATAAACTGCCTCAATTTCCTGCAATTGGTCTGAAAAACTGAAAAAAATCAAACCTAAAAAACAGCTTGATTTAGGGCGTCAGCGTGTTTTTGCTATCGTAATGACAGGAAAAGTACACTTTGCGCTGCTTGAAACAAAGCTCAAAAGGCATGTACTAATTCTCTTATTTATCATGGGTGTATAATTATGTGGGCGTAACGTCAAGTTAACCAATAAGCGTATTTCCTTTAAGAGCCAGGTGAGCTCTGACTTTGGCGGATTGCTATTTTAGCGGTGCAGCTACCTGATATAGACGTGTCTAATGCTTCTCAGCTGCAGATTTTTTCGCTTAACTTTTTTAGAGACGAATTAGATGTTCCAGTTATGGGAAAAGTATAAGAATGCTGTTTTCTGTCTGAATCCTAATGTAAAATCTAGTTTAAAATAAATCCAATTAACTAAAATTGTTATTCCTAAATATGATAAAGTCTTTAAAATCACAAAGAATTAGTAAAAATGAGCTTGTAATTCTTTGCCTTATTTGTTCTGTAGTGCTGACATGCCTTAATGACTGAGTTGCTGATTTTTTTTCCGTCCAGAGCAGTGGGCGGGGCTTAGCTACCACCAAAAAAAAAAGTTCAGATTTCTGAACTCTTAAAACTTAATGAATATGAACTTGTTTTCAGCCATTTCTCATTTTCTGTAAATAAATGCTCTAAATTACAATATTTTTATTTGGAATTTGGGAGAAATGTTGTCTGTAGTTTATAGAATAAAACAACAATGTTCATTTTACTCAAACATAAACCTATAAATAGCAAAATCAGAGCAACTGATTCAGAGCTGAAGTGATCTATTACGTTTTTCCAGAGCTCAATATTTTTCTAGTACTTGCCAATGGATATTTTGCAGAAAAGTTATTTCTTAATATCAGCAAATAGTAAATTACCAGCCAATTACAGGGCATTACCAGGCCATTCCAATGAAGCCCCTTTCCAAAATACTGAAGTGTTACCCAATTAAAAGTTTTCTTCTTAGTCTTCTTAGACGATGAACTCCATTCTGTCCATTCTCGCGGACTCTGATGCTAGTCAGAAAGCTAAGCTAAGTTTCCAAACGCCTCTGCGAACACTCTGAATAGCACACAATGTGCCTGAATGGAAGCTCGGCATCCGGTCCAGTGTCCAAACTTAATCCAATGACCTCAGAAGCCTCAGGCTAGCTGAGCTTAGCATTAGCATACCTAGACTAGATTAGCCAAGTTAGCGGGTTTAACGCACACCTACCGATCCCAGAAACTAAAGTTCTCCCAGAGGGTTGCACAGTGAAGGTTATTGGTTCTTCAGTTGGACTGCAGACATAGATGTTATTTGGAGGACAATGAGCAGCTCGGAGAGACCTGCTCAAAAGGCCTGAAGGCAATCTATTGTCATGGGTTTCAGCATTGCTACATTAAAAGCTCAGCTGGTGGTCGGCACCACCTTTTGGAATTCGGCTGGTGGCAAGTGACGGACGTCGTGATCATGGCACCACCCGAACCTACTGAATCAGTGGAAATCAGACCCAAGACTAACTAAAATCTCAAGTGCATATGGTGTAAAATTGGGGTTTAGATTGGTGGTAAAGCCAGATGTGAATAAAAAACTAGAGTGGGGAAATAAGCATTTTTGTTTAAAATAGCTTTTTAGATTTTTTTTACACTTTTATGAATATGAAAAAGTTAGGGCTGCACAATATTTTAGCTCATTTTAGCTTCACAATGGCAAATGGTCTCGTTTTTCGCTGTATCTGATTTAAAAGCAAAATTTACACTGTTCTCATTTTCCATGACACACCTACCTCCAAAAAGTAGAGCATCAACAGCAAGTTTTAAAACGTTAAATTTAAAAATTAAAAAAAACATTGGCTCTATCTTTTCTGAACACTGAACACTCTAAAGGGTGCTCTATTCCAGCAGAACAATGCTCGTCCACGTACTTTTAAGGTGAACCGTCAACCGTTCAGCTTGATTTAGGGCGTGTTAGTGTGTCTTTGCTATCGTAACGTCGGGAAAAGTAAAGAAAACCTTGAGCAGCTCGAAACGTGGGCTTAATTTTGGGCGTAACGTGAATTAAACCAATCAGCGTGTCACTTGCTCATCATTCCCTTTAAGAGCCAGATGTTGACAATTAACTTTTTGCATTTGAAGATAGCAATGAACGTCTGATTGTTGAAGGTTTATCTGCTGAAGGAGAAAAAGACCTGCAGCGAAACAAATGCTTTAAAGACTATTTTAGTATGTGAAGATCAATAAATATTTCCTATATCAGTCTAAATTTCTATTTCTTCTGAATAGAATTACAATCCCACACTTCCTTTTGGGTTCAGCTATTTTTTTTAGCAACCATTACTTTGAGAATTTAAGCTCTACTTTAGTTTTTTTCAAGGCGAGCTGTCAACCGTGCAACCGTGCAACTTGATTTTGGGCGTGTCAGTGTGTCTTTGCTATCATAACGACAGGAAAAGTACACCTTGCACAGCTGGAAACTTGCAAAAGTCACTTGCTCATCATTGTCTTTAAGAGTCAGGTGAGCTCTGACTTTGGTGGATTGCTATTGTAACGGTGCAGCTACCTGGACGTGTTCAACAAACTCTTCTCAGCAGAGGAAACTGAGCTGCTGGTTGACGCTGTGAAGGAGCTCCAGCATTGCCAAGATAGCAATGAACGTCTGACTGTTGACTCTTGTCAGGGTTTTAATCAGTCAGTGGCGCTCCTGTGTTTTCTGTTTTCAAGATAAAGATAGCAATACACCAGAAATGTACCTGAACACACCTCATTTCCAGAACACCACGCCCATCAGTGTAGATATATTCAGAAACACTGTTGCTATTTAAACCAGGCAGGATAAAGGTGGTAAAATGCTTTTTTTTTGCAATATTGTGCAGCCCTAATTATTAAAAGTTATTCACTTTTTGTTTGCTGTGGCTTGGTTTTCTGCATAACTGGCGACAAATGCACTGTAATGTTCCTAAAATGTTTCTGGAATCTGATTAGTGGACATAGAGTTCGTTTTTTGCAGAATGTTCATAACCCAACATAAAAAAAAAACTTTGGAAAACTTTGCTTTAGAGAGAAATGCAGCAATCAGACGGTTTCAAAGGCCTGCCGTTGTTCCAGGCTGGGTGGAATGCATATTTTCAACATATTTCACTTGCGCTGATTTTGCCGGACTTTAACCATATTGTGTATAATAGGTACCAAATAAAGATTCCAGCGAATCCGTGAAAGACAACGCCAAACTTCAGGGATGAACGCGGTGATGGAGAGCAGAAATGGAGGAATGTTTGGGATTTATAAAGAGTTGGGGGGATGTGGGGAATGTGAGTTATGATTAATTGATTAATATTTAGCCAGAACTGTGTTTCTTCTATGCTTGTGTGGTATCTTTTTTTTTTTTTTTTTGCAAGGCCGAGTTATTAAAGATATCAAAACTAAAGCTAATACGACTGACCCTGTGTACAAACCAGCATGGCTGTGTTCAAATACCACCACCACCACTAAAGATTACAATACTGATGTCCAAATAACAATCTAAACACTCCTAGAGATACGAGGACATTTCTGATAAGAGTAATAATAATACTTCCATCATGTACAGGGTAATTACAAACGTTCGGATAACTGTATGACATCAAAGTTCTTACGCAGTATCTTACTATTGAAGAAAATGAAGAAAATCTCTTGAATTAGAAGTATCGTATTGTATCGTATCGTAGATGTTGCGCAAAAAAACCACAAACGTTTTTAGTAAAAAGCTTAAGCGGACCAATAGAAATGACTTTTTTCTTCTTCTTCCACTCTAAAAGTATCACATTGTAGATGTTTGTACAGTTTTTTTTTTTTTTGCGCAACAGCAACGATTTTTACCTATAAAACTTAAAACTTACTACCGGTATACAAGATGTTCACCCGCCACATCACGCAAACGAAACGAAACAAAACGAAGGGCCCGTAGACGCTCATCAACATACAAAAAACACCAATATATGGCAGAGAAATAAATACGGAGAATTCAAACCATTGTGCGTATCTTCAATAGAATAACAAAAGTTGTGTTCGATAGCAAAAAAGACATAGTTTTCACGTTTTTATACGTTTTTTCTGGTGTGCGTAGATGTTCGACGTTAGGTTAGAGCCTAAAGGTAAAGTTCTAACAGGCACTGTTAGCTGGAAGCTGCCGTTCTTGATAAAAATCTCAGTCAAACTTCGCCCCGACGTGCAACTCTACAGCTTTAGACATCTACAGTAGGTTTACCTTTAAAAGAAGCGTAGAACTACTCGCTGATTTTTACCCATCTAAAAGAGATGCAGCGCTATGTGTGGGAGAGCAGGGCACGGCCTAACACCATAGCTCACGTATATTTTAGGTGTTTAAATGAGTTAAACAGATTCCAGTAAAATGTTTCTGGTCGTCTGTTTGAAGCAGATCAGCCTCCAAACATGGTGCAGGTAGTTTCACATATTGGCTGCATTCCAAAGACTAAGCTGCAGCCTAGGAAGGGTGAAATGTTCGTGCGAAAGTTGCAATGTTTGTTTGTACCAATTCCTGGGATGCAGCTGATGTATCTTTCTAGGCCCACAATAACTAGAGGTGTAAGAAAGTATCAATATATTAAAGTATCGTGATATTATTGCTTTGCAATGTAAAGATTGGTGTCTTAGTGTTTAATCCCCGCCCTCTAAGTAGCAGTCATTAGATTGCACTGTTCTGATTGGCCCAAAAAACTTTTTTTTCTTTTAATTACATTTTGTAAACACGATTTAGAATTTCTTGTTTAATATAATTCAAACAATCTCAATATATCGCCTTGCTTACAGTATTGGGATATATCGGTACATTATATATTAAAATCATAACCTCTGTATCGTAAAACGTATCATTATGTGTGCGATTACAACGTGAACAGTGTTGGTTTTTACATACTTCTTAATTCTGCACGTATTTTTGCAAGAGGCGGGGCTTTTAGGGTGATACTACCCAACAAATATTTTGGCCGTGTTTGGTTTGGAATGCTGATCTGTTTCAAATCTGTGTTGTTAACATGTTGCTATGTAGTTGCTGGGGTGATGCTTGGTGGTTGCTATGACGTTGCTAAGTTGTTGCTATCTGTTTGCTAGAGTATTGTTTAGCAGCTGCTATTGTGTTGCTAAGTGGTGGCCATCTGGTGCCTAGGGTTTTGCTTGGTGGCTGCTATGGTGTTGCTAAGTTGTTGCTATTTGGCCGCTAGGGTTTTGCTAGGTGGTTGCTATGGTGTTGCTAAGTGCTTGCTCTGCAATGTGCAACCATAACTAAAAATGAAGTTTTCGTTTAATGATGAAGCAAAATATTAATTTTTAAATGAGTGATGTACAGGTTGCTCATTAAAAATGTGAATATTTCAGAATTTTCCAGAATAATGGGTAATAATAAGATGATGGAAAAAATCTAATAATCAGATTTTTCCTTTGAAACCAGTCAATAAACTATCTGGTCTCTACAGTGTTGCTAAGTTCTTGCTGTCTGGTCGCTATGGTGTTGCTCGGTGGTTGCTGTGGTGTTGCTATGGAGTGCTTGCTTTTTTTTTACTGTATGTTAAGCTGAGCCCTGGTCTCCCGTAACACTTAAACCGGCACCGGCATCTCGTTTCACTGTCGCCCTTTAATTTTTTTATTTCCTCGCTTTAGCTGAACAGAAAGAGAGAGTGTTTTTTGTTTTATTCCGTCTTTCTTTATTGTTCCTCTCTTTCTCTCTCTCTCTGACAGTCTGAGGAATTTACATTGTCTTTTTTTCGTCTGGTCTTTCTCTCTTTTCTTTCTTTCTGTTTTTCTCTTTTATTTTGGCTCGGGCGCGTCATCTTCATCAACATCAATTGTCATCCCACTTTGATTTTTCATTATTATTATTATTATTATTTTTATATATATATTTTGTGAGCTCATGCTGGGAATAATAGAAAACTGAGCTGGTTCGTGTCGTGTGTGTGTGTGTTTTTTTTTTTTTAGCGCTGAATATGAATGATTTGATTCATCCCGCTCCATCAGCGGCGAGCGGCGTTCGTAGTTAACCGAGCAAATTGCCTACTTAGGTACCAAATAAAGATTCCAGCGAAAGAGCAGAAATGGAGGAATGTTTGGGATTTATAAAGAGTTGGGGGGATGTGGGGAATGTGAGTTATGATCAATTGATTAATAGTTGAGTAGTTAACCGAGCAAATTGCCTACTTCATTCGGTCAGGCACTGTGGGAAACGAGCGACGGGGAGAAAAAAAAAAGGAGAGGATGTTTTCATTTGTGATTAAATGTTAAATATTTGGCCCTAAATCATCACCAATAAACACAACTGTTATTGTTAGCGTAATGATGAAAAGGAAGCTTTTGAGTAGAGCAGATGGCGTGACGCTAAATTGCAATATTCCGCCTTAATAAAGGGAAGCATCGGGCGAACGGCGGCGAGGAGAGAACAATTCATTTCTTTCTCTTTCTTTTACTCTTCTTTTTCCTTTCCTTTCTCTTCGCTCGGTGAAGCGACTGTGGGTTGTAGAGAAGAGAGAGCTCATAAAAACGCTCAGAAACGCCGGAGAGGGTGGTAGAAAGCATGGCTTCACCTCCACTCACAGCATCGCAAGCTCAGCGAGGACAGCCATCTGTCATCCTCACACTCAATAAACTACTTTACCAGCCCTCAAATACAATCTTTCTTTGCTTCAGCAAATGGCAGAAGTTATCCCTGCTGTTGATCTAGGACGACTCCCTAAATCCAAATCCGCTTATTAAACCGGCGAAATAACGTCAGAGAGCGCCTACTGTACCTCATCTCATCTCCCGGCCGAAGAGACTACTGCTTACTGATTACCAGGGTTCCTCCATGTATCTGCGTGTAGAAATAATGTAGAAATAAATGGCATTCACAACGTCCTACTGCACTCCCCTCCTTATAAAACCCTCCTGAATTCACTGAAGAATAATCTGTAAATCTGCAATTCCGGCTGTTTATTCCCATAAATCTCATAAATCTGTCGTAAAAATGATTCTGTATTTTGTTAAGAAATCTCTTCCGTTAAAATCTGTGCTGTATAAACTGTAGAATATGTGTCTTTTAATAATGTGCCTCTGGAGAAACCGAAACTGAAGGAAACTAAGCGAAATTAAAACACGTTTTAATCCTAAATACATAGATAGATAAAGAGAGTGTTTTTTATATGAGTGTGTGTTTATCGTCTTTGGATTTAATCATAGCAACAACAATAATAGTAGTAGAAGTAGTAGTAATAGTACTTACTATACAGGTTACTAATGAATGTGTGTATATACAGCTCTAGAAAAAAAATAATTAAAAGACCACTCACTTAAAAATTACGAGTTTCTTAGTTTTTACCAAATTTAAAAGCTATAATAATGTAATAAAGTGGAAGATGGATGATCACGAGCCATCCAAACAAAGCTAAACTGATTGAATTTTAATTTTGCACCAGGAGAGAATAGAATAAAGTTATCCAAAAGCAGTGTGGAAGAGGAGAACATGATGCCAAGATGCATGACAAAAAACTGTGATTAAAAACCACCAAATATTGATTTCTGAACTCTTAAAACTTTATGAATATGAACTTGTTTTTTTTTTCATTATTTGAGGTCTGAAAGCTCTGCATCTTTTTTGTTATTTCAGCCATTTTTGAGACCTTTTTCATTTGGAATGTGGGAGAAATGTTGTCTGTAGTTTATAGAATAAAACAACAATGTTCATTTTACAGAAACATAAACCTATAAATAGCAAAATCAGAGAAACTGATTCAGAAACTGAAGTGCTCTCTTCATTTTTTCCAGAGCTGTATATTTATATATATACTGTATATTTACGCAATGAACTAAGAACAAATTAGCATCCAGGACTGTAATTGTAAAATCATAATAATGATAATAATAATTAAAAATCTGATCTAATCTGATCTGAACGCAAACAGAAACGTAACTTACGAACTGAATCTGATATCTGGCTCATGTGCTGCTCTGATGATCTGATGATAGAAGTTTGTGAATAAGAAGAGTACGGTAGAATTCGATTGGATGGTTTAGATTGTTGGATGGTTTGGCAGGACAGCGGCTCCGTCCCATTCCGCTTATACGTTTATAATCGTATTCAAAGCCATTAAATTGCTCTCAACACTCGACAACATTCAACATTCACTCACAGGAGAAACGTCACGTCAGACACCGTTCCTCACGACCAGACAACAATCGTCACTGCCTTAAAATACAAACAGATTAATTATATATACATATATCATCACTGTGCTGCAAAAAATTTAAAGTGCACCAATTTTTTATTATGATTATTTACTAAAATGTCCAAATTCTGTTTATTATCTGATTACTGCAGAAACCGAACCAGATTTTTGCTTTGCAGACAGTCAGTAAACTGTCTGGTTGCTAGGGTTTTGCTAGGTGGTTGCTATGGTGTTGCTGAGTTGTTGCTATCTGGTCGCTAGGGTAGGAAGACTCCAATAATCAGATTTTTCCTTTGCAACCAGTCAGTAAACTATCTGGTTACTAGGGTTTTGCTAGGTGGTTGCTATGGTGTTGCTAAGTTGTTGCTATTTGGTCGCTGGGGTTGAAAAAACTTCTAAACAGATTTTTCCTTTGCAACCAGTTCCTAAACTATCTGGTGGCTAGGGATTTGCTAAGTTGTTGCAATCTGGTTTCCAGGGTGGGAAAACTCCAATAATCAGATTTTTCTTTTGCAAGCAGTCGATAAACTATCTGGTCGCTAGGGTGTTGCTTGGTGGTTGCTATCTCGTTGCTAAGTTGTTGCTATCTGGTCGCTAGGATAGAAAAACTCCTATAATCAGATTTTTCCTTTGCAACCGGTCAATGAACTCATGTAATTAGACAGTACTTAAGTGTTAAGTGTTAAGTGTTTTCACTAATGCACAGACTAAGAAATCTCAGAATACTCCGGTTAAGAGTATGCATATGTATCAGAAAACTGCATAATCAGATTACGTATTGATCAACTGCATTGACTTCTGTACAATTTTGTGCAGGACAGCGACAATATATATACATATACTCAGACAAAACTAAAGATATATATATAGATATATAAATAGATGGCAGATTTATTTTTACTCATATGTAGAGAGATATTAGGGTATATATAGGATTGGACAGCTAAACTGTGGTCTAAGCCGTGATCTGAACGCTAAACGCAGACGTTTTAAATAGAAGGCCATGTGATTTACGAAATACGCTCATAACAGCATCGTCACGAAAATTCATCAAATCAAACGCCATAAAAAATATCACAGGGAGATTTACAAAAGCACTATGATTGTTACGTGGGCCGGGGCACTTTGGACTTTAATACGACACTAGTTTATTATTTAATACAAAAGAGGCTTTTATTTTGGTGATTTCAGGGGTTAAAAGCCACCACCCTTACTTATTTATTTATTTATTTATGGTCCTTTAAATGATACAAGGCAAAGCCTGGGTGTTTTTTTTTTTTTTTTTATCGGACTGTATTTATTGCTGGTAGTTTTTAAAACTTTGCTCACAGACAGATGGCGGTAAATTTATGCATGTGATTATTTATTAATTTAGGCAGTGATTGTTTGCAGGTAAGGACGCAAGTTTTTTTTTTTTTTAAGTGATAAATACTGTACAGTTATTAATATTATCATTATTATTGTTGATGGTATTATTAATGTATTAAATATTATTATTATTATTATTATAGCATGATAGCCAGTGGCGTATGGTTTTACGATGGATGAAAAACGGACAGTGATTTGTTTTTGTTTGTGTGTTTTTGTGATGTCATGCTTGGAGCTATACAAAGAGGCACTTTGTTATTAAACCTAGATTTTCTTTACTGTTCTCTTCCGTAAAGGGCAGGAAGAAGCTTAATGTACAACGGTGCGTGTTTTCCGTTATTTTTACGCATTTTCAGCGCTTCCGTATTTCCTGTACTTTTCCGTATTTTCTGTACTTTTCCGTATTTTCCATAGGTACAGTAATAATGCTATAGCTGTTATATATTGTGATGTGGATTATTGAGAGTTGTAGCCTTACTTATGTCTTCATGACCAGTGTGGTGATTTATCGGACTAAAACCTTCGTAGTAAAGAAAAATAAAAACTGTCACGGACGAAACTCGACTTGCAAAAAAGTCTTTTTACAGCTTTTTTTCTCGTGTGTTGTTACGAATAACGTTGTTTTTGATTGTGCAACAGAACTGAAAACTACTGAAAACCAGCTATTTGAATCATTTCTACTTTGAAAAAATAAAAAAGAACAAAAATACCATTTTTGTGTATGTCACCATTTTTTTTTTTTTTACATCAGCGGTGCGATTCTAACATGCACTCTGTGCCCAAACACTACTACCAGCTAGGAAACAATGTGTAAAATGTGTAAGGTATAGATAGATCAAGAAACGGACGAACGAACGAACACATGTACTGTATTAAAAATACGGAATACGGAAGAAATGAAGAAAGGTGATAAAATCATATGAAATAAACTGACTGTGAAAGCAAAGAGGATCCTGTAATCTGTACTGTACACCAAAAAATAACAAAAAAAAAAAAAAACGAAACAAAAAGAAGTCATGGTTAAACTGAAAACGACCACTTTTGTTTTTATCACGTAAATACGGAAACCAAACCAAATACCTACTGTAATTGTACACTAGAGTCGTACAGCAAGTATATAGTATAATGTGAATAAGGAAAAAATGAAGGAAAAAATGTACAGCGACTGTACTGTACTACTCTCTGAAGTGAACTGCTGAATCTATAGTGATTTTTTTTTTTTAAATCTCCGTTTATCGCCCGTTTATCGTTTACCGGATGGGCGATGAAACGCAGATGCAGTAATGATGAACAGGCTACGCACAAGAATAGAAACATCGGAGCATCCGATCTGCGTCGTAAATCTGTGTATCGAAGTAAAGCGGTAAAAAATTCACAAAAGCTACACGATTTTGGCTTTTTAAACAGAGAATAGGAGAAAAAAGACTGATTTTCTTATTTTTTCAGATTTTTTTTTTATAGTTTTTTACGTTTTTTTAACACATGAACAAACAGAGTCACACTGATTCGGGGCTTTGGAGCTTATTATAACACTTCAAAACAGACTAATATGTAAAAAATATGAGACAGCAATTCTAGTATTGTATGATCTCTGACACTCTGACACGTAAAAAAAGTGGCGGCGACTAAGAAGACCCTTTCACACTGAGCACGAGATTTTTTTGGGACGTGATAATGCATTTTGTTTATTAACCTGTGAATTTTAAAAAAAAAATGTATAGTGTGTTTGCTGCTTGATGGAGATCTGCGCAGGTGCAGCAGCCAGACCAAGCTGTGATAAATCACATTTTTGAGCATTTTTGAGTTAAACACTGCAAAATATTCGTAAGAATATTGTCTAATTTTATCAGTGCTTTATAATAAATATGTATTTGAAGCTGTAATTAAACCTTCAGTTAGAAGTATTTTGTTTTTTTCCATTCATAGAGATGGGAGGCTGGCCTCGTGTGACATTAGATAAATGCATGCCCACAAGTCAAGACTTATTATTTTATAAATTACTTGTGTGAAAGGGTCTTAAGTTCATCCTAAACCACCATTTAAAACAACGACACATGGTTATTATTAATATTATATTGTATAGAAAGTATAGATAGAAACTTTGCTGGAATAAGCTAGAGCAGTGAGCAGTACCTCTGTATGCTGTATGCTGCTGTAGACGATGCTGAGAAGCGTTAGCATTAGCGTTAGCATGTGCGCTTGGGATTTGTGTTTTGTGGGTGTAGTCATGTTCTGTATTCATTGTTTGTACGTGTGAGTGTGTGTGAGAGTGTCTGTAAGTGTGTGTGTGTGTGTGTGTGTGAGTGAATCAGCAAAAGCAGAGAAGGTTGCATTTTATAACACACCATAGTAGTGCCAATAAGTGCCAATACGGAATTGCATTGTATTGGTTTTTCTCTCTCTCTATCTCTCTCACACACACACACACATACACACACACACACACACACACACTCTCGCGCATTCTCTGCTGTAATATGAAAGGTTCTGTGAAAGCAAAACATTGTCAGAGAAGCACCTTTACAGTCGATAGTGCATTTGGTTGTGTTATTTAAATATCATTAAGGCTGTTTTTAAGGACACAGACACAATGGCCAATATAATGCATTCATTTTTTTATGTTTTTTTATGTTTTTATGGAGATTTTGTTGGTTTTCAACAGTGTACCTCATCTAATCATCTGTTTGGAAGCCATATTGATTGATCTGCTCACTACTATAGTGCTTGTCTGGTGAGTGAATGCTAGATAAATAGGTGCACGGTTGATCTGACCTGGCCTGGCAGTACGTTTCTTTTATCATTCTTTTTTTTATTTGTACAATTTAACTCAGTTGTCTTTGCAATTTAGCTGATTCTCAATTAACCCAACACTAGGACTAGGCTGATACATAAAAAAAAAGATAAAAAAAGTCTCCTCCTCTTTCCCAACTGCAACCAATCAGTGTAGCATCACCGTGCTTAGAGGAAAGCTCTGGATCTTCTGTCAGCTAACTGAAGCCTGCGCCAACCAGCATCACAATGAGAGCGAACAGCACAACCAATTAACTGTGCTCTCTCTGAGTCCGGCTGCTGATGCCAAGGAACGAATCAAGGTCTTAGTCTGCTGAGTCTGTTGGAGCCGTCTGGCCGCGGGTTTGAATAGGAATGCACTGAATATTCCAATATTCCAACTAATTCACAATCTTTTGGCCAAAAATCTTCACAAAAATATTTATATTTATGTTTTATACTTTACTGTGCTGATCAATGGCTAAAATAATAAATTTAAATGTGATTTTTAACATATTTTGTGTTGTGATCCCAACAAGCTCAGCTGTTTTGCTGCTCTGATTTTGATGCTTAATGGAGATCTGCGCAAGCGCAGCAGCCAGAACATGCTGTGATTAATTAAATTTTTAAGCATTATTTAGCTAAATATTACTTTTTTTTTTTTAGAATACAAGTATGTTGTTAAAACTGTAATTATACTAACGTTTCCAGTATTTAGGTCGCTCTCTGTTCATAGAGATGGGAGGCTGGCCTTATTTAACCTTAGATACCTGCTTGGTTATCTAAGGTCCTCTAATATTGTGCTTTGTTGGTTCGTCTGGTGGGATATTTTAAAAGTTTTGATGTTCAATCTTCAGTGATAAATATTTTTACGTTGTAATTATCTATTGGGCTTTATTAAGAGCAACAGAAAATACATTTAGGCTATTTAATGTATTAAATGGTAAAAATTGACTCTGTTCAGTCTTGAGTATTCAGTGTTTAGCTTTCGGTCAAATGCTTCTTTTTTAAAATTTCAGTTTTTGTTTTTGCCATCTCTTAGACTCCAGCTGCTGATGCCAAAGAAGTCAAAGTATTATTTTTTTTTTTTTAGGTTTGCTGAGCCTGGAGCCGTCTGGCTGAGATTTTATTCATCCAGCAAAATTATACGGCCAAAATCCGCAAAAAAAGTATTAAAAATACTGTATTGATCATTATAACATATTCATACAGTAAGTTTAAATACTGTATTAAAAGCTTTGTTCGTTCGTCTTCTGGGATATTTAAAATTTGAGATGTTCAGTGATTATTTTTTTTATTTGTTGTAATTTGTATTGCACTGTTTCCTTTAAAAAGTAATAGAAAATATATTTAAGCTATTTATTTTATTAAATGGTAAAGAAAGTAAAAAAAAAAAAATCTGTGTTTAATCTTTGCTATACAATTCTTAGCCTTCAGTCAAATGTTTCTGACAAAAATGTCAATTTCAGTGCATTCCTACTTTTCTTCTAAATTTTTTGGGAGTGCACAACAATAAATAAAAGGACTTTCTTCCCTCAAAACAATGGAGCACACTTCAGAAATGTCTTTTACAGACACAAATCTACACGGCCCATTATTGGCTGCTCAAGGACAGGTAGAGGAACGCGGCAGCCTGTTAGAAACAGCTGCATTCAGATTTAAGAAACAATAAAGGTCCAGAGTCATTCTTCTCTCAGCGTTTTTCTCCCCCAAATCCAACAACAACAGCCATCTGAAGTTTCCTCCGGGGAAGATCAAGGGCAGCGTTTTCAGGGCTGAACGTGACGAGCCATGAAACGCTCTGCACGGCATTAGGAGACGGAGAAAGAGGCGAATCTGAGCGACAGTTCTGCAGAAAAGACTCAACGGGAGGTCCACCAATCAAAACTGTTCAACCACAGCAGGCCTGGAGATCGTTATACCAGAGGAACAGGCCGGCTTCGCTGATTCCAGACCAAGGCTGTCAAGGCAAAGACCTTTAAGACCAAGAACTTCAAGACCTCGGCCAAGACTTAAAAGCCAAGACCTTTAAGACCTTGACCAAGACATCAAGACCAAGACCTTAAAGACCTCGGCCAAGACCTTCGAACCCTTGACCAAGACTTCAAGGCCAAGACGTTCAAGGCAAAGACCTTTAAGACCAAGACCTTTTAAGACCTCGACCAAGACTTCAAGGCCAAGACATTCAATCAAAGACCTTTAAAACCAAGATTTTCAAGCCCAAGACCTTCAAGGCAAAGACCTTCAAGGCAAGACCTTCAAAGATCTTTAAAACCAAGCCTTTAAAACCAAGACTTCAAGACCAAGAGTTCAAGACCAAGATCAAGACTTCAATACCTTCAAGACCAAGACCTTTAAAACCAAGCCTTTCAAGACCAAGACCTTTTAAACCAAGCCTTTAAGACCAAGACTTCAAGACCAAGAGTTCAAGACCCAAAATTTAATATCTCAACACTCTGGACACAAAAGCATCCAGGCTAACTGTTATTTCAGGCTAACCTGTATTTGCTGCATCTGTAAACTCTTGTTCTGCTTTTCCTGGGGCGTTCCTGATGAGCGCCAGTTCCATCTGTAGTATATTATAATTTCTTTGAACATCTAATAATTTCTCAGAACCAACAGAATCAACAGAAGCCAATCGATTTAACTCTAGTCTGTAGTGCACAATCATACGCCACAGACAACTGCTGAATGTGAACCTCACTCGCAATAGAAGCTGTTGGTCAGCTGCCGAATTTAAACTCTTGTGCCTGATGAGTGCCAGTTTCATCAATAGCGCACAATCAAATGCCACAAATGACTGTCGATTCTAGGCCATATCTAATATTTTCTCAGAATTGACCAAAGCTTACCGATTCAACTCAAACCTGATCTTATTTTTTGTTATATAGCACCAGTCAAAAGCTTGGACACGCCTTCTGATTATGATGAACTTATCCTGTGCAACTGAGGTTTTAAACTCTTGTTCTGCTTTTCCTGGGGTGGTCCTGATTAGTGCCAGTTCCATCTTTAGAGCACAATCCAATGTCACAGACGACTGTCGAATGTTCGCAATAGAATAGCTGCTGAATTCCATCAATAAATTTAAATAGTATATAGCCTTCACTACGATATTAATAAGATTAGCTTACTAAATAAAACTGAGGAAATTTTGTTTTAAATGCTGAACTTCACAGTTTTCTCGTAATTGGTAGAACTATGGAAAGCAGCATTGAAATTATAACAATTTCATTTTAATTGATATCATATTCCATAATGCAAGGTCAAACCTTAGAGCTGATAACTTGCTCAGACAGAAATGTACAGAAATATATAAATACAGTATAACTTAAATCGATTTTATTGACTTCCATTGCACAGAATTTTGTAGAGTATAAATATATAACATATAACGAAATATAATTTGTTATATGTTATAAAGTATTGCAGGGGGGTGAATTTGGTGTAGTTTGTTACCAGTGTAGTTATGAAGGCTATATACCGCATTTATTTACAGAATTTATATTTATAAACTGCATGAGTATCTAAATTCTTCCTGTTCCTAAGGTCTTCCTTTCCTGGGGCGGTCCTGATGAGTGCCAGTTTCATCAGTGTAATGAAATTTGTCTTTTCAAATTGACTGAATTTTTTCGTTTTTTCTTTAAAGTATTTTTTTTTTTTACATAGTTCAGTATTAGAACATTACTTAATAACTTTACAACTGATGCTCACAAACACATTTAAAAACATGTTCTGGTTTGTTTAACCATTTTTTATGTTTAATAAATAGTTCCATATGTTTTTCTCTTTATTATTAATCTGCGATGCAGAACATTTTAAAATAATGAAAAAACACTAAATTAAAGATGCATCCAAACTTTTGACTGGTATTCTCAGTGTTATATGAAGACTGTGCGTTAGTTCACACTGTAATTTATCAGATTTTATTATTATAAATCAGATTATTTGATAATTTTATCATTAATTTTATCTGGAGGCCAGGCCAGGCCAGAGTCAACCGCAGCCGATACAACTCAAACCTGCGCTTGTTTTCTTGTGTGGATGAAATTCGGGTGTTTTATGAGATTGTTCGTAAGTTTGGCTGTACGTAGTTTTTGCGAAAGTTGCGGTTGCTGTTGTGAAAGTCGTAAGTGCGCTCACACTCGCAAGCCAGCGAGAGAAACATGCGTCTGCTGCTCTACTAAGTAAAGAAGTACCTGCACTGCATATTGCAAAGGAAGCCCCGCAGTTCAGGCGCCACTAACCATACACCGACACCAAGGGGTATACACACACACACACACACTTATACACACTTACGCACACACACACACTCACAATCTCTACTACAGCACGGAAAGAAAGCTGCGTACGATCACCCTGCTATAGAAACTATAGATCTCAGAAACACGCGTTACGCTCAAGCTCAAACACGCACACGATACAAAAACTCGAAACTTTTTTTTTTTGTTGTTGGTTTTGGATTCAGTTTGGTATGAACGCTTTTTTTTATCATACGGGAAGAAAAACAACGGTAGAATCTGTCTGTCTCGACGTATGCAATGCAGCAACTGCTGGTGGGGAGACAGAAAGGGGATTCAGTGGTGAAATTATAAATTATATCATACTAATAATAGTAATAATAATTATAAAAATAATAGTAGTAGTAACGCAATAACGTACGAATCATTTACGTATCAAATAAGATGGCTAACAATGGGGACAAGCTCACACAATATGGTTCGGATTTAAATAGGAGAAAATAATAAAACGAAAAACGAACAAAAAAACAATATATGATGGAAACAAAGACGAGTGAGCAAACGAACAAATTAACAAACGAACAAACGAGAGGAAAAAAAGAAAAAGAAACGAGTGCTCGCACAAACACAGCACAAGTTAAATACATACAAACAGCAAGCGATAATAATAATATCAATAATAACAACAAAAAAAGCGGAGAAACCTTTGAATCATCTTATCATCTTTAAAAAAAAAAAAAAGGAACAAAGCTACTCGAACACGAACAAGTGAACGCTAGAAACAAACGAAACATTATTTAGATAAAAAAAAGATTATTTTTTTCTCTAAAAACTAGAACATCTCTGGTAACAGTAGTGCACTTATCGGTTTATGCAGTGCAACATATATGCAAGAAAACAACAATGCAGTCCTCTTATCAAGCTTCTCTTAACAAAAAGATATTTCCTTTGAAACCAACGCAAGAAAGAATCGAAAAAAAAAAAAAAAAAAAAAAAACGAAAAGAGAAAAAAATAGTAGAATTTCATTTCTTAAGCAAAAAAAAAAAATGTTTTTAAACATTTTTAAAACAATTTTTCAAAACAATTTCATATTGTCATATTAAGCACAGGCATTTTTGAAGTAAAAGTGTGCAAAAGTAGCACTGTTCTTTCTCTTTTGTCGTCTAAAACTTTTGTCATCTAAAACGAACAAACCAAAAGGAAAAAAAAAAATTACACTTTTTTTTGGACTAATTTCCAGAAGACACACACACGAAAAAAACAAAAAAAAAAACAAAACAAACTGAATCACTTAAATCACTTTTCCTCACACCATTCTACACACACAAAAATATATATATAAAATAAAATATTGAATCGGATCTACTGGAAGGAGGAGTGAGCGATTTAAAAAAAAAAAAGAAAAAAAAGAAAAATAGAAGCATAAAATAAAAAATAAAAGAAAAAAAAAAAGAAAAAGAGAGAAAATCTCCAGATTGCAGTTGCAGGCGGATGAGTCCGGAACAATACGAGAACGAGACAAAGCCAAAACACCAGCAGCGCGGAGCTTTTTGAGTGACATGACACTTAAATTACAACCTCTCTCGTCTCGTCGTCTCACGTCTCGAGAGGAGATCGGCTCAACACACACGACGTCTAGTTATCCGAGAGACTGGGGAATGTATCTGATTGTACTGGAGAGAGTGCTGGAGAGACTGGTTAAGCTGTGGTAGGAAAATTATATATTTATAAAAAAATAAATGAAAATAAATGAAGTAAAGCAGGAGGATATAGACCGGGGTATTTTACTCTATTAGATATTGTGAATTATTGTGTATGATTGTTGTTGTTTTTTTTATTATGTGGCTGGTTTATTATAATGGATGCTTCCTTTTTGCCTTTTTTTTTAAATCTCTATCTCTCTTGTGTCTCTTTTCTTTCTTTCTTCCTTCCTTCCTTTCTTTATCTCTCTTTCATTCCCTCTGTAATTCCTGTCAGGCAGGGACGTGCACACGCATGGTGGGCCGTTTGAGCCACTAGGTGGGGCTTAGAGATCAGAAGTAGTAGTGCATTTTATTCGCCCCACCCGCCCAAACAGCTGAGTCACGGTTGGACGTCGCCAACAGGAAACACAGAGCGGCTTTTATTTTCCTTTTTTTCTCCTTTTTTTTTTCTCCGAGGCCTTTAGGAGGTCATTTCTGTCCAGTTCGCTAAATCGCTCTCCGCCTAATCCAGCTCACAGCTGTCACCAGCAAGCCCCGACTAGCCGAACATCCACCGCCCTCGCCGAGCGGTGAGACGCTGCGTTCCCAAAAAATATATATTTATATAAATAAAACTCAGCTTACGTCGGAATCTGCGGCTGATAACAGTCTGGATGTGAGAGAACTGAGAGAACTGAGAGTGCGTGGAGCGGCGACTGGGCCCAGATTACATGCTCATGTGGGCGGGGCCTGCACGAGTCCAACCTCAGAACATTTTGTTCATGAGTTCATATGAATGTCACTGATGAGACCCATCAGGTTTAGGATTTGTATGGGGCCTAGAACGGAGCCTTGTGGGATTACAGTGGGCTGTTGTAATGATGAGACTGATTTGGGAAGCCCAATTGTGTCCAACAAAGAAATTTTGAGACATTTTCAGACCCACAAGGGTCATTGTTGGCCCTTTGTAGGTATAGGACCAAATTGGAAAGCCCAAATTTTGTCTATTGGTTCCAAGTTAGCCCACATATTGAGGCCCACTAGAGTCAACGATGGGCTCTTATCAGGTTCAGTGAGAGTAGTAGGAATTTGGTTGATGTGCATTGAATTGCATTGGTCTTAGATTGAAGCCTTTTGGTATTACGGTAGGCTGTTGGGACTGATTTGGGAAGCCCAATTGGGTCCAACAAAGAAATTTTGAGACATATTGAGACGCACTAGGGTCACTGATGGCCCTTGTGGTATTACGGTGGACTGTTATATGTAAAGGACCAATTTGGGAAGCCCAAGTTTTGTCAATTGGTTCCAAGTTAGCCCACATATGGATGTCAACCAGGGTCAATGATGGGCCCAATCAGGTTCAGTGATAAAAGTAGGAGTTGGGATGTTGTCCTTTAAATTGTATGGGGCCTAGAATGGAGCCTTGTGGTGTGCTGTTGTAATGATAGGACCCATTTAGGAAGCCCAACTGGATCCAACAAAGAAATTTTACCATGTTTTAGCCCACATATGGAGACCCACATTGATGGGCCTCATCGGGTTCAGTGGTAGGACTGGGATGGGTCAAACATGGGCTCTATTTGGGTTGTTGTGCACTGAATTGTATGGCGTTCACATTGGAGCCTTGTGGAATTACAATTTAGGGAGCCCAAATTTTGTCAACTGGTTTCAAGTTGGTCTACATATGGGGGCCCACTAAGGCCATTAAAGGGCCCTATCAGGTTCAGTGATAGGAGTAGGAGTTTGGTTGTTGCATCGGGCTTAGATCGAAGCCTTGTGGAATTATGGTGGACTTTTTGTTTAAGTATAGGACCAATTTGGGAAGCCCAAGTTTTGTCCATTGGTTCCATGTATGAAGGTTCAATGATATGGGATGGATCAAACATGGGCCCTTTTTGGGTTGTTTTACATTAAATTGCATGGGGTCTAGATCGGAGCCTTGTGGTGTTACTATGGGCTGTTTTTAATTTGGGTAGCCCATCTGTGAACCAGAACGTTTGTTTTACTGGTTCCTAGTTGGCCCATATATGGATGCTCACAAAGCCAGTGATGGTACTAGAATTGGTTAAATTTCGACCCCATCTGGGTTGTTTTACAGTGAATTGCATGGGTCTTAGATTGGAGCCTTGTGGTATTACGGTGTGCTCATTTGTGAAGCCTAACTGGGTCCAATAAATAAATTCGGTCATTGATGGTACTAGAATTGGTTAAATTTAGACCCCACCTGGGTTGTTTTACAGTGAATTGCATGGGGCTCAGATAGGAGCCTTGTGGGATTATGGTGGGCTTTTGTGAGTATAGGATCAATTTGGGAAGCCCAACCAAGAACTAGAACAAGTTTTGTCCATTGGTTCCATGTTGGACTACATATGGAGGCCCACCATGGTCTGTAATGGTACCGAAATTGGTTAAAATTGGCCCCAATTTTAAAATTGCTTGAAATTGCATGGGCTTAGATCAGAGTCTTATGGTGTTAAGTTGCACTGTTGTAATGTTGAGAACTTAGAGCCCATGTTCCACCTACGTGACCCCCACATGAGCATGTCGGCTGGGTTTGGGTTTGCATACCGAAGCCTTATTGAAGTCGTTTTACTGTAAAAATTGTAACGATGTTGTGCGAGATGACGAAATCCATGAAAAGGTCAATTTCAAAGCCAAAAAGAGTTAAAAACAAACCAAAAATTAAAAAGAAAGTGTGTTTTTTGTGTTGTTTTTGTTTTTTCGTATCTCACATTGTGTCTCGTTTTTTTTCCGTTGTTGTACGTGGAAGAGGTCAAATAACAGTCTTCTTAGTGGCAGTGTATGCAAAACAAATCTGAAAAAAGTGAAAAATTTTAAGGTTTTTGCTGGAATACTGTCTCTTATTAAAAACAAACAAACTATAACAAACTCGTAAACTCGACTTGAGCCGTTGGAACAAAACAAAAGAGTCGTGGGATTTTTTTTTTCCAAAAACAAAAAGTAATAATAATAATAATAATCATCGTAATAAACACAATTATCTTTCTTCAGCTCACTCACAGGAAGTTACATTTCAGTACAATTATTGAAGTTGACTTGTACCTTAACAAACAGCTGCATCATTATCCCTCAAAACCATAGCAATAAATAAAAATATAACCCAGTGTCAAATTGAGCAACTCTCCTTTTCTTATCCTACACGAAAAAAAGGCAAACTTGTGACCATCGTTACTTTTAGAAGGAATCGAGAGCCCAAGCCAGATGCTAATTTTTTTTTTCTTACGTTAAAAAGGTATACCACAGTAAGCTTGGACGCCTATAGTGTCCAAAACGGTCTACATGGGAAAACGTCTACAGGATTCTTTGTGTGTTTGTGTTTTTTTTTTTGTTTGTTTCTTTACGTAAATTCTCTTTTAAAATTTCACGGCAATGTTGATCTTATCTCTGCACGTTTTAACGTACGTACACACACGCGCACACACAGATGCCAACCGAGCACAGCCAATCAAAAAACACAGGGTACATACAAATAACTCTATTAGAACTGTATGTAAGTGTGTTTTAGTAGTCTGTGCTTCTGTGTGTGTATATGTGTGTGAGTTTTTGTATATCTATGTGTTTGTGTGTATTACGTTGTGTATTTAAGTTGTGTGTGTGTTTTTTTTTGTATGTGTATGTGTGTATGTATGTGTATGTGTGTTTTATGTATCTTTCGCAGGCCTTTCGGTAGTGTTCAACACATAAATCAGTATTTGAGGAAATCATACATTTAGAGGCCAGTAGTTTGGATCCAACCAGTGGATCGTTATCCAACTACACAGCCTTAAGGCCACCATCTTTTTTTTTTTATTCTTTAAGAATAACAACGACGAAAAAAGGAAGAAAAAAATAAACAAAAAACGAAAACGAAAAAAAAAACGCCTCTTTTTTTCTGGGAAACTCAATGTGCCAGTGTCTATACTCATTTTTCTCTTCATGCCCCAATATCAGGGAAAAAAAAAAAAAAACTAGTGCCATTTTCTTTTCATTCTTTTTTTTTCGTTGTCGTTTAAAAGAAGTTTATTTGTTGATTTTTAGGATTTGTACTTATCCGTCGGAGACATGCTTGCGCATGTGGTCGTTGAAGTGCTCGATTTGGTCGAACTTGACGGGGCACACGGAGCACATGTAGGTGGTCCCTTCCTGGCAGCTGGCTTCGGCGGCCACGCCCACCCCGGTGGCCACACCCACTCCCGTGCCTCCGACGATGCCCCCGCCTCCGCCTCCTCCTCCGACCGGCATGGCCAGAGCCACCACGCCCGGCCCGGGCTCCGGCACCGCCATGGGAACCGGGATGGAGGCGGGGCCTCCGGCGCCAGCCCCTCCCGTCACCCCTGCGACCCCGGGCACGCCGGCCACCCCGGGCACCCCGGCCACGCCGGCCACCCCAGTGACCCCCGGAACCACGGGAACACCGGGGGCGGAGCTGTGCAGGGCCATGTGGCGCTCCAGCAGGGTCTTGTGGGAGAACTTCTTCTTGCAGATGTAGCACTCGTAGGACTTCTCGCCGCGGTGCAGGCGCATGTGGACGTTGAGCGAGCTCTTCTGGGTGAAGCGCTTGTTGCAGATGCTGCACTGGTAGGCGCGAACGCCCGTGTGCGTGACCATGTGTTTGATAAGGTAATCCTTCAGGGAGAACGAGCGCCAGCAGATGCTGCACTGGTGGGGCTTCTCACCTGCAACAGAAGAGACACAGACCACAGGACTCGTTAACCACAGGAGCTTCTCCAACACCGACACTGCAACACTGACTTTTTCACAGGGCGTTTTTTTTACACCTGCGGTTGGTTTAAATGGTCCGGATCCGTTATTGAGTTTGTTGTAAATGTAATGCAATGCAAGAAACGTAAACTACAAATTGCTAAGGTGTTGCTATACAGTTGCTAGGTATTTAGTAAGATGTTGCTTGGTGGTTGTTAAGGTGTGGCTATGGTATCCGTGGTGGTTCCTAATGTGTCTGTAGTGGTTGTTAAGGTGTTACTAAGCAGTTGCTAGGTGGTTGCTGAGGTGTTGCTATGGTGTCTGTGGTGGTTGCTAAGGTGTTGCTAGGTGGTTGCTAAGGTGTTGCTATGATGTACGTGTTGGTTACTAAGGTGTTGCAAATCAGTTGCCAGGTAGCTGGTAAGGTGTTGCTGGGTGGTTGGTAAGGTTTTGCTTTGGTGTCCGTGGTGGTTGCTAAGTGTTTGCTATGTTACCTGTGGAGGTCGCTAATGTGTTGCTAAGCAGTTGCTAGGTGGTTGCTAAGGTGTTGCTATGGTATCTGTGGAGGTTGCTAAGGTATTGCTAGGTGGTTGCTAAGGTATCAGTGTTGGTTGCTATGTAGTTTCTAAGCGGGTGCTAGGTGGTTGCTTAGGTGTTGCTATGGTACCCTTTTTGGTTTCTAAGGTGTTGCTAAGCAGTTTCCTAGGTATTTAGAAAGGTGTTGCTTGGTGGTTGTTAAGGTGTGGCTATGGTATCCGTGGTGGTTGCTAGTGTGTCTGTAGTGGTTGCTAAGGTGTTGCTATGGTATCCGGCAGGGTTGGTATGTAGTTTCTAAGCGGCTGCTAGGTGGTTGCTAAAGTTTCACACAGGCATAAACCTAAACACACCAAAATGCACACCAATAAACCACGCGAGCACATCGTCTCCTCTGATTGGTCAGAGCTGTCTGGCGTAAGAGCTGTAAGGAAGTAAATATAGTGAGAAGATTCTGTGTTTTAGAGAGTATATCTGTAAATCTGTGCAGAGTGAAGCTTTTCTTTAACACAAACACTTTTAAACACAGTGGTTTTAATGGGGAGCACAGCGTAGACATGAGCAGTGAACACAGCACAGACCATGCTCTTACTGTGTAAACAGCACGGAGCAGCAGCAGAGACAGTGTTTGTTCATAGCAGTGTATTATCTGGCTAACATATCAGATTAAACTGCTCCTTATCAGCAGTTTAGCTCAAATAAAGCTCCACAAGCAGCTCTCGGTTCAAAAGGAACTCTTGCTCTTCCTTTCCTGGGGCGGAGCCAGTTTTCCTGATGAGTGCCAGTTTCATCCTAACCTTTTTTTTTTTGGTCTTAGCAGTGACTGCACAAGAGGACACTTTCAACGTTCTTGAAATTTCCCAGAAAGCTGTCCTATAAGAAAGAGGTGCTACTTTGAAGAATTTAAAATCTAAAACATGTTCTGGTTTGTATAAAACTTTTTTTTTTTTTAACTAAACATGGAGATTGAGCGTTTAGCTACTATGCTGTTCTTAAATAGAACACTCGACACTTTTAAATCCAGGATTAAAGCCTTTCATGTTTGAGCAGAACTTCAGCTCAGTTTAAAACACTGCAGCTCCGCACACTTTTATTCTGTAACTGCACTTTTATTTTAATACATTTTGTTAATTTTCCATCTTTTAAATATATATTCGTTAATCATGTTTAGTCACGTTATTCTTTTACATGTTCTTTACTTTGACTTCTCTTTGTTTTAATCATGTGTGAATCCTTCTTGTATTTTCTAATTTGTAAAGCACTTTGAATGACCATTGCCTGGTCTTTTTTTTTTTTTTTCTAAACAATTTAATGTTTTTTTTTTATTTTTTTTTTTTAGGTAGTTTGGATGACTTTTTGTTGTAGAAACACAGAAAACACACAAAGTCTATTAGAGATAACTGAATTTCTATCAGCTTTCATTAAGTCTTATAAAGAAAGCAGTATATTAGTAAAAATACTTTTGGTGTGAAAACTAAGGCACCAAACGTTCCTGCTGCTGCTAAAACTGCGTAGATCAGAGTTTTGGTTGAACTTCTGCTTTAATTCTGCAGACTGGATTCAGATTTCTTGGTTCATCATTTTACCAAACCCACACTTCCTTCCTGATCACACTTTCTGTAAAGCAGCTTTGTGGCACGGTCCACTGTAAAAAAAAGAGAAGGAAAAAGAAGCTCAGTTTGGGGGGAAAAATACTGAATTGAATCTAACTGAATAACGAACGTCTCTTGTTTTTTTTTTTTTTTGTAAGGTTGGCTGTGAGTGGTGACGTGGCATTTCCGTAAAGGTTCGGTGAGAAATGTTTAAAAAGGTCATATTAGTATTCAGAGTTAATTAGAAAGTTATATGATCTCCTTATTAATGTAGAGCAGATCTTCCAGTGGTTCATGTCCACCAAGTGCTAATTATCATGCGCGTTTGGCCCGTCGGAAGGCTTTGATCCTCCGGAGCCGTGGCGTGTGTTGTGGACTTTAATCTCACATAAACTGCCTCCGTCTCTTCCTGTGTATATAACACCAGACTCCGTATGTAGGCCGACCCGACACAACCTCGCCCGTGCACTCCTCCGCTCACTGCCCACTACTGTTCCCTCAGAGCACGAGAAGCGCCTGGGGGTAATAAAGTAATAATAAAGTAAAAGTAATGAAGTTATAAAGCATGATTTTTCACAGCCCGGGACGAGTCGTGGATTAAAAAGCATTAAATAGAATGAACGATATAGTAGTTCCTGCTCACTTTTCTTTCATTCTAGTGAACTATTTGCAATTCATGCTTACCATTTCTTTAATCCGTGTGCACAATGTCTTTTACCCCAAGCTCACGATCCCTAAATTCATGCTCACTATTACTTTAATCTGTGTTCACGATTTCTTAAATTCGAGTGAACAATTTGCAATTCGTGCTCATGATTCTTTAATTCGGGTGAACAGTTTGCAATTTGTGCTCATGATTACTTTAATCCGTGCTCACTTTTCTTTCATTCGAGCTCACGATTCCTTAATCTGTGCTCACGATTTCTTAAATTTGAGTGAACAATGTGCAATTCATGCTCACGATTTCTTTAATCCGTGTTTAGGGTTCTTTATTCAAGCTCACGATTCTTTAATTCATGCTCACGATTTCTTTAATCCGTGTTTAGGGTTCTTTATTCAAGCTCACGATTCTTTAATTCATGCTTACGATTTCTTTAATTCGGGTGAACAGTTTGCAATTTGTGCTCATGATTACTTTAATCCGTGCTCACTTTTCTTTAATTCATGCTCACAATTTCTTTAATCCGTGTTCATGATTTCTTTCATTCGAGCTCACGATTCCTTAATCTGTGCTCACGGTTTCTTAAATTCGAGTGAACAATTTGCAATTCGTGCTCATGATTTCTTAAATCTGTGTTCACGATTTCTTCAATTCGAGCTCACGTTTCTTTAATTCATGCTCACGATTACTTTAATCTGTGTTCACGATTTCTTTAATTCGAGCTCACGTTTCTTTAATTCATGCTCACGATTACTTTAATCTGTGTTCACGATTTCTTTAATTCGAGCTCACGTTTCTTTAATTCATGCTCACGATTACTTTAATCTGTGTTCACGATTTCTTTAATTCGAGCTCACGTTTCTTTAATTCATGCTCACGATTACTTTAATCTGTGTTCACGATTTCTTTAATTCGAGTGAACAATTTGCAATTCGTGCTCATGATTCTTTAATTCATGCTCACGATTTCTTTAATCCGTGTTTAGGGTTCTTTAATTCAAACTCGCGATTCTTTAATTCATGCTTACGATTTATTTAATTTGAGTGAACAGTTTGCAATTGGTGCTTATGATTACTTTAATTCATGCTCACAATTTCTTTAATCTGTGTTCATGATTTCTTTCACTCGAGCTGACAGTTCTTTAATTCGTGCTCACGATTTCTTAAATTCGAGTGAACAATTTGCAATTCGTGCTCATGATTTCTTTAATCTGTGTTCACGATTTCTTTAATTCGAGCTCACGGTTCTTTAATGCTTGTTTACAATTTCATTAATTTAAGCGAATACTTTCTTCATTTTGAACATGTTGTATAGCAACAAAGCAGATACATCTGCAACACCTTAGCAACCGCTTAGCAACAACTTAGCAACCTCCACGGACACCATAGCAACACCTTAGCAACCACCTAACAACACCATAGCAGCCATTTTAGCCATTTTTGCAACCATCCTGCGTTTCCTTCAGAAAGTGCACTTTTCTAGTTACGGACTGTAGTTGTGTTTCTGTTTTTCTGTCTTTGCTTTGCGGTGACTGCACTTCTTGAAATTCTTGTTTTTCGGATTGACTGACATTGACATTTCTTCTAAAAGTGTTTTTTTTATCTTTACTTAGTTGAGTAGTTTTTTCTTCTCATAATCTGGATTCGAACATTACTCAAATATTCACTATTCACTGTATACCTGTAACTCTACCTCTTCACTACTTTACTTTAACTGATGCTCTCAAACACTTTATTAAGAGACAAGAAATTCAAGGAATTAAAATTATTTTATTTAAGCAAGAGGTTTTACTTTGAAGAATGTAAAATATAAAACATATTCAGGTTTGTTTAACACTTTTTGTTTGCTAAATAATTCCAGGTGTTTTTTTGTCTTCACAGTTTGGATGAGTTTAGTATTAAAGTACAATGCAAAACATTTTAAAATAATGACAAAACACTGAATTTAAGTAAAACTTGTCTATTTTTGTAAGTAAGAGGAACACTTTGGGCTGTGCTGTTGCTGTTTTTATGGGAGGTTATGACTAAGGGCCACGTGCTCCATGATTAACCAGAGGTCAAAGTCCTGCCGCCGAGTTATGCAATAAAAAAATAACATTCCACTGGACACTAGAAAGTCACTTTCAGTTTAGCATATTAACTGAAGACCAGCACCCATTCAATCAGCTGCCAAGAAAAACAGCCAGAGAACAAGGATACATTCAGACCGAGCCCCTAACGGAACAGAGCTACACAAAGAGTACACCACAACCTCAACAACAATACTAACACGCAGCTATACAACTGTGTATCTACCTGTAAAACTAACTCTATATAACATTAGAATACTAAACTCAATAAACATTAATAAAGAATAAAGTCAGTGATCAGTTCAGTGAGAGTGTCTACCTGTAAACTAACTCTATATAACATTAGAACACTAAACCCAAATAAACATTAATAAAGAATAAAGTCAGTGATCAGTTCAGTGAGAGTGTCTACCTGTAATTAACTCTATATAACATTAGAATACTAAACCTAAATAAACATTAATAAAGAATAAAGTCAGTGATCAGTGTCTACCTGTAATTAACTCTATATAACAGTAGTATTAACCCCTGTAAGTGGTATATTAGGTTTATAAGCTGCAGTAGGGGCTGAACACTGCCTCAGGAACACGTCGTTCTGATTATAAAAAGTGACATTTCTGATTTTTCTGAATTTCTGTAGTTTCTGAAAGCCTCTCTGATCCCGCTGTGACTTTCTGAAGTTTAAAAACGTCTCTGGCATATGAGACACAGCAAACACAGCCGTATCTGTTAATCAAATTTAGCCAATCTCGTCGCGCGAGAAGGCGGGCGCGGTTTGTGATCAAGCGCTGCCTTAATGACTGTTAATTATAGTTAATAGAGCGTTGATATGCGCTAATTATTGTGCTCTTTTACTCTAAATAGTGAAGTCTGAATGGTGAACATGACCACTTCTGGGCTCTAGACGTGTCGGTAAGAAGCTGTTGACCTGAGGTGCCTGCAGACGAGAGCTCTTGACATTTTGTGAGGTTCTGCAGTTTAAGGCCTGGGTGACGGAGCCGGCGCCACGGACCATTCTCCATCTGATGAGGCGAGCTGTAGATGTTCCTGCAGGTTTTACTGATGAAAACCCTTAAAAACGCTAATAATACTAAATGTAGCTTGTTTTGAAATGCTAAACCAGCTAAAAGCTTTAAATGCTATAAATCGTTTAGCATTATTTTTCAATCCTACCTCTATAAAACAGAAGAAACCCAAATAAACATAAAGAATAAAGTCAGTGATCAGTGAGAGTATCTACCTGTAATTAACTCTATATAACATTAGAATACTAAACCCAAATAAACATAAAGAATAAAGTCAGTGATCAGTGAGAGTGTCTACCTGTAATTAACTCTATATAACATTAGAATACTAAACCCAAATAAACATACAAATTAAAGTCAGTGGTCAGTGAGAGTGTCTACCTGTAACTAGATTGCAGTTCCTGCAGAAAGTGCGAGTGTGATTGCAGTGCGGATTTGTGGCTGGTTGCTATGGTGTTGCTAAGTGGTTACTAGGTGATTGCAGTGCGGATTTGTGGCTGGTTGCTATGGTGTTGCTAAGTGGTTACTAGGTGGTTGCTAAGGTGTTGCTAGGCGGTTGCTAAGGTGTTGCTAAGCAGTTGCTAGGTGGTTGCTAAGGTGTTGCTAGGTGGTTGCTATGGTGTTGCTAAGCAGTTTCTAGGTGGATGCTAAAGTGTTGCTAGGTGGTTGCTGTGGTGACTGTGGTGGTCTCTATGGTATTGCTAAGTAGTTGCTAGGTTCTTGTTAAGGTATCTCTGGTGGTTTCTATGGTATTGCTAAGTGGTTGCTAGGTGGTTGCTATTGTGTTGCTAAGCAGTTTTCAAGTGAATGCTAAGGTGTTGTTAGGTGGTTGCTAAGGTGTTGCTAGGTGCTTGCTAAGGTGTTGCTAAGCAGTTGCTAGGTGGTAGCTAAGGTGTTGCTAGGTGGTTGCTATGTTGTTGCTAAGCAGTTTCTAGGTGGATGCTAAAGTGTTGCTAGGTGGTTGCTGTGGTGACTGTGGTGGTTTCTATGGTATTGCTAAGTAGTTGCTAGGTTCTTGTTAAGGTATCTCTGGTGGTTGCTAAGGTGTTGCTAGGTGGTTGCTATGGTGTTGCTAAGCAGTTTCTAGGTGGATGCTAAAGTGTTGCTAGGTGGTTGCTGTGGTGACTGTGGTGGTCTCTATGGTATTGCTAAGTAGTTGCTAGGTTCTTGTTAAGGTATCTCTGGTGGTTTCTATGGTATTGCTAAGTGGTTGCTAGGTGGTTGCTATTGTGTTGCTAAGCAGTTTTCAAGTGAATGCTAAGGTGTTGCTAGGTGGTTGCTAAGGTGTTGCTAGGTGGTTGCTAAGGTGTTGCTAAGCAGTTGCTAGGTGGTAGCTAAGGTGTTGCTAGGTGGTTGCTATGCTGTTGCTAAGCAGTTTCTAGGTGGATGCTAAAGTGTTGCTAGGTGGTTGCTATGGTGACTGGTGGTTTCTATGGTATTGCTAAGTAGTTGCTAAATTGTTGTTAAGGTATCTCTGGTGGATGCTAAGGTGTTGCTAGGTGGTTGCTAAGATGTTGCTATGATATATGTGGTGAAATCTATTGTATTGCTAAGTGGTTGCTAGGTTGTTAAGGAATTGCTAGGTGGTTGCTAAGGTGTTGCTATGGTATCTATGGTGGTTTCTATGGTGTTGCTAAGTGTTTGCTAGGTGGTTGTTAAGGTGTTGCTAGGTGATTGCTATGGTGTTGCTATGGTATCTGTGGTGGTAGCTATGGTGTTGCTAAGTGTTTGCTAGGTGGTTGTTAAGGTGTTGCTAGGTGATTGCTATGGTGTTGCTATGGTATCTGTGGTGGTAGCTATGGTGTTGCTAAGTGTTTGCTAGGTGGTTGTTAAGGTGTTGCTAGGTGATTGCTATGGTGTTGCTATGGTATCTGTGGTGGTAGCTATGGTGTTGCTAAGCGGTTGCTATGTGTAATTCTATATAACTCTATATAACATTAGAATACTAAACACAAATAGTCAGTAGTTAGTTCATCCTGGTATCATGCTCTCTGCAAGCAAATAAAAGCCAAATGAATTTAGAACCAAAGTAATTTTTACCACCTAGCAACACCTTAACAACGACCTAGCAACCACTTAGCAATTGGCAGCTTAACCCTTTCTTATAATTCAGGAGTCATCTGTGTATGTAGGTCAAGGGTCAATGAGCTTACCAAACTAATTTTAAGTTCCAATAATTAGCGCTTAACGACAGGGTGCCCAAATTTGTGCACCTGCCTAATTTAGCTTAAAGAATTATTGCACACTTTCTGTAAATCCTATAAACTTAATTTCACTTCTCAAATATCACTGTGTTCATCTGCTAAATGATATATTTAACTGAAATTACTGATCCAAAAAAAACAATTATTTAATAAAGGATGAAAAATCATGAAAATTATCAGGGGTGCTCAAACTTTTAAATCTTTTAAATATACATCCTAAAGCAGCGATATGCAACTCATGCCTGAGAAGCGTGACTGTTCATTCAGTGGTCAGAGACTGGGTTTAATAGGCAAACAACACTGGATTCAATTGAAGAATCTCTCTTTTTGTTGAAATGCATGGTGGAAAGTCCCATATAAATGTGTAATTTGTAATAAATTAATGAATTCAATCCTTTATTTTTGGACAGTTTGGCAAACCGCCCCCAGAAACAATACTTTTCTGGCTTTCTTTCTAATTTCTTCTGCTTATGCAGACGAGGATGTTGCAAGACACAGTGCATACAGGAAAAGCCACCCAGATCTATCAATGATTACCATCTGGTTCCTCTGTACGCTCTGCAGCCGCAGATAGCCAGCGCAACACACGGCTATAACAACTCAACATACACAACCTCCGCATTCCAGCACTGTGCTTACTTTACCCTCAGCCAAGGCCAAATAACCTTTACACTGTACACTATTATAAACCCGGCTTCGCTATAGGCACAGAGGCATTTCTGATAAAATCACGGCTATTATATAATGCTGTAGTTTATTCTGCTTTTACTAGCGTCACTAACTACTAGATTTTAGACTTGCGTTACCCAGAAACTCCACAACAACCACTTAGCAATCCCACAGCAACCACCAGAGGCACCACAGAAATAGTTTAGCACCATTGCAGCCACCCAGCAAGAAAGAAGCAGAAACCTGAGAAATCACAGTAACTGCTTAACAACTCCAATAACTCTTAGCAACTCCAAGAGATAAGAGCCAGCTAGTAGCTACATAGCAACCACATGAGATACCACAGTAACCTCTTAGCAACTCCAAAGGATAAGAGCTACCTAGCAACTGCAAAGCAGAAACCTGAGATACCACTGTAACTACTTAGCAATGCCATAAGATAAGAGCTACCTAGCAACTGCAGATTACCACCCATCTGAGATACCACAGTAACTGATTAGCAACACCATAAGAGCCATAAAGGAACTTCATAGCAACACCCTGAGATATCACAGTAACTGCTTAGCATAAAAAAAATGCCACCTAGCACCTGCATAGCAACCACCTTAGGACACCAAAGCACCTACTTAGCCATCACCTGTGTCAACACAAAATAGCTCCGCTACATAGCAGCCACCCAGCAGCTGCATAGAAGCCACCTGATGTACCACAGTAACTGCTTAGCAACACCATAAGAGCCACCTAGCAACTGCACAGCTGCCACCTAACAGCTGCATAGCAAAAACTTGAGACACCACAGTAACTGCTTAGCAACAACATAAGATAAGAGCCATCTAGCAACGGCAGATTAGCATCCACCTGAGATACCACAGTACCTGCATATCAACACCATAAGAATCACCTAGCAATTGCATTGCTGCCACCTGAGATACAGCAGTAACTGCTTAGCAACAACATAAGATAAGAGCCATCTAGCAACTGCTTCTGTTGGAGTAACTGTCTCTACTATCCAAGAAAAACTTTTTACTAGATTTCGGACTTGCATGGCTGTGATTGCATTGAGGCACAACCCAGAAACCATATCAACCACCTAGCAATCACCACCAAACTCATTCCCAACAAAGCAAACCCACAACAACCACCACAGACAGCACAGAAATAGCAGTCACCTAGCAATTGCATAAAAGCCACTTGAGATACCACAGTAATTGCTTAGCAACACCATAAGAGCCACGAGCAACTGCATAGACCCTACTGCCGTTGATGTCATTGATATAACGATCATACAAAAGCACTTTAAAGGGGTGTATTACCATGATTATGCTGGTATATAGTCATAAGATCACTGGAATTAAATGCTCTATTTCAAAATGCAATATTTCTTCCAACAAAAAAAGTGATTGAGTGTCCACAAACATCTGGACACGCACTGTTTTTAATCGAGTTTATATTTCTTATGAAGACAGAAGAATAAAAGCTGACACCGGTGACATGCAGCCTCACGTACCGTACGCCGCCCTTCAGCGATGTGCTACAGAACAAAAGCTACCAATTCAAACCACAATGAAACACCTCCTCAACCACTCAGCAGCACAAAGCCGGTGCTGAGGAACTCCTGTGCTTGTTTGAGAGAAATAACGGTAGTAAACGGTACGAAGCGGCGTTTCAGGGTCGCAGCATCGCTGGGGAAAAGGAACAGAGGAGCAGAGAAACAGAGGAGGGGCGGAGCTTACCGGTGTGCACGAACATGTGTTTAACGTAGTTCTGTTTGGCAGTGAAGGTTTTACAGCAAAGAGTGCAGGCGTAGGGCTTCTTCTCGCCCTGCTGGCCCACCCCCACACCCGCCTGCTGCTGGGCCCCGGACGGTGGGGGCACGCCACTGAGGCCGCCGGGGAACGGTGGCAGGGTGTGGGGCGGCACGGCCACGAACTGGGGCTGCTGGCTGCTCATGGACTGGGGCAGACTGAAGAGGAAAGGCTTGTTCTCGTTGGCCGTCTGCGTGGCGAACAGTGTGGGCAGATAGGTGTTGCCGGCGGTGCCCATGACCTGCACATAGGAAATAAATATATATATGTTAGATAATTTACAGTAGATTAGTCTAGAACTTAGAACCTGGAGACAACTTTAAAGTGGCTGAGAAAGCAGGATAACCTTGGACCACATTTCTGAGCATCTTCCTACAAATTTTCTTAAATTAGTTCTTGAGAAGCAATGGAGTCCATTGTCTTTCATGAAAAAAGTGAGTTTTAAGGATGCTTGATAAATGATGCCTGTGGAGAATGGCTTTAAAATGAAATTTAAATACAGAATTCAGAAGAATTCAGACAAAATAACTATTGTATGAACAGAACAGTTTATATAATATGTGTATTATTCATTGATTAATGATGAGGAATACATCTCTGGTGATTATGATTCTTTAAAATTCTAATCACTACAATGGTGTATTGGTGGAGACGAATTTCTGTTACCTTTATATTTATACAAATTATAAAGTATAATAATGAAGTATTTTAAGTACAACTTGTCAGATACACCACGGAAATTTTATAAACAAGGTCAAACAATCAATAGTAAAACAGTACCTGTGTGTTGCTGGTCAGGGTGAGTGGCATGCGAAGGTTGCTGGCCAGTGTATCTCCAGGCCGGATGTACAGCTGGCCGCCGGGTATGGACGGGGGCCCGGTAGGGTTAGGCGGTGGCGGCTGGAGCATGGCCACTTCACCCACGGCGTTCTGCGGCTGTCCGTTGTTGTCTTCCATGGCCTCCTGAGTTTGCTCAGGGGACGAGTCGGTGACCTCGATCTGCACAGGTGTTCCTCCCTCGCCCTGAGTGCCGTTGTCTCGCCCAAATCCTGACAGGTACTGCTGCTGCTCCACGGAGTCGGCCTCGGTGCCGATGGATGAACTGACGCCTGAGTCAAAGCTTTCGCCCTTCGGTTCGCTGTCGACGCCCTCCGTCTGCTCGCCATCTTCCCGGCACTCGTCCAGCCCGTAGCAGTTGTAGTCGTCCCCCTGCTCCTGCTTGATGTGAACGTCTCCTCCGGCCGTGTGGAGCCGGACGGGCCTCGGCTGCTTGCGGCAGTGCGTGCTCTCCGACGACGACGAAAGGAAACGCTCCATCTGCTGAGAGCGTTCGTGAATGCGAGTGATCCAAGCCGGGTCTTGACTGCCTTCCTTCTGCTGGAGCGGCAAAGCCGAATCGTAGCCGCCGGTGGCCCCGGAGGCGCTGGCGTAGTGCGGGCGATCACTTCCTCGAGTGCCATTCTGCAACCCTAAGCCCGTGCAGCTGGAGTAGAGCGAAGAGTACATCCGGTCCAGGCCCTGCTGGGACGATGTTTGCATGTATCCCGATTCCGCGTCGCTGCTGGGGCCGGACGTGCCGGATTCGGGCGTGCCGCGGGGTGTATCCTGTCCCGAATCGCCGGGGACGCCAGGGAAACTCCCGGGAGCTGCGATTCCGACATTCTGCGAGACGATCCGCGTGCATTCGTCTATGACCGTCTTGATCTGCAGGATGCTGGCTGCCGTCAGAATCTGCAGCGCCTCGGACTGGGACACCCGGAGCACGCCGCTGTACATGAAGTCGATCAGCTTCTGGACGGACTGAACGGACACCACGGACGGGATCTCGATGTCGCTGTAGCCCAGCAGCAGCTTGTCCTGGAAGAAGGGGCTCCCGGCAGCCAGAACGCACCGGTGGGCTCGCAGCATGCTGCCATGGATCCGAACGGTCACGTCACAGAAGTGCCCACGGTTTCGCTGCTCATTGAGGGTCTCAAGTACAGAATTGCTGAAGTTGTGAAGGTTGATGTTGTGAATGCGCTCGGTCATCCCCTTGCAACTGATGTCACCTGCATGGCAGCCAAGCACAGAGAAAGTGGAAATGTTAACGAGGAAGAAGAAGATGGATTTGAATACAAATCTTTAAAAATTCATCCAAACTTTCATTACAATTTGCCTCCTTACACCAGCAAACTTACCAACACAAAGTAGCACATAATTGTGCAGTGAAACGAAAATTATAAATACCTGAGGAGTGTGCCGTGCAAAAGTATTCAGCCCCTAAAAACCTCTAAATAAAATTAATCAGTGCAATAAATCTCCTTTAGAAGTCGTAACTTAATGAGTTAATAGAGTTAATCCAGCTGTGTGCAGTTTAGTCTCGGTATAAATACAGCTGTTCTGTGACCTCAGTGGTTTGTTAGAGAACACTAGTGAACAAACAGCATCTGAAGACCAAGGAACTCACCAGATTAGACAGGTCAGGGATGAAGTTGTTGAGAAAGTTTAAAACATATCCCAAGCTTTAAGCATCCCAAGGAGCACTGTTCCACAATTCATCATCCTGAAAACGTATTCTACAACTGTTTCTACAAACCTACCAAGACATGGCCATAATCCACCCAAACTGACAGATCCAGCAAGGAGAGCACTGCTCAGAGAAGCAGCAGCCGAGAGGCCCATGGTCACTCTGGAGGAGCTGCAGAGATCCACAGCAATTGCAGCAATAGGTGGCTCTACTAAGGGTTGATAAGGGGGCTGAATTCTTTTGCACGTCACCTTTTTCAGATTTTTATTTTATTTAATTTTATTTTCGTTCCACTTCACAATTATGTGGTACTTTGTGTTGGTCAATCACTTAAAATGTTAATAAAATACACAATATTTAAGTTTGTGGTTGTATGGTGACACAGTGTGATAAAGAACTTTGCTATATTACAATTATTTGATATTTTTCAGACCAAATAAATATGGTGGATAAACATCCATCCTTAAACTAAGATTATACCATTCAAACTGCTTCTTCTGTGTTGAGTTTTAGATTAAGTTGACTGGTATTGTCATTTATTTTGTTCATTGATAGTAAGAAAACCTTCTGTTTTCTGTAGCTCATGTCACAGCATGATTCATAACAGTAGCGTTCTATATGTACAGCACTAGGAAAAAATAAGAGAGCACCTTAAAAACGACGAGTTTCTTTGATTTTGCCAAATGTAAAACCTCTGGAATATAATCAAGAGGAAGATGTATGATCACAAACCATCAAACCACCGAACTGAACTGCTTGAATTTTTACACCAGGAGTAAAGCAGCATAAAGTTATCCAAAAGCAGTGTGTAAGACTGGTGGAGGAGGAGAACATGATGCCAAGATGTATGAAAAAAAAACTGTGATTAAAAACCACCAGGGTTATTCCACCAAATATTGATTTCTGAACTTTTAAAACTTTATGAATATGAACTTGTTTTCTTTGCATTATTTGAGGTCTGAAAGCTCTGCATCTTTTTTTTTTTGTTATTTCAGTCATTTCTCATTTTCTGTAAATAAATGCTCTAAATGAGAATATTTTTATTTGGAATTTGGGAGAAATGTTGTCTGTAGTTTATAGAATAAAACAACAATGTTCATTTTACTCAAACATAAACCTATAAATAGTAAAATCAGAGAAACTGATTCAGAAACTGAAGTGCTCTCTTCATTTTTTACAGAGCTGTGTATGTTTAATTAGATATAAAATCTGGGCTTGCCGTGCAAACTCTATGCAAATTTGGAAAGAATATACATATATATATATATATATATATATATATTGTAATGTAGGTCTTTCTTATGTACAGTATTATTGTACTACTCTAAATTACACCAAAATAAATAGACAGGCAGACAGACAGATAGACAGACCGACATATAGACCCAATACAATTACACAGCAACATAACGCAGCTATAATCTAGCAGCGCATTGTTCTTAGATTATATATACACTAAATATAGGTCACTGCACTGTATATATATGCAGTGACCTATATCTGGCAGTGGTTCACTGTGTCAGAATTTCATGATGAGAGGGACCAATAGAAAAGCTTGTTTTACATGGAGAACATCGGCCTGTTTTTAAACTGTGCATTAATGCTACAAATTGATCAACTAAAACAAAATGTAATAATATTTTATCAGTGTTAATGTCAACTGAAAATAGAGCTTGGGTTATAGGGTTGCTTTAAAATAAAATTATATTTGAATCATTAAACCATTTCCTAAAGGTGTAATGTTTTTGTTTAAATGTATTTTATTTGTTACAGTAATGATATTAAATGCTTTAATAAGTAAAGCCTTAATTTCATGACGAGAGGGACCAATAGAAATGCTTATTTTACATGGAGAATATCGCAAACTGATAGACTAAAACAAAATTAATAATATTTTATCACTGTTAATGTTGTATTAAAACCATGTCCATTGGAGTTATATATAAATGTAAAGTGCAGAATAGTTTAATTTTTTATAATTTATATATAATTTATTATTATTTCAGTAGAACAGTGTGTGAACCCACATGTGTGAACATTTTATAATGGACCAACACAGGAAAGCTCAATAAATTGCCTTTTTTTCTAATAAATTATTATTAAAATTATTATTATTTTTATTTATCTTGCGTTGCTTTTTCATACTACAACAAACATTCTCTGAACTCCATAAAATTAAAATTAAAATTGGCGTACAGTAGATTCTATTTTTATACAGCTCCAGTACAGAGATTGGGTTATTTTTGCTTTAATATATTATAGTTAAACCATGTTTTATTTCTCACAGTAATTATATTATTCACTGCAATAAGTAAATCCTTAATTTTATGATAAAGGGACCAATAGAAATGCCCTTTTTACATGGAGAATATCTGTCTATTTTGGACTGTCATTTATATTATATATAATATTTTATTAGTGTTAAAGTCATATTAAAACCGTGTCACTGGGGTTTTATATAAATATAAGTATACTCAAATAAAGTGCAAAATATGGTCATATCTTAAGTACTATATGTCAGTTTAGATTTAGAGTGTGCAAACCTACATGTGTAAATATTTTATAATGTATCAACACAGGAAAGCTCAATAAAGTGTCTTTTTCTTCTAATAGAAATTGAGTTGTTGTTGCTATATAATATATATTTAAACCATTATAATATTTCCTAAAGGTTTTATTTGTTATAATAATTATATGATTAATTATATATTGTAATGAAATACAAGTATCTCCATTTTTGTTGATTTTTAGTTTACTACATAATTTGAACAGACAACTGCCTCTGTTTTCCTTTCTATTTATTTGTTGTAACTGCTTACTTATGGTTTTAAAATACTTCCAACGTAAGTAATAATCATTTATGGACTCATTTATAAATGCTTTATAAAGGAGCCTTATTTTAAAGTGGTACCACATTGACCCACAAACCTAAAATATAGTTTGAGTAATACTGATGTAATATTTGTAACATTTAAAGTTATATTAAAAAAAAACAAATACCTTAAACTTTATCATAGTTTAAACCTTTTAATGGTAAGAAATCTCCTCAGTATAATTTTTTAAATAAGAAGTTATAAGCAGTTATGCACTGAACACACTCTATACTGAATGTGGTGATTCTCCCACAGACAGGTGGCACTGTTGAGCTGCTCAGAGCCGGCGTCTAGTTTACTTTATGCTTGTTTGTGCAGGAGGCATGTGTTTCCATTCTGCATCAAAAATGAATTAAAACCAAAAATAAATCATCAGGCCACGCTGCTATCATGAAAAATTCTCTCTTTCTTGCGGGGGATTATTTTCAGGAGCCTTCGGAGGCCCTGCTCTGACGCGCTGCATGCTGGAGGCCATCTGAGAAAAACCCAACCATCCAAACAAACACTACCGAAACACGGGCCACAAAATGTCTACTTTTGGACGCGCCTCTTCATCTTTCATGGCGGCGAGGCTTTGAAAGTGTTTGCGAGTCTCGGCGAGAGAACACAAACACATCTGAAAATTGATATTAATTGCTGCAGACAGTGGTGACATCAATTCTCTCTCTCTCTCTCTCTCTCTCTCTCTCTTTCTCTCTCTCTCTCTCTGTCTCTGAGAAAACTCATCTCACTGAGTCACACTCAAGCATTCACACACACACACTTTCTCAACACACACACATTGCGCACACTCTCACGTTGCACTTGAAAGCACAATCAGTTCACTCCTTGTCTTTCTCCGTCTCTTTTCTCCAAAAGAACACGTCACGTTCAAAAAAGCTCCTCGTTTTTTTTGCACTTCCAAAGCCTCCCTTTTAGCTCTGTGACACCTCCCCCCCCCCGTCCGAATTATCATCAGTCTATTAGAAAGAGCCACGTCTCCGCAAACGCTGCATAATTATCAAACCAAAAATGTCAAATTAGCAGCATCCCTCAGTTAGGCGGAAAGTTAAATGTTAGCGACGCGCTAAGAGGTTATGAAAACAAGCCTCTGCAAGCAAACACACAGACTCATCCGAACATCTGATTATAGTCACTTTTCAATACTTCAAACCCGTGACTCACGCGCAAAACCGCAAACAACACAATCCCTGCTACGCGGCCTCCGAGACGCGAGAATGACAGGGGTCAGCCTCTCGTGGAAATGTTCTAAAACTTTGAAGGTTACGCAGATGAATCGAAGACACAGCGAAAGAACGCGCGAGAGTGGGTGGGTGTGTGTGTGAGAATATCTGTGTGTTTGTGAGAAAGTCTGTCAAAGCTAAGCTGTACGCACTCACGAGTGTATCTGAGCAAATGAGAGCGAGAGTACGATAGCAAAGGTACGAGAGTGAGCATACAGGAGCGAGAGTACAAAAGCTAAAAGTGGAGAGTAAGGGTACGAGAGCAAGTGCATGAGAGCGAGAGTACGAGAGTGAGCGTACGAGAGTGAGAGTATGAGAGCGAGCATACGGGAGCGAGAGTACAAAAGCAAGAGTACGAGAGAGAGTGTGAAAGAGTGAGGATTTGAAAGCAAGTGTACGGGAGCAAGCGTACGAATGTGAGAGAATGAGAGCGAGCATACAGGAGCGAGTACAAAAGCAAGAGTACAAGAGAGAGAGTGTGAAAGAGTGAACGTACAGGAGCGAGAGTACTACAAAAAGTGCACAAGAGTGAGTATGAGAGCGAGCATATGGGAGCGAGAGTACAAAAGCAAGAGAACAAGAGAGAGAGTGTGGAAGAGTGAGCGTGCGAGAGCAAGTGTATGAGAGCGAGAGTACGAGAGTGAGCGTACGAGAATAAGTGCATGAGAGCGAGCATACGGAAGCGAGAGTGCAAAAGCAAGACTACGAAAGTGCTCAGGCATCTTCTTTGGTAAAACCTAAAAACGTCAGGTCCACTTCAAAATCAGTTATGGCAAAAAAAGGCCTGAATACATGGATAAAAGTAGTATTAAGACACTTGCTTCGTCATTGTTTGACGTCCACGACTTCAATACATAGAGTTCAACTGTTCACCTTGATGTGGATTGGTAACTTCTTGTTGCAAAGAACCGGTCAAGGGCACCTTCAGGGAAAATATCCTCAAACTGCACGACTTCTGTCATTTGTTCAAGCCATCATTTTTCAGGTTTCTCAGATTCTCAGCAACTGACTGAACCTTGGTCTTGTTCATGTTCGCATTAAGGTGGAGTGGTAATTTCTTATTGCACAAGACTGGTCAAGGACATCTTTTGAAGATGCTATCCAGGGATGAAACCCACAAAATTCAAGTCTTCTGTAAATCAGTTAAGTCACAGTTTCTTAGGTTGGTCTCGGTTCCCACCACTCAGATCCATTGATCTTATTGAATAATTATTCTGTTTTAAGGACATTTTCTTGGATTAATTTGAACAACCACCTGGGCTGAATTGGTATCTCCCTCTTACACAAGACCGGTTGAAGGCATTATCTGGATGTGCCCTCCAGTCAAGGGCATCTTCTAGGACGACACCTACAAACTTCATGCCATCCAATCAAGCAACTATTTTCTGGGGATGCCTTCTAGTTAGGGACATCTTCTGGAAAAGACCTCTGCTCAAGGGCAATGCTCTCGGGTCAAGGACATCATCTGGGGATGCTCTTTGCTCAAGGGCATCTTCTGGGAATGCCCTCGGGTCAAGGGCAACTTCTGGGGATGCCTTATGGTCAAGATCATCATCTGGGGATGCCTTCTGCTCAAGGCCATCTTTCTGATAATGCCCTCTGCTCAAGGGCACCTTCTGGGAATGCTCTCTGCTCAAGGACATCTTTTGGGAATGCCCTTTTCTCAAGGGCATCTTCTGGGAATGCCCTCTGCTCAAAGACATCTTTTGGGAATGCCCTCTTCTCAAGGGCATCTTCTGGGGATGCCCTCTGCTCAAGGACGTCTTTTGGGAATGCCCTGTTCTCAAGGACATCTTCTGTGGATGTCTTTTTCTTAAAGCATCTTCTGGGAATGCCCTCAGGTCAAGGGCATGTTCTTGGGATGCCCTCTCTTCATGGGCATCTTCCGGGAATGCTTTCTTCTCAAGGGCATCTTCTCGGGATGCCTTTTGGTCAAAGGCATCTTCCAGGGATGCCCTCTGGTCAAGGGCATCTTTTTGGGAGGCCTTTTGGTCAAGGGCATCTTCTGGAAATGCCCTCTTCTCAAAGGTATCTTACTATCTGGACCACGGTTTAATAGATATTTCCCTTGAGGTTGATTGGTATCCTCTTCTCGCACAAAACCAGTCAAGAGCATTTTCGTGGGAAAAGTCCTTTACTTTGATTCAATCAAGCCAACAGCACTTCTCTACAGGAACTAGATAAGTTGTTTCATGGTTTTATTCTTAATAGAAATGCACAATGTAAAAGCCTAAATGGTCCAGCAGACGCTGTATACCGTAGTAGGTGTCAATGGTGGGCCAAATGAGGCCTACGTCCCAAACCACACACTTCTACTCTAAACACTACATTAATAAACACTTGTTTAATGGAGATGCACTATTTTTTAATGCAGTACTTGGTGCAGTAATGTGCGGTTTGGAACGCAGCCTTGTTTAAATGATGTGAGCGAGTCGTAATTCTCTTTATCTCCAGGAATTAAACAGGACGAGAATTTTAAAGGCTCTGTTCTGTGCAGCTTTGTTTCCGTATACACTGGCATGCAAACGCATGGGCACCATGAGGTGAAATTCCTAGTACTGTGGATAATTAAGTGAGTAGATGATTAACTGATCCATAAAAGCCAAACAAAGCAGGAGATGGCTATATGGTGAGGTAGTCGTTTCAAAAGTTTATAATATAGAAAAAAAGGAAAAACAGGAAAGGTGGAGGTCAGGTTTGGGTATAGAACACCAAATGTCTCAACCATCCAAGAAAGACTGTTTTCTAGATTTTGAAGCATTGCTGTGAGAATACCCTAACTCATCTTCAACTCCCCAACTTATTGGATAAAGCTCCATCAATCCAGAAAACAAAGTTCTACCAAAGTTCTATACAACTCAATATATACTCATAATCTGTATCTATTATTAAATATCCAAAAACTGCTATTAAGTATTTAGAAATGACGACAAATTATGCTGTAACTACAGCTATGAGAACTATTATTCTACTATACATTTAATTATTAAATACTTTAAATTAAAGGTAAAACAACCATGTCATTGATTTAAAGTGTATTTATGTGTTGGTCTAATGCTGCGCGTTCATGCTTATAAGATTAAGATAATATTTGGATTATTTTTAAATCAAAATGTTAGATTCCTAAACTAAATCTTAAATATAAGTTGTGGAAACCTATTATATTTAGGAGTAACAAATTAGAAAAAACGCTTTAAGACAAAAATGAAGGTCAGTCAATCTGAAAAGCAGAATTTTAAGAATTTTAAAGGTATCCTTAATCTCAGAAAATTAAAAAATAACATTAAAAACTTAAAAAACTGGCGCTCATCAGGAAAACTGGTTCCAGGAAAGGAAAAGCAAAAGTTCCCTTTGTTGCACAGAATACGTTGATCACAGCCACGGATAAGAGCACCTAAATGCTTCTTCAGAGTATTTTTGTTGTTTTTAACACTTTTAAGTTACTACATGATTTCTTATGTGTTCTTTTCTAGGCTTTACGTCTAATAATTTCAGAGCATTCCTATTGGTCCTCTAATCATTACATTCTGATACAATATAAATAACCACTGCTAGATTCACATTATGTCAAAAAGTGATTCCTAAATTGTAGGAAAATCACAAAAATGAAGTAAGAGTTTGTTACAGCAATGATAACAATATACTGCTCTGGAATAAAATAAGAGAGCCCTTAAAAATGATGAGTTTCTTTGATTTTACCAAATTAAAAACCTCTGGAATATAATCAAGAGGAAGATGGATGATCACAAACCATCAAACCACCAAACTGAACTGCTTGAATTTTTGCACCAGGAGTAAAGCAGCATAAAGTTATCCAAAAGCAGTGTGTAAGACTGGTGGAGGAGAAGAACATGATGCCAATATGCATGAAAACTGTAAAGTGATCTCTTCATTTTTTCCAGAGCTGTAGAGTACTGTGCGGAGGTTTTAGCCCCCTAGTCCCATGGTTTTAACTGCTATCTTTCAGCTGTGAGTTTGTGTGTAGAAACTGCAGATCCTATTAGAACATATAAATACAGAAAATTTAAGAATTTTAGGAATTATGATTATCACGGGGGGCTAAAACATGTCCACAGTACTATATACAGTACATACACCAATCAAGCATAATATTATTATTTAATTTATTTACAAACTGCAGTTCTGTATTTGTTTCTCTGTATATTTTATTATTCTCCTCCTCATTTCCACCCTGTTCTTCAAACTGAGAACCCACAGGAGGCTGTTTGTGGACCCCTATTTTATCGATCTATAGGCAAGCCGACAACCGCGCAGCTTGATTTAGAGGGTGTCAGAGTGTCTTTGCTATCATAACAGCAGGAAAAGTACACCTTGCACAGCTCGTAATGATGCACAAAAGTCATGTACTAATTCTCTTAATTAATCATGGGTGTGGTTAATTTTGGGCGTAATGTGAAATAAACCCATTACATGGTTTGTACGGTCATGAAAAACCTGGAAAAGTAATGGGATTTGAAAATAGCAATTTCCAGGCCTGGATAAGTTTAATAAATAAATAAAATACCCCCAAAAATCATGGAAATTTGGTCTAGAAATCTTCGTGTTTCAGTTTATCGACAGACAAAAACTATTTTGAGTAATTTAGCCTTACACAATGGAGCTTTCAGGATCTGACAGACTTTAATTTTATCATTAAAAATTGGGTGGTGGCATTTTTATTTATTCATTCATTCATTTTTTTCATTCATTTTAGGTCTACTATAATCAATTTCATGAAAAAATAATTTTATTGGTTAAAAAAGTGTCTCATCATTTCCTTTAAGAGTCAGATAAGCTCTGACTTTGGCGGATTGCTATTTTAACAGTGCAGCTACCTGGACGTGTCCAACAATCGCTACTCAGCAGAGGAAACTGAGCTGCTGGTTGACGCTGTGAAGGAGCTCCAGCAGCTCATTTTTACGGGAACAGCAATGTTATTTTATTTACTATTCTGTTTATCGTTGATGTAAAAGTTGGGTTTGTGCTGCGCTGTGTTGCCAAGATAGCGATGAACGTCTGACTGTTGACTGTTGTCAGGGTTTTAATAATTCAGTGGCGCACCTGTGTTTTCTGTTGCCAAGATAAACAAGCAAAACTCCAGAAATGTACCTGAACACACCTCATTTCATAATCAGAACACCACGCCCATCAGTGTAGATATATTCAGAAGTACTGTTGCTATAATAATAATATAGTAATTATAATATTATAATAATAACAATAAAGTATAGAGAGAAACAGATACATAACTACAGTCTGTAATTATTATACAACTACAGAGTGAACTATATAGTGTATGTTGTGTAATTGTAAGTGTGTGTGTGTGTGTGTGTGTGTGTGAGAGAGAGGTGGAGGTATACGTACAGTCTGATGGCGCTCTGTAGGGTGGTACTGGTGTGTGTGTTATTGTGTGTGTGTGTGTGAGTGTGTGTTGGCGCTGAGAGGCACAGGGGCAGGATGCTACAGGTTTGCTGGTGCTGGCGAGTGTGTGAGGAGAGCCGCCGGATGCTCACTTCATCTCTCTCTCGGCCGCCGTCCAAACCTCACACAGTCTTCACGATCGCCCTGCCGACACACACACACACAGAGAGAACACAGGACACTCGTTAAAAACCTTAAACTCCAGGCTTTATTCTGATTACTGATTAATACTAACATTTATTATTCACCACAAACTGTATTATTTACAGTGGTCAATATCCACTATGAATTATTAAGTCACCCTAACACTATGAATTATTCAGTATCCAATACGGAATTTAAGGTATGCGCTATGGATTCTGTGAGTATTCATTTCTAATAATACTTATTAGACTATGCATTGTTCCATATCCACTATGAGTTGTTCCGTTTCAGTTATTAATTGTGTATCAGTTATGAATCGTTCAGTATCCACTATGAATCTTTCCATATACATTATGAGTTGTTCCGTATCAGTTATTAATTGTTGTGTATCAGTTATGAATCGTTCAGTATCCACTATGAATTGTTCCGTATCAGTTATTAATTGTTGTGTATCAGTTATGAATTGTTCAGTATCCACTATGAATTGTTCCATATACATTATGAGTTGTTCCGTATCAGTTATTAATTGCTGTGTATCAGTTATGAATCGTTCAGTATCCACTATGAATTGTTCCATATCAGTTATGAACTGATCTCTTTCCTGTCCACTATGAATTATTCAGTATCTAATATGAACTGTTCCATACCACTATACATTTGTCCTTGTCTCATATACACTATGAATTGTTCCATATCCACTATGAATCATTCAGTATCCAATATGGACTTTAAGGTATGCGCTATGGATTCTGTGAGTATTAATTTCTAATAATACTTATTAGACTATGCATTGTTCCACATCCAGTTGTTCCGTATCAGTTATTAATTGTTATGTATCAGTTATGAATTGTTCAGTATCCACTATGAATTTTTCCATATACATTATGAGTTGTTCCGTATCAGTTATTCATTGTTGTGTATCAGTTATGAATTGGTCAGTATCCACTATGAATTGTTCTGTATCAGTTATAAATTATGTATTAGTTATGAATCGTTCAGTATCCACTATGAGTTGTTCCATATACATTGAGTTGTTCCGTATCAGTTATTAATTGTTGTGTATCAGTTATGAATTGGTCAGTATCCACTATGAATTGTTCCATATACATTATGAGTTGTTCCGTATCAGTTATAAATTATGTATCAGTTATGAATCGTACAGTATCCACTATGAATTTTTCCATATCAGTTATGAATTGATCTCTTTCCTGTCCACTATGAATTATTCAGTATCTAATATGAACTGTTCCATACCACTCTACATTTGTCCTTGTCTCATATACACTATGAATTTTTCCCTGTCCACTATGAAATGTTCAGTACAAAAAAGAGAATTGTTTCATATCCACTATGAATTAATCAGTATCCAACATTAATTGTTTCATACCACTATATTTTTCCATGTCCACAATGATTTTTTTCAGTATCCACTATGATTTGTCCAGTATCAGTTATTGTTTCATATTTACTATGAATTGTTCAGTACCAGTTATGAATTGTTCCGTATCCACTATGAATTGTTCTGTGTCTGCTATAAATTTTCCCATATATTTTCCCATATATTTCCCATGTCCACTATATTTTTTTCTGTATCCACTATGAATTATTCGGTACCATCTATGCGTTGTTTCACATCCACTATGAATCTTTCACTATCAAATTTAAAAATTCATAACCCACTATAAATTATAAATCCAAATCCACTATGAATCATTCCTTGTCCAGTATGATTTTTTGTTATGTATCCACTATAATCTGTTTGATAGCCAGAAATAATTGTTCAGTTTCTAGTATGAATTGTTTTTTATATATGTAATATGAATTCTTTAGCTTTCAGTAAGTTATATATTCAGTATAAATAATTCAGCATCCAGTATCCACTGTGTATTATCTAAAGTGTGTTATACATTACATTAAATTCAGTTTAATTTAATGTAAACTCATACTGTGGCTGAATTATAATAATTCAGAGCTAAAGGACGTGGGACAGCACTGCAGGAACAATAGACATCACAATAGACAACACAGCGCAGTGAGCATGAGCAGTATTAATAATTCAGTATACAGTATGAATTGTCCAGCAGGTCGTTCAGATGCACAAGGACAGACTACTGGTTAGAAACATCTAAACTGGATCTCTAAACTGAAATATCTTCACTGGTGTATTTTATTAAATATTAAACCGCAGGTATAATTTTTAGATTTCTCCGTGACGCTGATCCAAGTGGGACCCGTTCCAATTAGTACATTTTTTAGAGATATTTAGATTTCACTCCTCAAATACTTTCACATATAAAATCAAAGATATCACCATATCGACACAGGTCCCGTATCAGCTGCGCATTATTCAGTGTGTACAGTATGGTAACGTGTAATCCCAGCGACGCGAGGACCGCCGTGTTGTTTAAGGGGTTAACACCTGCCTTCACATCCACACTGCTCAGAATTAGCATAAAGAAACTTAAAATTCATTTATTCTGGAGATTTTTGGAGAGTACAAATGGGTGAGGAGGTTGTGAAAGAAAAGTGCCAACGAGATCCCAAATGATAGACGAAAAAAATAAAAGGCACCGGAAAACTGCAGAAAAAAGAAGAAAGAGGTAACAAGCCGGAAAAAAGAGCTGAAAGCTTCGGTTCCTTCACCAGCAACCGTACCGGCTCCAAAAACGTCTAATCTACCATTTAACACCACCGAACGCTTACTGGTGAGAGAAAAATTAAAACCAAATACCACAAAAATACCTAAAAATACAGCAAAATACCACCAGATACCATCAAATACCTCCAAATTACCACAGCATTTCCACAAATATTACAAAAAACACCACCAAATACCCTCAGTTGCCTTTAAAGGCCACCAAATACAAACAGATACCACCAAATTACCATCTAATGCCCTCAAATACTGCCAGAATACCACTAAATTCCCCCCTAAAATACAATACATCCCCAAAAACCTACAAAATACCACTAAATATCACCAAACACCCTGAAATGCCTTCAAATACAACCAAATACCACAAAAATACAGCAAAATACCACCAGATACCACCAAATTACAACAGTGTTTCCCCAAATATTACAAAAAACACCAAAAATACTACCAAATACCAAATACATTGCTTTTGAATGCCACCAAATGTAACCAAATACCATAAAAATACCCCCACAATACGACCAAATACCATCTAATGCCCTCAAATACTGCCAGAATACCACAAAACCTCCCCCAAAATACAATACATCCCCAAATACCTACAAAATACCACTAAATATCACCAAATACCCTCAAATACCACACAGTGCCTTCAAATACCCTAAAATACCCTAAAATATTATCAAATTCCACCAAAACACCACCAAATATCCTCAAAATATGAAAGAATACCCTCAAATGCCACAAATACCACCAAATACACACAAGTCCCCTTAAATACACCCAATACCCTCAAATACTGCAAAAATGTCTCATTAATTGGTGATAACCAATTATCACCAAAATATTACAAAAACACCAAATATTACAAAATATAACCGAATATTACCACAAAATACCATAAAATATCACCCAATATCACAGAATATCACCACAAATCACCAAATATCACCACATATCACAAAATACCATAAATTATCACCAAGTATCACCACATCATCCCTAATCTCAACAAACTATAACACCGCCTTGGTCACCATCTCAGAGACAACAGAGCAGCAACAAAATATCATAAAGAATAAAACAAAATAAACTAAACTGTAAACTGAATTAATATTCATCTGAACTGAATTGAGCCTACCTGATCTGAATCAAATCTGATCTAAATTAAACTTAAATGGATTAAAACAAACAGAATTAAACTGAACTGAACTGTATAACATTGAGCTGAATTACCCTAAAGAGACAAACTGAACTATAAAACATTGCACACTCAATCTGAACCCAAACAGAATTTAAGATTAGATTAGATTAAACTGAACTGCTTAGGGAATTTAGCTGCAGTGATATAAACTACACTGAAGTGCATTTTAAATTGAATTCACTTTTATTGAACTAAACAAAATGGATTGAGCCAAGGTGAATTAAACTAACCTGAACTGAAAATAAGAGATTTAGACAATAGTGAAATTTCACATTTAACTAAAATATATTACACAAAACTGAAATTAATCGAGTCGAGTTAAACTGAACTGGTATTTATTGAATTTGAATTAAAATGAAGAATGGAACTGAATTGAATTAATCAGGATTGAACTAAACTAATGTGAGCTGAGCTGAATAGACTTTAACTGAGTTTATTTAAACTGATCTGAAGTGCACTAAATAAAATTCAGTTAAAAAACTTAACAAAAAATGGATTCAGCCATTTTTAACTAGAGTGAAAGAAACTGAACTGAATTAAACTGGATTAAAGTGAGTGGAGCTGTATTTATTATCTGAACTGAATTGAATGAATTAGTGCTGTATTGAATTTAATTGAACTGAAGTGAATGAAACTGAACTGAAGTGAATGAAGGACATTATTGTGGAGAGCTGTGGAACCCACAGAGTTTACAACGTGGAGATGACACACACACACACAGACACACACACACACACAGACACACACACACACACACACACCGCGGCTGATTACAGGGTCAGCGCAGGCCAGAGGGAAATCATACACTCCCAGAGCCAGGTGTGTTTGTAGAGGAAACCGACGGTCAAACCTGCCACACTGCAGCCAGGCAGCACCTTCCGGACTACCAAACACACACACACACACACACCGCCTCTTATCCTGGCGTAGCCACTGAAGTCCGAGTGAATGGCCGGTCATTTCGGCCGGGCTGACGCAAGGCCTGTATATTTAGTGCTGGATAAAATGAAAATTCAGCTAAAATTCAGCTTAATTCAGTATATTTTCCCCCAAAAATCACATTAATCATCATATCAGACACTAAGCTTATTAACCCCCTAACTTCGGCCTTGGCTCGTATACGGGCTACAGGTGAAGTTAATAAAAACAATCTATTTCTCTGCAGTAAAAATAAGTAAACACACACTGATGGCAAGCTGCATGACCGGGATTCGAACCAGCGATCTTCCGATCATAGTGGCAGCGCTTTAAACATTCTTTTTAGGTTGTGTTGCTTTACAGCTTATTAATGGTTTATAACCGAATAAGCCTTAGTTTAATGTGGTTCCAACAAATCCAGCCTTACAGTGTAAACGTATGTTTAAAATAATAATGCAGATTATATCATATTAGTGATTAAACTGTTTTTTTTTTTTAAATATGCATTGACATGCCATATGTCATGGGATAGGAACTAATATTGGGTTCCATTAATTTTTGCCATTTCTGACCTGCACAGAAAGTTTTTCACATTTTGCATGAAATGTTAAAAAAAAAAAAAAACGGATATAGGGAATTGTCCGTTTTTTGTCCGATGTAGACGAGGCCTAAGTATGTAAGTATATAAATATATTTTTTTATTACATTGTCCTCTATTTATCACAGATACACGACAGGCCACTTTTGTCCCTACTGTTCTTGTTATATATGTTATAACTGCTTACTAAGGGCTTATAACCTAATTAACAACCATTAATAAACTCCTTTATAAACTATTTATAATTCCTTTATAAAGGAGCCTTATTTTAAAGTGTAATTTTAAATCTTATTTAAGTGTAAACATATGTTTAAATTAATGCAGATTATATCGTATAAGTGATTAAACTGTTTTTTTATATGCATTGACATGCCATATGTCATGGGATAGGAACTAAAATTGGGTTTCATGATTTTTGCCATTTTTTCTGACCTAAATTGACCTTTTTTCATCTTTTCACATGGACGACTCTAGCCAGAAGCTGCCGGTCACCATCATTACCCCTCACTGTGCTGTTTGCTGCCTTCAATGTGATGTGTGATATATTGACCGTACATTCTTATTACAAATATTTTGAGTTTTCTATAAAATTAAACAAATATCTATCTAATAAGTGCATTTTATTTTAAAAATAGAGCAGAATTGCCTCGTTTATTGAAGTGCTGAGAGATACAGCGCAGTAGACTCTTCACACAGGAGCAGCCAGCATCCCTCAGACCTGTTGCCTGGCAGATTTTGGAACAGGCCACGCCCCCTCCCCGACAGAAACTTAATATACAAAAGTAATCTGTGCTTAACGTGATTACTACACTGCTTATTCCACAGTGCACGGTGGTGGTGAATAGAGATATAACTGTATATCTGAAGCTCTAAACCCCGCCCCCACAGACAGTTATTACACTAAATGGATGTAAATACACTGCCTGATACACAACACTGTCCATATGACCTCATAAAGGCATAATTTAGGCACTTATCTTGATTAAAAACGGACAATTCCCTCCCTCCGTTTTTCTAAATATTTCCATTTATACAGACAAAAAAAATCAGTGTTGATTCATGTGAGATGCACACTTTTAGAGAGGATGTTTGGTGTGAAGTTACCTACCGTAAATGTGGCATATTAGTTAATCTGTAATAAATATGGGCAAATAAATAAAAATATACATTTTCTTATGCCCCGGATATTTAAAATACGCCCCCCCCTCCCCCCCTTTAAGAAGACTTGGTCCTCATCCACTTGTATCTGGATATTATTAAATAACGGAGAGTTCCCTCCTTCCGTTGTACTGGTAGATTGGGCCTTTATGATGTAACATTATCCCATACAGAACCAGCATGCTCATGCTCAAGCTTTATTTGTATCTGTATTGAAGGAAAAACGGAGGAAGGCAACTGTCCGTTTAAAAAAAAAAAAATAATCACCAGATTATGCATTTTTTTATCTCTGTGTGGATGGAAATATTTGAAAAAAAGAAGAACTTTGTCCATTTTTATTTACATCAAGATAAAAGTAGATTTGGCCCAAGTAAGATACTATTGCCAGTACACATGAGGACGGGTCCTGAGGAAATTTATATTTTCATATAATTTGCCTTTTTTTTTTTTTTTTTTTTTTTTTTTACAATGAATTAACTCTATATGAATGGACATTTTCTGAAAAACAGAGGGAGGGAATTGTCAGTTTTAAAATACATATAAAGACAGGGCCTAATGGGGTATATATATATCTCTGTATAGATGGAAATATTCTGAAAATAGGATAGAGGAAACTTATGTGGTACTATCGACCATGGCTAGCATATTTATGGAAGTGTTTTTAAAAATTGAGGGAAGTATATATATATATATATACATGCACAAATACGTGAGGACAGGGCCAAAGGAAACTCTATATGAATGGAAATATTCTGAAAAATGGATAGAGGGAACTGTCCGTTTTTTATATATTGAAATACATATGAGGACGAGGCCTAAGGAAATGTATCTTTTCTGAAAATTTGCCACTTTCTTACCATGCATTAACTCTATATTTTTAATGGAAATATTCTGAAAAATGGAGGGAGGGAACTGGAAATGTTTTATATATTCAAATACATGGGGACAGGGTCTAGGGAAATGTATATTTTCATATATTTGCCTTTTTTATTACCATGGATTAACTCTATATTAATAATGGAAATATTCTGAAAAACGGAGGGAGGGAACTGTCCAATTGTTATTTATTGAAATACATATGAGGACGAGGCCTAAGGAAATGTATATTTTCATATATTTGCCATTATCTGTTTTGTCTTAAAAAAAACGGAGAGCGGGAATTATGTCTTTTGCTCGATGAAGACAAGTAGACGAGTTTGTACGATGTACAGTAGTGGGAATGGATAGTGAATAAAGATAGTAAACCCCCACTCCTCTCTGAAAGTGTTCATCTCACATAAATCAACACTGAATTTTACAAAGTCTGAGTGAGTTTGCGTGGGGAGGAACAGGTAACAGTTGTAGATGAATTACCGGGCAGTTTTAGCCGCTCTCGCGTCAGACGGGCGGTCTGTAGAAGATTCCAGAGGCGTTCTCTCGCGCTGCGTGAAAAAGTGGAGCAGGGAGGATTTATTAACGCGTTCTGAAAACTAAAGATAATGATGCATGCGCGATTGTGGTGGCACCGGGGGCTCGTGGGTAGATCGGGGGGTTTGCGAGAGGCTGGTTAAGAATGTGTTTCAATTTCTCTCTCATTCTGATCTGCTGAACCATGACTGATTAAAAAAATTCCTCTATAAGTAAAGAAAATATGAACATTACGCTGCATACGGCGGCGGCGCGCTGTGGAAACCGAGCCGGGCATTGTTTCAGAACTGAGCGTTTATAAAAACACGCCTTTACAAAAATGCACTGTACAAACATACCATTACAATCAGAGTAAAGTACAGCTATTCCTCCTCAGATATCCCTTTCACACACTCTCGCACACTCTCACACACGGGCGAGAACTTGGTGTCCCACCACAAAATCACTTTAAACACGTTTTATTTGCGATGATTACGCAACTCGGATTCCTGAAGGAGCAGCAATGCTACGGCTAAACACCACAACAACCATTACATCATATCACATCATAACATACAAAATAACTCCCATATGCATCATATATATCTCTTAGATTAACTACATGTACTATGTATTATCTCAAAAAACTAGAATATCATTGAAAAGTTACTTTATTTCAGTAATTCTGTTAAAAATGTGAAACTATTTTTATATATTTTTTTAGATGTATTACAAACACAGACTGATCTATTGGTTTACAGACAATGAAAACCCAAAAATCAGTCTCAGAAAATTAGATTAAGCTATTTTATAAGACCAATTGGTACTTGACCTATTGGCAGTGTGGGCAGTGTGCCATATCCTGCTGAAAAATGAAATCCACATCTCCATAAAAGTTGTCATCATCAGAGGAAAGCATGAAGTGCTGTAAGATTTTTTTATTTTTTTTTTTGAATTGGTATAACACACAGTGGATCAACACCAGCAGATGACAGACATTTATTTCTCTTTATCCAAACCATCACTGACCATCAGTAAATTTTACATCATTTCATTTAAAGCAAATCAAGGGAGCAGAGTCTGGAGGAAGAGTGGAGAGACACACAGTCCAAACTGCTCGGGTCTAGAGTGAAGTTTCCACAATGGCGTGTTCTCCTCCACCAGTCTTACACACTGCTTTTGGGTGATCTTATGCTTATTGCACTACTGTTGCAAAAACTGAATCAGTTCTTATATTTTCGTATATATTATATATATAGAATAGAATTGGGAATATTACTTAATTAATTAAAAAAAAACAAAAGAATCCGAAACCTGCACACACACACACACACACATGAATACAAACAGACGAGTCTCGTGACAATTAGCGACAGCATCAACAGCTATTACTCTGACTACATCCATCTCTCTGCTCAGCGTGAGGGTAATCCGTATTCACTTCCTCCACACAGAGTCCCCGCTAATGACAGGAGAGTGTGTGTGTGTGTGTGTGTGTGTGTGTGTAGGTTCTGCTAGCACTTTAAGGGCTCGGAGCACCCCAGCCCGAGCCGGCGTTATATAATTCTTTAATTTTGAATGGCCTAACCTACATTCAGACGCTGGAGACGAGGGGGAAGTACAGCACGGCTGTCCGACTGCAGCATCACAAACACACCACTAACACACCTATAAATACCCCCGCCACGACCCCACATGACCCCACCCGACCCCACCCTCCAGAACCGCCCCGGATCCTCTCAGCTCTATAATATAGTGTATAGTTACAAAAGAACTTTAAAGTTACATTTATAGAAATTAAAGATATATAAGATGTAAAATCAGCAATATTAATCGCAATAATAACAATAACAGTCATTAGTAATGATTGTTGGATAGCCTCTCTTTCTGTCTCTCTCTTTCTGTCTGTCTTTCTCTTTCCTCTCTCTCTCTACCTGTTTTGTCTACCTCTTTCTCTCGCTGTCTGTGTCTCTTTCTCTCTCTTTCTATCTGTCTTTCTTTTTTCTTATCTCTCTACCTGTTTTTGTCTATCTATCTCTGTCCCGTTCTCTCTGTCTCTCTTACTGTCTCTCACTCTTTCTGTCTCTCACTCTTTCTGTCATTCTGTCTCCATGTGTTTCTGTCTCTCTCTTTCTGTCTCTCTTTTCCTCTCTCTCTCTACCTGTTTTTGTCTGTTTATCTCTGTCCCTTTCTCTGTCTTTTTCTGTCTCTTTCTCTCTATTTCTCTCTCTCTCGTACTGTCTCTTGTTTCTGTCTCTCTCTTTCAATTCAATTCAATTCAATGTAGCTTTATTAGCATGACTGTGAGTTACAGTGTTGCCAAAGCATTATAACAATTAATAACAACAAATATATATGAACATATAGAACATACACAATAATAACATTTATGACAAAAATAATCATTATGATTATTATAATAATAATTACATTACATATCAATAATTATAATTTTATAAAAATCACTTTCTTTGGGATGGGGTCACCAGGATTGGATAGGTCTGTTTTGAGGTGTTAGTTAGGGTCTGTCTCTCTCTCTCTTTTTCTGTCTGTCTCTCTCTCTCTCTCTCTCTCTCTCTCATGAATGTAATGATATACACTATTGCCACTAACAGTTAATAATAAAAGTAAACAGATATTAGAAAATAATAATAATTAATAAATAAATAAACACAGATTAGAGAAAAAGGAGTTAGTGATCAATAAAGGAAGTAATTAATTATAGTTTTCAACACAGATTAAAGTTAAATTAATAGACGTGTAAGATATATAAGATGTAACATCAACAATAATAATATATGCAATAATAACAATACAGTCATTAGTAATGTTGGGGATGGCCTCTCTCTCTGTCTCTCTCTGTCTCTCTCTCATTCTCTCTCTCTTTGTCTCTCTCTCTCTCTCTCTGTGGTGTTTAATGTTTAGGAGGAAGCTGGTTTTATTCTGTAGTCTAGACTGAGACGTCACGCTGGTGCTCTGGCCCTCAGCAGCACAGTCATCCTCACTAGGCCACTGGGCCCAGAAACAGACGCCATGCCTGCTGTCCTCACATGCCCTCTACTCTCTCTCTCTCTCGCTATCCCTACCTCTCTCTCGCTCTATTTATCTCTCATTCAACGTCTTTTCTTTTTTTGTCCTACATAGTAAATGAATAGTGAAGTGATCCAGTTTATGAAGGAACACATAAGGAATCATGTAGAAACTTAAACGTGTTAAAAACAAACCAAACCTCCTTTACTGGAGCAATCCTGATAAGTGCCAGTTCTATCAACATAAACCTTTTTAGACAGGCCCTAAAGGAGGCCAAGGGGAAATAGTGGGATAGAGGAGGAGCTAGAAACTCCTAAAGACAGAGCTCTCCAAAGACCACCTACTCTCCTAACACCTCCAACTAAATACTTCTCGCTATAATCTGGATTATAACATTACTCAAATATTCACTATTCACTGTATACCTGTAACTCTACCTCTTCACTACTTTACTTTAACTGATGCTCTCAAACACTTTATTAAGAGACAAGAAATTCAAGTAATTAACTCTTGATGAGTTCAGCACAGCTGTTAACTGAAAGCCTGAATTCCAGGAGACTCTACCTCATAAAACTGACTGAGAAAATGCAGCAGAGATGTTCAAAACGTGTGCCTAAAATCTAAAACATATTCTTATTTTAGTTTCTAATTCCATATGTTTTTCTTCATAGTTCAGATTATTTTAGTTTTAATCTACAATGTAGAACTTTTTAATCAAACATTTGATTGGAACTAGTATCTATATGTAATAACAGTATATCCCATATGTATTATATAGTTGTTGCTCCCTATTACATACATGAATATCTATATTTAATATGGCTTGTTTAAGCCTAACCTCAAAAATTCCCCTGAATCTGAACCTCAGGACGTATGAATATAAATATTTTCTCTCTTTCCGTTTTAATAAAGTGAATCATGGCGCTGTTCAGCCGGTCCGGACGGGTCTGTTGGTTCTGTAGGTCAGAAATGTTTTGCTTTCGTTTCACTACAAAGGAACATCTTCACCCAGAAAATGTAGAAAAACAAACATGTCCAAACACACACACACTCTCCGTCCACAAGCCCCATTCATCTCCGGCTGACTCATAAAAACACCAGAACCCAGAGCAGAACCGTCTCACCGGCCCAAACACCAGAACCCAGAGCAGAACCGGCCCAAACACCAGAACCCAGAGCAGAAATTTCCCATCTGCCCAAACACCAGAACCCAGAACAAAAACTTCCCACCGGCCCAAACACCAGAACCCAGAGCAGAACCTTCCCACCGGCCCAAACACCAGAACCCAGAGCAGAAACTTCCCACCGGCCCAAACACCAGAACCCAGAGCAGAACCTTCCCACCGGCCCAAACACCAGAACCCAGAGCAGAAACTTCCCACCGGCCCAAACACCAGAACCCAGAACAGAACCGTCTCACCGGCCCAAACACCAGAACCCAGAGCAGAACCTTCCCACCGGCCCAAACACCAGAACCCAGAGCAGAACTGTCTTATTGGCCCAAACACCAGAACCCAGAGCAGAACCTTCCCACCGGCCCAAACACCAGAACCCAGAGCAGAACCTTCCCACCGGCCCAAACACCAGAACCCAGAGCAGAAACTTCCCACCGGCCCAAACACCAGAACCCAGAGCAGAACCGTCTCACCGGCCCAAACACCAGAACCCAGAGCAGAATCTTCCCACCGGCCCAAACACCAGAACCCAGAGCAGAATCTTCCCACCGGCCCAAACACCAGAACCCAGAGCAGAACCGTCTCACCGGCCCAAACACCAGAACCCAGAGCAGAACCGGCCCAAACACCAGAACCCAGAGCAGAAATTTCCCATCTGCCCAAACACCAGAACCCAGAACAGAAACTTCCCACCGGCCCAAACGCCAGAACCCAGAGCAGAACCTTCCCACCGGCCCAAACACCAGAACCCAGAGCAGAACCGTCTCACCGGCCCAAACACCAGAACCCAGAGCAGAACTGTCTTATTGGCCCAAACACCAGAACCCAGAGCAGAACCTTCCCACCGGCCCAAACACCAGAACCCAGAGCAGAACCTTCCCACCGGCCCAAACACCAGAACCCAGAGCAGAAACTTCCCACCGGCCCAAACACCAGAACCCAGAGCAGAACCGTCTCACCGGCCCAAACACCAGAACCCAGAGCAGAATCTTCCCACCGGCCCAAACACCAGAACCCAGAGCAGAATCTTCCCACCGGCCCAAACACCAGAACCCAGAGCAGAACCGTCTCACCGGCCCAAACACCAGAACCCAGAGCAGAACCTTCCCACCGGCCCAAACACCAGAACCCAGAGCAGAACTGTCTTATCGGCCCAAACACCAGAACCCAGAGCAGAATCTTCCCACCGGCCCAAACACCAGAACCCAGAGCAGAACCTTCCCACCGGCCCAAACACCAGAACCCAGAACAGAAACGTCCCACTGGCCCAAACTCCAGAACCCAGAGCAGAACTTTCATTTTTGAGAAATGAGGCAGAGATGGGAGGAAAGAAGGAACAGAAGATGAGGTGGAAGGTAAGATAAGACGGGAGGTGAGACAGGACGAGAGAGAAGACGGGATGGGAGGGGAGGCGGAACAGGAGGTGAGATGGGATGGGAGGTAAGGGGGGGGTGAGACATGACGAGAGGTGAGACGGGAGGTTTGAGGGATGGGACAGGAGGAGAGAAGGGACAGGAGGTGAGACAGGACGAAAGGTGAGATGGGATGCGAGGTAAGAACGAGGCGGAACAGGAGGTGTGACGGGATGGGAGGTGAGATGGAAGTTGAGATAAGAAGTGAGACGGATTGGAAGGTGAGACAGGAGGTGAGATGGGTTGGATGGCTGCGTGGCTGGTAATTAGCAGAAGGCGATGTGAGTCTGATCTGTGCATCTCTCTCCTGTCGATTGAAAAATTCAGATTTTTAAATTTTTAGTAAAAGAGTAGTGTTAGGTTTGTTTGTTTGTTTATTTGTTTGTATATTTTATTTATCTGCGCTGCTGAAGTTGGCGTTATTTGCTGGCATATTGTAGCGCAGGAGCCCCTGGCAGACGGGACAGATGCACGTAATTAAAGCTTTTTTTATAAATGACCTCCAAAGACGTACGACTGGAGTCACGCAAACAGCCAAACAATGCAGCCTTTAGAATTCCCTCAGAATCCAATCGTAATTTTATAAAACAAACTGCACGCTCACGGACAATACACACAATCAGGCCTCCACACACACACACACACACACACACATATCAGACAGTCAAGGAAAGCTCGTACTGTACAGAGAATTACACATGAGTTTTCCGAAATTCAGAATTTTACCAAAATTAGACATATATTACAGATACAATACAGTGTCAGAAACTGTTCCGTCCCGTATGTCCTATATACAATGTTATTTATTTATAAAATAGGCATCACAGTGTTGTAGACCATAATAGGCCATTTATGGATTGTAAAATAACAGTTAATTATAGTTAAATAAAGTTCTGATTAAAGAAAAAACAAAATAAAACAGAGTGCACACACCCATTCATACTGTATACACACATTCATACACTCAGAAAGAATCTGGTTATACACACTGACGGTGGGGATAAATACACATTATGCTAATAAAGTATGTCAGGGGCCAATAAATTACATGTAATACATAAAATATGTTAGATTTAATGGTACAGTATATAGTACTGTATGTAATACTTTAATACACTACATAATACTACAGTACAGTATATAATACAGCAATATAGTACAATATTTAAAACTGTATGTAATATTTTAATACAGTATATAATACAGCTACAGTATATAGTACTGTGTATACTACTTTAATACAGTATATAATACTATAGTACAGTTAATAATACAGCAATATTGTACTGTGCATAATACAGTATATAATACTATAGTACAGTGTATAGTAGTGTATATACACTACTTTAATACAATATATAATTCTATAGTACAGTATATAAGACTGTATATAATACTTTAATATAATATATAATAATATATTACAGTGTATAATACAGTATATAGTACAGTATATAGTACAATATATTTTCTGACAGAATAGGGTTGTGGGTAAATTAAAGATATGCAAATAAAGAATGTCACGGGCCAATAAAAATACATAGATAAAATGTTATATTTTATATGATACAGCTATGTAGTACTATAGTACAGTATATATATTACTGTATGTAATACAGCAATATGATATAGTACTGTATATAATTTAGCTACAGGGTACAGTATATAGTACTGTATATCGTACAGTATATAATACTGTATATAATACAGGCATATAGTACAGTATATAGAAATGTATGTAATACAGCTATAGAGTACAGTATATAGTACTGAATATAATACAGACATGTAGTACATGTATATAGTAATGTATGTAATACAGCTATAGGGCACAATATATAGTATTGTATATAACAGCGATATAGTACAGTATATACTACAATATATGTTCTTATGGGTTAATGGTGAGGGTAAACGCCAATTATGTGAATAAATTTAGGTAATATTTGTTTAAAACATGGGGTGAGCTCAACATTGCAAACCCAAAGCTAAAAAGCTAAAATAAATATATATATATATATATATTGAGTAGATTCTACATTTAATTTTTTACAGTCTGTATATAATTGTGTAATATTTAGAAACACAGCAGTAAATTAAAAAAAGTTATATATTGAGAAAGTAGCATTCTTTTGAATATGTACTTTTTCCACCTGGAGGAGGAAATTAATCTTAATTTATTATCAAAAAGTGAATTATATGTTTTTGTTTTTGTCTGTGTAATGTTTTATATGCTCTGTTGTTAATGTACTGTGTTTTAATGGGGCTGCTGTTTTTTTTTTTTTTTGACCAAGATAAATTTTATATAATTTTATATAATATAAATAATTAAATAAAAAATTATATTCTATTCACTCTTAAACACACACACACACACACACACACGCTTATAGAAAGAATCTGACCATTAAACGGTTAAGCAGAGCTCGTACTGTACTGAGAGAATTGCACAAACGTCATAAAGCTGTTGCTGCGATACACACTGAGGAATGTACGTGTTGCTCTCTTTGCCAGATCACTCCATATTTGCCTGTAAGTGTGTGTGTGTGTGTGTGTGTGTGTGTTTGTGTGTGCGTGAGAGAGAGAGAGCTTGTGTGTGTGTGTGTGTGTGTGTGTGTGTGCCAACACATGGAGCAACCAGTAACTGTCAGTGTCTACCAGGTGCCAGGACTTTTCCTGCGTTGCCAAATGTGACGCTATCGCACTCTTTTTTAAATTTTTCAAAAAATATACGAGAAAAAGAGCGAAGTGTGTCTCCGCCTCGAAGTAAAGCAGCGAGATGAAAGTTGAGGAAGATCAATCGTGCTCTTCTCCCCGGCCCCAGAGACACACACAGTCAATTTTTTATCATTATGGGGATTTCACGTAATGCGTCTGTCTCTGTCTGAGGGATTTTGGGAGAGGGAACAGTCTGTCCGTTTAAAAGAAATAATTAAATAAATCAATTAAGGAGGGGTGTGGTGGAGACGAGAGCCGAAACCGGAGAACCAGAGCCATCCAGTACCACATAAAACGGCAGCACACCACCGGGTACCACAGCAGCCCCCCTTAGAAGTGTGGCTAACGGCTAGCATTAGCGATAACATTAGCAATAATTTCTATAATCTAATATCAACAAAAACACTAAATAATATTACAAAGGAATCAGTTCTGACCTGTAGATCATCAGCACTCACAAGTACAGTAGATGTGCATAAGTAGATAACAAGGGCCCTATTTTTTATTGATCTACATATGCAATTTAGAGCGTGTCAGTGTGTCTTTGCTATCATAACGACGGGAAAAGTACACCTTGCACAGCTCGAAACGAAGGGCAAAAAGCACATACTATGTTAAAAAGAACTCTGATTTTGGCGGATTGCCTTTTTTAGCAGTGCAGCTACCTGGACGTGTCCAACGCTTCATAACGATCTTAAAATTACAATATCATTTTTCACTATGATTTCTTGGAGGATATTTGTCCACAAAATTGTTATTGTGAAAGAATTATATATAATCGAATTGTATATAATACTACTATAATATAATCGAATTGTATATAATACGTATATAATACAGCAATATAGGACAGTATATAGTACTGTATATAGTTTTGTATATAGTCCAGTATACAATACTGTATATAGTAACAATATAGTACTGTATATTGTACAGTATTAGTTTTGTATATAGTACAGTATATAATACTTTATATTATACAATATAGTACTGTATATAGTACAGTATTTAATGCTACAGTACATTATATAATACTTTATATACAACAATATGGTACTGTATATTGTTTTGTATATAGTACAGTATATAATACTGTATATAATACAGCAATGTAGGACAGTATATAGTTTTGTATATAGTACAGTATATACTACTTTATATAATACAACAATTTAGTACTGTAGAAAATACAGTGTTAAATGCAAGAGTACAGCATATAATACTGTAATATTGCAACAATATAGTACAGTATATAATATTTTATATAATACAGCAATATAATACAGTACATAATACTGTATATAATACAGCAATATAGTACCATATATAATACTGTATATAATACAGCAATATAGGACAGTATATAGTACTGTATATAGTTTTGTATATAGTCCAGTATATAATACTTTATATAATACAACAATATAGTACTGTATATAGTCCAGTATATAATACTTTATATAATACAACAATATAGTACTGTATATAGTACAGTATATAATACTTTATATAATACAACAATATAGTACTGTATATAGTCCAGTATATAATACTTTATATAATACAACAATATAGTACTGTATATAGTTTTGTATATAATACAGTATATAATCCTTTATATAATACAACAATATAGTACCGTATATAATACTGTATATAATACAGCAATACAGGACAGTATATAGTACTGTATATAGTTTTGTATATAGTACAGTATATAATACTTTATATAATACAACAATATAGTACTGTATATAGTTTTGTATATAGTTTTGTATATAGTACAGTATATAATACAACAATATAGTACTGTATATAGTTTTGTATATAGTACAGTATATAATACAACAATATAGTACTGTATATAGTTTTGTATATAGTACAGTATATAATACTTTATATAATACAACAATATAGTACAGTATTAGTTTTGTATATAGTACAGTATATAATACTTTATATAATACAACAATATAGTACAGTATTAGTTTTGTATATAGTACAGTATATAATTCTTTATATAATACAACAATATAGTACAGTATTAGTTTTGTATATAATACCGTATATAATACAGCAATATAGGACAGTATATAGTACTGAATATAGTTGTGTATATAGTACAGTATATAATACTGTAATATAATACAACAATATAGTACAGTATATTATCCAGTATTTAATGCTATACTACAGTACATAATACTGTATATAATACAGCAGTATAGTTTCATGATAAAACAAAAACTTCTTTTCAAGTTTCATAAATCATCAGTTTGGACATGAAGACTTTAATGAAGTGTAAATAGACTTCCATTGAAAGTTTAGTCATTTTGGAGCATTCCCATTGGTCCATTCATCATCAATTTTGACATATGCACTTTCATGTTGAATAAATATATCTATATATAGAAAGAGAGGAATAAACTGGGTCCCGTTCCGCAGGCTCCTGAGGGCATTGTGCTGTAATTGTTGTTAAGTGAAGCTGGAACATTTCGTTCTGTTTTTTTTTTTGTTTGTTTTTTTTTTTTTGTGAGTGTTTGTTCTCTTACACTCTTTAAAATAAAGGTGCTGAAAATATTCTTTAATTATGAGCAAGTGTTTAAATAGCAAATATTCAAATTACTTTTAATACAGATAATAAAAATTACTTTTAATACAGATTTGCAGATTTACAGAAATGCTTGTAATCTTGAGATATGCCCAATATACCATATCTGAGAAGAACAAATCCATGTGCTGACTTTTACATGACCTTCCATTCCTCCAGAGTCCAATCTTTATGATCTCTAACAAACTTAAGCTGTTTTTGCTGGTTATTCTCACTAATACGTGCTTTTCTTAAAGCTACACAGTCTCTGTTTAGTCCCTTTAATCCCTTGAGTTCCCTTCACTGCAGTGTAAATGTGGTAAAGCTCTTACTTTCACTATTAAACAACATATCTCTCAGTTCTACTGCTGTTTTTCAAGCTCTTTCACACTCGTTTAGAGGTGAGTATTATCAGACAGTAACCTGCTGCTAACCCTGGCTAGCACTGCTGGAGCAATATTAGCATTACCCGCTAACCGCGCTAAGTGCTAACTGCTGTTTCGTCATTTAGAGGTGAGTATATCAGACTGTAGCAGGTGTGTTTACTGTGATAAAACTAGCTAGGTGGGACAAACCGCTAGCTCATCTTGCCCTGGCTTACCAGAACACTGAGGTTCTTTAATGTAGCACTGTCAGGCAGCATTAGCTGCTAACCTAGCTAATCGGCTAGCCTTAGTGGAAATCTGGAAATCTAAGCTTACTCATTTGACTTTAAAAGACTTTTTTAGATATGCAGTTTCGTTTACTTAATGTAGTTTATCTTTACTTGCTGAATTAGGAGAGAACATGGCGACACCACTGTTCCTTACTAGTGTTGATTAAAATGCACCTTATAATTCTGTGCACCTTATAGTGCGAAAAATGTGGTAGTTTCTTTTAAAAATCAAGTAGTTAAGTTACTTTTTAAAGGAGTAAAATCACTGTTGCTCAGTTGAAAGACTTTAAGGTGGACAACAATGCACTTTCCCATTTTTCACATTTATATAATTTGGGACATTATGAAACAGCACAGTAATAATATAATAATGTAAACCAATCAGAACCCCACACCTCTGTGAGTTTATCTCTCCAGTTTTAGTAAAATGTTGTATATTTTTCTCGGAGGCTCTTCTCGGGGTGGTTGGTGCGGTGCAGCTGCCGGAGAGAGCGAGGCGTAAACCTTGCCGGGTACAGAATGGCTTTGTTTGAGACGTACTGTATTTGTCCTTGGAAGATTATCTTATAAAGACGCTTTGTACATCACTAATACTTGTGACTTCTCTAAAACACACTGCGGGTTTTGATGAAGAACCGGAGAAAAAACAGCCAAATTGTGATCAAAGCTGAAGTGGCCTTGGTCCTCGGCACGTGACGGCGATCCTACGCTTCTTAAGACTCTCTGTAACTCTGTCTCTCTTCATTAGCAACACTAAAAACTAGCAGCCAAAAGTTTGGACACGCCTTGGGTCCTGACGGAGGACAGAGATTCTGGTTCATCTGCGAGATTACCCACAAACACTGAGGTCAAAAGTTTACAGTCGGTGCTGTGAAGTGATTATAAAAGTGTGAAGTGATTTTCTACAAACTACAGACAACATTTCTCCCAAATTCCAATATAAGAAATCTTAAATAATGCAAAGAAAACAAGTTGATATTCATAGTTTTCAAGTTTTAAGAGTTCAGAAATCAATATTTGGTGGAATAATCCTGGTTTTTAATCACAGTTTTTTTCATGCATCTTGGCATCATGTTCTCCTCCACCAGTCTTACACACTGCTTTTGGATAACTTTATGCTGCTTTACTCCTGGTGTAAAAATAAAAGATTCAAGCAGTTCAGCTTCCTCTTGATTATATTCCAGAGGTTTTATTTATATATGGTTAATCGTTTCTGCTCTTGAAGTTTTTACAACTTATATCCAGAGTTTTACGGAGTTTTATCTCGTGTGCTGGTGGGACGAGAGGAACTTTTCTTCAAGCTGTCGATCGATCGATTGCACAATTCCATTCCTCTCTTTTTTCCTCTAAACGAATAACTGCTGTTTGATGTTTTTTTTTTTTTCGATTTCACCCAAATAAAAACACTCATACAGTGAGGAACAGCAGCAGGAGCTCCTCAGATAAAGTTGATGGTGTTCCGCACTGTAGATTAGTATTAAAAACATTCTTTAAAGTAGCTCCTCTTGCTTAAATGACATCTTTACACATCTTTGCATTATGAGGTATGAGTCACCTGGATGTCAGCAGCAGGAGCTCCTCAGATAAAATTCTGTTCTTTTTTAAATTTTTCTTCAGGCAGGACAGAGCTGAGCTACTGTCACTCCAGTGTATTAGCTTGTTATGTTAGCTGGCTAGCATTAGTTAGAGAGTTGCATAGACATCTTATACGTAGACGCAGCAAACCCTGCCTCCTGGCTGGTCAGCTAAATTGGAGTATATATAAAATGTAGAATATGGCGGCCAGGCTGACATGCCAGCTCCAATAAACGTCATCAGTCGATGCAGGGTCTATGTATATGATGTCTATGAGAGAGTTGTGTCTGCTTCTTTGGTGGTGCTTTTTCTACACGGTAAACCACCCAGCACTAGTTCTGTCCCCTGTCTTGCTGCCTCTCATGGTAGAACTTCCTAAAAATAGCATTTTTCAGCAGGATAATGCTCACCCACACACAGCAAGGGTTTCCCAGGAACGTCTCCACCAGATTTCAACACCTACAGGATCTACAGGCCCAGCTGTACTGCAATGTCTTACAGTATATCCAGACTCCTCTACTAGAGCCTCCTTCCTTTCAGTTACAGCACAGTTTCCCTTAATAAACTTATAAAATAATCTTTCACTCTAAAACTCTAAGCTCTGTAAGACACTTATTTAAAATACAAAAACAAATATCTTGACCTGAGCCTGAACCTGAAGCAAATCCCCGCTGACTTCTATTATAAGTAGGTCAAAACAGGTTTCAGGTTCTTGTACGGAACAGCCTGTAATAATAACTGTCTGTCTGTGGGAACTGACCATACACAACAATAGCAGCAGCAGCAGCGGCAGACAGGGACCGGGCCAAAAAACAGCGTCAGAGTCGCTTTAAGATCATGAATAAACACTATAGGCTCTATGCAGACACGTCTGAACATCTGACCGACAGATTACAAGCACTGAGGATCGACCTCGGCCTGGGAAAGTGATGCAATTCCATGTGATGTGATCTGAGACCACTTCAGTTTCTGAATCAGTTTCTCTGATTTTGCTATTTATAGGTTTATGTTTGAGTAAAATGAACATTGTTGTTTTATTCTATAAACTACAGACAACATTTCTCCCAAATTCTAAATAAAAATATTCTCATTTAGAGCATTTATTCACAGAAAATGAGAAATGACTGAAATAACAAAAAGATGCAGAGCTTTCAGACCTCAAATAATGGAAATAAAATGCAATAAGTTCATATTCATAAAGTTTTAAGAGTTCAGAAATCATCAATATTTGGTGGAATAACCCTGGTTGGTTTTAAATCACAGTTTTTTTCATGCATCTTGACATCATGTTCTCCTCCTCCAGTCTTACACACTGCTTTTGGATAACTTTATGCCTTAACTAAGTTTAGAACTAAGTTTAGCGGAAAGCTAGCTACGTTACCGATGAAAGAACTAAGGTTAGCCGAGAGCTAAGTAGCATTAGCAGTGAGTTAGCAAGCATACTAAGGTTAGCGGCAAGCTAGCTACGTTACTGAGGAGAGAACTAAGGTTAGCGGAGAGCTAGCTAACATTAGCGGCAAAAAAAACTCATGCAAATTACATGTTATGTCGGCTCTGAATGCTAAAATGCTTTGAAATGCCTCAAGAACCCTGCTCTCTCTATCTATATTAGATATCATTAGAGATATTAGATATGAGTAGAGCAGCATCTTTAGAACAAAGAGATTTCTGCCTAAATAAAGTTAAATAAAAAAACAAGAGAACAAGATAAAGTTTCAGAAATTCTGAAAACTCTTAAATTCATGGGGGTTCATCAGTTCTTTATGGAGCGCAGAAAAATGCAAATCAGCCTGACATCCCCAACCTGAACTCATACACAACTTTAACACGGCTTCCTTTTTACAAAACTACAAAAATATTTAAAAAAAGAACCATTAACACTATAAACAGACCTAAAATAGTCAATGTTTAATTATTTACAATATTATTATTTACAATATTTACAATGGTATACACTATTAAAATCAGCCCCAATTCCCTTCTTTCGCCAGTTAACAAATACATAAATCAATGTGAGTTCAGTGTGCACTAATATTATCCTATAAGCGTCAGTATTAATATATTTAAACAGGGCTGTAGTTACTGCTCAAGGTTTTTTTGCACCTCGTATCCAGAGTTTTAGGGAGCACTGAAGCTTGACATTGGTCTGGGAAAGCGGTGCAATGCGTTACAGAGGAGAGAACTAAGGTTAGCAGAGAGCTTAGTAAGATTAGCGGTGAGTTAGCTAGCACATTAAGCGGCGAGCTAGCTACAATACCGAGTAGAGAACTAAGTTTAGCGGAAAGCTAGCTATGTTACCGAGGAGAGAACTAAGTTTAGCCGAGAGCTAAATTACATTAGTGGTGAGTTAGCTAGCATACTAAGGTTAGCGGCAAGCTAGCTACGTTACTGAGGAGAGAACTAAGGTTAGCCCGAGAGCTAAATAACATTAGCGGTGATTTAGCTAGCATACTAAGGTTAGCGGCGAGCTAGCTACGTTACTGAGGAGAGAACTAAGGTTAGCCCAAGAGCTAAATTACATTAGTGGTGAGTTAGCTAGCATACTAAGGTTAGCGGCGAGCTAGCTATGTTAACGAGGAGAGAACTAAGGTTAGCCAAGAGCTAAATAACATTAGTGGTGAGTTAGCTAGCATACTAAGGTTAGCGGCAAGCTAGCTACGTTACTGAGTAGAGAACTAAGGTTAGCCCGAGAGCTAAATAACATTAGCAGTGATTTAGCTAGCATACTAAGGTTAGCGGCGAGCTAGCTACGTTACTGAGGAGAGAACTAAGGTTAGCCCAAGAGCTAAATTACATTAGCAGTGATTTAGCTAGCATACTAAGGTTAGCGGAGAGCTAGCTATGTTAACGAGGAGAGAACAAAGTTTAGCCAAGAGCTAAATAACATTAGTGGTGAGTTAGCTAGCATACTAAGGTTAGCGGCAAGCTAGCTACGTTACTGAGGAGAGAACTAAGGTTAGCCCGAGAGCTAAATAACATTAGCAGTGATTTAGCTAGCATACTAAGGTTAGCGGCGAGCTAGCTACGTTACCGAGGAGAGAACTAAGGTTAGCGGAGAGCTAGCTAACATTAGCGGAAAAAATAACCCATGCAAATTACATGTTATGTCGACTCTGTTCTGCATCGCAGTGGAACAAATTTGAAAAATTAATTATTTTCTCCCAAAGCAATTATGACTGCATTTTTGGGTCTTAAATTATATTTATCGTTGAGGTCTTAAAAAGCATTAAATTTGACTAAAATTTAAAATGGCGCAAGAACCTCTATATTGGTGCTCTCTCTATCTATATTGTCTCTATCAGTAGAGCGGCATCTTCAGAACAAAGAGATTTCTGCCTAAATAAAGTTAAATAAAAAGAAAACGAGAGAACAAGATAAAGTTTCAGAAAGTCTGAGAACTCCTGAAGTCATGGGGGTTCATCAATCCTTTATGGAGCGCAGAAAAATGCAAATCAGCCTGACATCCTCAACCTGAACTCGCAGTCCAAACACTTACGCACACTCGTACAAACACTAACGCACACTCGTACACACCCCAGACTCCCCAAAATCAAAATCAGACAGGAGAGACACGAGTCGAGAAAAAAGAAAAGACGAATAAAAAAAAATAATAAAAACTCCGTCTCAATCTCTCATCCGCTACTGTAGTACGGAGCACAAACATTGACATTGCTTATCAGCTATTTTCTGCCATCTTCTACATCAAAAAGCCTGCCAGCCTTTCCTCACACACTCGTACACACACACACACACTCGTACACACACACACTCGTACACACCCCTCTCCACAGTCAGTGGGTGAATGGGCCATGTGGATTTGCACTACACAGAACACTACCCATACGCACTGTAGTCAGATACCAGCAAATGAATGAAAGCCATCACAATCAATACACTCACACACACACTTTACACACACACACACACTCTATACACACACACACGCGCTTCAAAAGGCGAGCCGTATTAAAGGGGCGTACTGCGCCAATTCCAAAGCGTGATGCGTGATTCTGCACAGCGAGGTCAGTTCAGAAAAACAAAAGCGGCTGGAGAAAACGAGACGCTAGCGAAACAACCGACGAGAAGAACAAGCCAACATCTGGTCATGTGACTCGATTCGGAAACTGAACCTCTTTAATCTCGTTTTTTTAACACTGCGAAACGGAAAAAATAAAACAGGACAAGAATCACGCAAACCAATACAAGAGTTCTTCTGATACTAAAAAAAATCAGAGCAGAAAAAATACAGAAATACTGTAAAAAAAACAAATAATAAAAAACCCAATACCAGTCTAATAAAAAACAGATCTCAATAACCTGAGCTCTGATCACTGACTGCAATCAAATCCTCACAGCAATTACAGTCCAGAGTCTAGTGTCAGTTAAAACAGAGTGATCTGAGACGCATTTAAAACAAGAGACAAATGCACAAAACTCTCTCAAATCTGTCCAATACATGGTCTGAGACAAACTTCAGGAGGTGGTCTGAGACACATTTAAAACATATACAAATCTGAATATTCACAACTTCAGAAGGTGGTCCAAGATGCATTTAACACAGATAAATAGATACAAATATCTAATCACTCAAATCATTTCAGAAAGGTGGTCTGAGACTCATTTAAAACATATACAAATCCAATCAGTCAAGCCAATCTAGGACATGGTCTAGGACACAGTTCAAGAAGTAGTCTGAGACACATTTAACACAGATAAACATACAGAACAAATCTGATCTTTTAAACCACATCAGAAAGTTGATCTGAGACACACTTGAAACAGATACAGACCCAAACCATCACACCATTACAGGACATGGTCTAAGACAAACTTCAGAAAGGTGTTCTGAGACACATTTAACACAGATAAACATACAAAATTGAAAAAATCATTATTTTTTCCCAAAGTAATTATGACTACATTTTTGGGTCTTAAATTATATTTATCGATGTCTTAAAAAGCATTAAATTTGACTAAAATTTAAAATGGCGCAAGAACCTCTATATTGGTGCTCTCTCTATCTATATTATCTCTATTAGTAGAGCAGCATCTTCAGAACAAAGAGACAAGATACAAATCCAAACACTTAAACCACTTCAAGACATAGTCTAAGACAAACTTTAGAAAGGTGATCTAAGACACATTTAACACAGATACTGATCCAAACAGTCAGACAACTTCAGGACATGGTTGGAGATGCATTTAAAACATATACAGATCCAAATACTCAACCTCTTCAGGACATGGTCTAAGACAAACTTCAGAAAGTTGATCTGAGACACATTTAACACAGATAAACATATACGAACATATACAGATCTCTTAAATGACATAGAAAAGTGATCTGAGATAAACTTAAAATAGCTACATATAAAAGACATCAGAATGGTGATCTGAGACACTTAAAACAGATACAAATCCAAACACTCAAACCACTTCAAGACATGGTCTAAGACAAACTTCAGAAAGTTTATCCGAGACACATTTAACACAGTTAAACATATACAAACATATACGGATCTCTTAAATAACACAGAAAAGTGATCTGAGACAAGCTTAAAATAGCTACATATATAAGGCAGAAATGCAGGAATAAATTTGTCCACACAGAAAGCTAAGTTTAATCTAGATACTTAAAACAAAGTGCAAAAAACAACAGGTCTGTTACGTTCTGCTAGAACTTAAGAAACGTGTTTTCATGAAAAAAATTATGGACATGGTTTAAGACAAACGTCCGGAGCTGGTCGGAGATGCATTTAAAACAGATACAAATCCAAATATTCAACCCACTTCAAGACATGGTCTAAGACGAACTACAGAAAGGTGATCTGAGACACACTTAAAATAGGTACATATCTAAACCAACAGACCATTTCAGGACATGGTTTAAGACAAACGTCAGGAGGCAGTGTGAGACACATTTAACACAGATAAACATATACAAATCTGATCTCTTTAACCACATCAGAAAGAAAGGTGATCTGAGACGCACTTAAAATAGGTACATATCCGAGGCAGAAATGCAGGAATAAGTCTGTCCACACAGAAAGTTTAATCTAGATATTAAATACTAAATTAGACACATGAAAAATGGACATGGTTTAAGAAAAAACTTCAGGCGCTGGTCGGAGATGCATTTAAAACAGACACAAATCCAAATACTCTAACCACTTCAGGACATGGTCTAAAACAAACTTCAGGAAGGTGATCTGAGACGCACTTAACACAGATACAGATTCAAACCATCAGACCACTTCAAGACATGGTTTGAGACAAACTTCAGGAGATGGTCGGAGATGCTTTTAAAACAGACACAAATTCAAACACTCTAAAACTAATTTCAGAAAGGTGATCTGAGACACACTTAAAACACATACAGATCCAAACACTCAAACCACTTCAATACATGGTCTAAAACAAACTACAGAAAGTTATTCTGAGACACATTTAACCCAGATAAACATATATATCATACAAATCCAATCTTTTAAACCACATCAGAAAGGTGATCTAAGACAAACTTAAAGTAGGTACGTATCCGAGGCAAAAATGCAGAAATAAGTCTGTCCACACAGAAAGTTTAATCTAGATATTAAATACTAAATTGGACACATAAAAAAATGGACATGGTTTAAGACAAACTTCAGGAGGTGGTCGGAGATGCATTTAAAACAGATACAAATCCAAATAATTTAACCACTCTGGTCTGAAACAAAAAGGTGATCTGAGACGCACTTAACACAGATAAACATATTTACTATACAAATCCGATTTTTTAAAACCACATCAAAAAGGTGATCTGGATAATCTAGATATTAATTATTATATCCATAAAAAAATTTAAAATAACAACAGGTTTTTGTTCTAAAGGGTTAAAACTGTTATGTTCTGTTTTAGAACTACAGAAACGTGTTCACATGAAGAAATGATGATAAACGTAATTGGGAACATTTTCCAGCAGCATTAGCATATCAACAATATTACAGATGGTGTAATTTCACACAAAGCCCAGAACCGGTGCGGCTCAGTCTGCTGCAACACGCTGCAACCCCCCGAACGCACAGACTCTAATAAAAGTGTCCAACAAAGCAAAAGTGCGGCGTCCCGCTAATACTTAATGCCCGTCAGAGAACCTGAACGCCGACCATTTCTGGCACAAAGCATCAACTATTCATGACGGTGACCCAAATTACAGCGGTGGGGTGTCGGGTCGGGGTTCGAGAGGACGCTGCTCTGGAACAATCGCGACTTTATAAAAGAACAGGAGAGGAAAAAGAGGGAAAAACACTGAGAGGGGCTTGTTTTCTTGTTTTTAATCTGATAATTTTAAATAATTATGTGCTTTATGTGAGTGTGTGTGTGTGTGTTTAAGTGCGTATAAGTGTATAAGTGTGTGTGTCTCGTGTTGAAACTGTGCTCTGAATCATTGTGCATTTTACACCCTCCCCGAAGACACTGTCCTAAAAAATAAAAATAATAAATATAAAAATACACAAAAAAAGAAAAGAAATTAAAACACTTATTTCTACCCTTTTTAGTCTTTAGGCTCCAAACTCTGGAAACTGATGAACACTATCATTTAACAGAAAGACAAGAAAAGAAAAAAATATTTTTTTTATGTTTTAGATAAATAGACAAATACGTGACAAAAATAACTTTTTAAATTTTATCATTCTAATATTCATGTTAAAACAAACAAAAAAATAGTCAAATGCAGCTCTGAAAAAATATATACATTTCTTTATATGAAATTGAAAACCTCTGGAATATAATCAAGAGAAAGATGGATGATCACAAGCCATCAAACCACCAAACTGAACTGCTTGAATTTTTGCACCAGGAGTAAAGCAGCATAAAGTTATCCAAAAGCAGTGTGTAAGACTGGTGGAGGAGGAGAACATGATGCCAAGAAAATGCAGAAAACTGTGATTAAAAACCAACCAGGGTTATTCCACCAAATACTGATTATTTCTGAACTCTTAAAACTTAATGAATATGAACTTGTTTTCTTTGCATTATTTAAGTGTAAATGCTCTAAATGAGAATATTTTTATTTGTAATTTGGGAGAAATGTTGTCTGTAGTTTATAGAATAAAACAACAATGTTCATTTTACTCAAACATAAACCTATAAATAGCAAAATCAGAGAAACTGATTCAGAAACTTCTAATTTATCCCAGAGCTGTATCTAGGTTTTTTTATATTAGTAATATTACTAGACTCAGGCTAGATAAAGGTTATGCAGTTTATTCTAACATGTGCACTTACAATAAAAAGGCTAAAAAATATATTTATTCATGCTAAATAGGTAATAAAGTAAACAAATACAGTCAGTTTTGACCATTCAAATAAAGTTTCATCATGCTTAGATTGGTGTTAAAGCTAAAATGTTAGCAATTATCTAATATTGCTCAAATTCAAGTTAAAGCTACAAATATTAGCCATAATTCCATCATTTTACATTCATAATTCATCATCTCATGCTAAAAAAAAGCTAAAAAAAAGAGAAATATTCATGCTAAAATACATCTATGCTAAAATATAATAGCAGTTTTACAGCTTTTTCGTTAAGTCCAATGTTAGCATAAATAGCATGTTTGATGTAATTAGCTTTTAGCCAGTTAGCTAATGTTGGTGGACTCATCATGCTATCATGCTAACATTAACACATGCTATACACAATGCTCATTAATATTAATACTAAACCTAAAAAAAATCATTTTTATGATGCTAAAGCCACGGTTTTATCATGCTAACACTAAAAATTCAGCTGTTTTATTAGGGATCATAAATCATCATTTATTCATGCTAAAATACAGCATTAAGCCAGTTTAACACAGTACTTTTATACTAGACTTAAAATTAATACATATTTTTACTATGGGAATATAAAAACAAAAATCCATGCTAACATTCTGATCCATGCTAATGCTAATAAAAATATTGAATAATAAACAATAGAAAGTCAGTTTTATTATGCTAATCATTCATTTAGCCAGTTTTAGTTCAAGAATATATATTTGTAGGCACTATTTCATCATGCTAACCCTGTTTTATTAGGGACGCTTCATGCTTACATTAACATGCTAAAGCTCAGGAAGTCAGATTCATCGTGTTAGCATGTATTCATGCTCAAATACACATTGATATAAACTTAAACATTCAGGCGCAGTATTATAATGGCTTCAGTAGCTCATAAATCAGGTGATTCATGCATTTTAAAACTGAAAACAGTGAGCCACGGTTTCATCATGCTAATGTTCATCCAACTACAACTTTAGGCCAGTTTTTTATCATGCTAATCATTAATTCAGCCAGTTTTAACTCAATAATGTTCTCTTTAAAGCTAAGAAAACGGTGAGCCATTGTTTCATCATGCTAACTCATTAGCATGTTAACATTAAGGCATGCTAAAGCTCAGAAAATCAGTTTTTTTTATGTTACTGTGCATTAATGCTCACCTACACATTAATATTATTACTAAACTTAAAAATTCAAGCAAATAATTATAATGCTAAAGCCTCAGTTACATCATGCTAACACTAAAAATCCATCTGTTTTATTAGGGACGTTTCATTAGCTCATAAATCAAATGCATTATGCTAACATTTAACCACTTTAAACTAAAGCATTAAGCCATTTAAACATATTATATTAAACTTTTATACTAAACTTAAAAATACTTAAAACTAAGAAGTAAGATTCAAATTAAAGCTGAAAACAGTGATCATGCTAACATTCATCAATGCTAAAGCTTTACAATGCTAATATGAACAATAGAAAGTTTGATTTATCATGCAAATATTAATTCAGCCAATTTTTACTCAATAATATTATTAAGTGCGAGCCACTTTTTTTAAATTATGCTAGCACTTAGCGAGCATTAGCCATGCTAAAAGCTTAAACATTCAGCTGTTTTGTTATGAGGGACACTGCAGTAACTCATAAATCAGATTTATCATGTTAATATTAACACACATGTATCATGTTACCATATATTCATGCTCAAATACACCCTAATATTAATACTAAACTTGAAAATTAGGAGAGTTATTATCAGTTTTATCATGCTAATAATTAATTCAGATAATCTTAACCCAATAAAGTTTGTCACATTTTGTTTTACATGTTTTTTGGAGAATATGCGTCCCATATTGGTTCAGTATGCAACATTTAACAGGCAACTCTAATCATTTATTCAGACAGTTTTAACTCAATAATTTTCTTGTTAAAGCTTAAAAAAATGGTAAAGCCACATTTTTCTGGACATTTAATGAAACACGTAACAAATCGCGTCCCGTATTGAACCAACATTTAATTCATTCAGACAGTTTTAACTCAATAATGTTCCTGTAAAAGCTTAAAAAAAAGGTAAACCATGTTTTTTGTGACATTTACAAAAATATGGAAGAACTCACGTCCCGTGTTAGTTCAGTAGGGATTGCAACATTTTATTGGAAACTCTAATTCTCTCTAAACTACAACATATAGAGTAATAAACTGTAGAAAGTCAGATTTATCATGCTAATCATTTATTCAGGCAATTTTAACCCAATAATGCATGTCAAGTTTTTTTGGAAAATACGGAAGAAATCGTTTCCTGTATTGAACCAACGTTTAATTGTCAACCCTAATCCATGCTAAAATACAACATATAGAAAAATTAATTCTAGAATTTCAGATTCAGCCAGTTTTAACTTTTATTAACTTTTAGTAATAACATTCTTGTTAAACCTAAACAACTGATGAGCAACAACTGATGGTTTCATCATGCTAGCACTTAGCGACCGTTAGCCGCGCTAAAGCTTAAACGTTCAGCTTAACCAAATATCAGTTTAATCAAGTCATTTTAGATCAGGCTAATATTCATTCATGCTTAAGTATGACATCTAGAATAAGAAACTGTACAGTTTTGTTATGCTAATCATTAATTCAGACAATTTAAAGTTTGTTTTTTTAAGTTTGTCAAGTTTTTTTGGACACGTTTTTTGTATTGAACCAACATTTTATTGTAGGCCTGGCACAATATCTGCAATATCGATTTATCGTACAATAAATGAACATGACCTCAATCATTTTAGATAATGGTGATATTATTCGTCTATTGTGTTTATTTGTATGTTTTTTCACATATATATATATATATATATAAAACAATAAACAGTATTTTAGCCAGTCATGCTACAATAACTGACTCCGTAACATACACAGTGTGGACTAAAGTAGGTGAAGAAATATGAATATAATTTCCAAGCAAAATATAATAAATAATTATTTAAGTTTTATCTGTCTTTAAAAAGTGTAAAATTACTTTTTAATGCTATTCTGTTATCATAATGTCAGAGGCATTTAATAGTCTTAAAAGTACAAAAATATTGTGTATTGAATAATTTCATTTGCAAAAAAAATCGTATTGTGACGAGCCTATTTAATTGTCAAACCTGATCCATGCTAAACATACAGAAAAAAAATATATATATACAACATATAGAAAAATTTATTATAGTGTCAGATTCAGCCAGTTTTAACTTTTAATACTCTTAATAATAACAACATTCTTGTTAAACCTAAACAACTGATGAGCAACAACTGATGGTTTCATCATGTTAGCACTTAAAGATCGTTAGCCATGCTAAAAGCTATAAGCTAAAAGCTGTTGTTTTTTTAGTTAGGGATGCTTCAGCGACTCGTAAATTTAAATGTGCATGAAATAAACTAAACCTTTTTATGTATGCATTAGGAATAATGCGAGCTGCGTCTTCAGACGCTATGTCTCAGGTAGAGGAAGCGTGAGACTTTAAGCGCACGCTTTCGTAAGCGTTTGGAGTGGTTATTAACGTCACGGCGAAACGACGCTCATTAATTATGAGGCAGCGGTAACGGAGCCCCTAAAGGTAATGAATTGGAAATGAGCGCGGCGTACGCCGGCGTGGATGGTGCGCGGGCACGGCACCGGGTTTGATCCTGATCTGAGCTGACAGAATATATGCATGAAGCCGGGAGGAGAGGGGGCTGTGATCAAAGGCTGCGGCGCATTATGAAGCAAAGGTGCTTTGTCTATACCATGATGCACAATGAGTGGCACAGACAATGAATGGTTCATACATATTGAAGCTGGCATAGAGGGAAATGCACGTGCGAGAGTGTGAGTGTGTGTGTGCATGCATGTGTGTGTGTGTATACGTGAATCAGTGTGTGTATCAGTGTGTGTGTGTGCGTGCACACACTTGCGGGGCCTTAATAAAGAGGCCTCATTAAGGTGCATGGTATAAAGATCTTTCAGAAGCTTTTTAAAGGTACATTAGACGGAAAAGAAATAAAAGGTTCAACAAAACACTCCATTAGCCACTTGAATATTTTATAAATTTCATGGTTGTGTAATCTCTCGCAAACACACACACTCGCGCACACACTCGCGCGCACACACACACTCGCGGAGAAGGTAAGCAATAACAAAAGGTCTCCTTTTCTTCCCTTTTCAGTCGCGTTTCTCCTGTTATTTGATGACACAGATAAAATCAGCTCTACAAAGACGGGGGTCAAACACTGCAGGGCTTAGCGCATTAGCGTTAGCATATACGCCTAAAAAAAAAAAGAACATATGCTTCAAAAACAAAAAGAAAAAAAAAAGAATAAAGAAAGAATATATGAAATAAAATAAATAAATAAATACATTAAAGAATAAATGAATAAGAGAAACGTACCACCAGCAGCAGCAGCAACAACACTTGACAACACTTAGCACTAAATAATGTGCTAAATGGCCCCAGGGGCTTGTGGGAAGCGTAGTTTAAAAAAAAAATAATAATAATTGTTCTCTTTAAGTTGTTTGTGTATTTATGATAATCGCCATTCGCACGTGTTGAACAGTGAAGCAGCCCATACAAATATACTGTATATATACACAAGCCATCAAACCAAGCTGAACCAACCAGCATCGAACAAAAGCAGTGCGTAAGACTGGTGGAGGAATGAATGAAACTCTATGAATATGAACTTGTTTTCTTTGCATTATTTAAGGTCTGAAAGCTCTGCATCTTAAAGTATAAACAGCATATATATATATATATATATATATATATATATATATATATATATATATATATGCAAACTCTGGAAACAAAGCTAGTTATCCAGTTGCTGTTGCTACTCTTACTCTTACTCTGGCATCACGTGATGCTCGTTGTCATGGTTACGTCGCTCTGAGTTCGTGTTTTACGTGTAACTACCGCCACCATGTTTGGAAGCTGTATTTGTAGCTTAACACCATGATTAGCATGGCTAGCACTCAGTGTGAGATGTCAATCTTCTTTTTAAACAGTTTAACCTCAGATTGATGCTTTTGGGTGGCATTAGCCGCTAACCACGGCGAGTGTTAGCGGTTAGCTGCTAATGCTAATGCTGCTGCATCTAACCTTAGTGGAAATCTGTAAATCTAAGCTTACTGATGTTTGCTCACACAAATAAACATTTATCAGGAGATAAACAGTTTTTCTGGGGACACCGCTGTTCCTTACTAGTGTTGCGTAGTTCACTACTACTAAATTATGGAGTTAATTAATTTGCACCTAATTAAACCTCAGCGCCTTCTTTCTTATTCGTTGTGTGTTAATATATCTCTCTTTTGAGGTACTATCGCCCCCTACAGAGTTAGCGTGCATTAACACCTATGTATGGGTGGGTTCTCATTAACAGTAAGAGTGTGTGAAGCTACTTACACCATGTTTAACAGATTTAAACAGCCTTTGGGAGAATAATTGTTTATAGAAAGGGGTCAGAATTTTTAGATTTTACATTGTAATGGAGACAAACGAGGAGTGTGTTGTATGTTTTGTACCATGTGATTAAGCCAGGTTAAGCCCCGCCCACCACGACTTAACGAGTTAACGAGGTGTGCACAATCAGACTCGTGCTAACGGGCTGATTGTGGATCAGTGTGAGAATCCACCTGCCTGTGGGGTGAACTGAGGTGAGGGAGGATAACAAAAGCACCGCACACACACACACCGTACACACACCGTACACACACCGTACACACACACACACACACACACACACTCATACTCATTCACACATTTTCACACAATCAGATGTGGCCACACACACACACACACACACATACACTCATTCACACTCGATCAGATGTGGCCATTTCTCTCCGTCTCACACACACACACACACACACACACACACACACACACACACACACACACACACTCATTCACTCCCTCACACATGATTGGATGTAGCCATTCTCCTTAGTAACGCACACACACACACAAACACACTCATACACACACTCAAGCACGTGTACACACTCACACTCATTCACACACTCACACCCGATCAGACGTGGCCATTCCCCTCCGTCTCACACACACACACACACACACACACACACACACACACACACACACACACACACACACACACACACACACAGTGCCATTCCTCTCGGCTGGCCCACAGTGGGTGAGCAGCAGCCGACTCCTACCTGCCCTGAATTCTAATCAGTCCAGGGGTCTCTCTCTCTCTCTCTCTTTCTCTCTCTTTCTCTCTCTCTCTCTCTCTCTCTCTCACCCTCTTACTCCCTCTCTCTCTCTTACTCCGTCTCTCCCCTCCTCTGTCCCCTCCCTCCCTCTCTCGTTCCTTGCTCCTTCTCCCTCCCTCGCTCCTTCTCTCTCTCTCTCTCTCTCTCTCTCTCTCTCTCTCTCTCTCTCTCTCTCTCCCTCTCGCGCTCCCTCGCTCGCTCGTCTTGGACGAAAGGGGCTGATGATCCTTCAAAATTAATTAGATCCTTTTTTTTGGAGGCCGCCATTTTCTTCTCCCTTCCGTCTCCCTCCTTCATGTCCCCCTCTCCCAAAAAACACCAGCCAGCAGTCTACCCCTCTTTCTCTCTCTCTTTTTTTATATTCCCCTCTTTTTCACTCCTTTTATATATTCCTCTTTCTCTCTCTTTGAGTTTTTAATGGCATTTTTTGCCTGTTTTAAAAAATTGCCTGGATGAGGAACATTTTTCCCATCATTAATTTTTTTAAATATACCCCTCTGTTTTTCTCTCTTTCTTTTTTCATCCCTCTCTCTCTATCTCTCTCTGTTTCTCAGTTTAGGTCTCTACATGTGTTTCAGTCTCTCTAGTTTTTGTTACTAGATAAATTATCATTTTTGTCCTGTCATTCATTTTCTATCCCTCTGTTTTTTTTCTCCTCCCTCTCTTCTTTTCTCTCTATCTGTCTTTCTATCAATCTTTCTATCCTTTTATCCTCTTTTGGTTTATCAGTTTTAGAGTTTTGGTCTAAAATGTGTTTATTTCATTTTTACCAAATGTTTGTTTTTTTTTTAGTTAATGTCAGTTTGTCGTCTTTAAGTTTATCTCTATTCATTTCTATTCCTCTCTTTTTTCTCATCCCTCTCTTTCAGTCTTCTATCTTTCCCATTTTCTGAGCTTCTGCCTTTAAATGCATTTTTGTTTGTTTTTCTCTTTTCTCTCTTTTTCCCTCCCTTTTTCTATCCGTCGCTCTCTCTTTCTCTCTCTCTACTTTTTTCCCTCTCTCTCACTCCTACATCTGTCTATCAGTCTTTCTCTGTTTATTAGTTTAAGTCTATGCACGTGTTTCTGTCTCTCTTTTCTATCCCTCTCTTTTTCTCTGAGTTTTTAATGTTTTTTTTTACATTTATATCTCCCTCTGTTTTCCATCCTCTCCCCATCCCTCCTTCCCTTTTCTATCACTCTTTCATCTTTTGTCTTTCCATCCATCATCAATTGTTTCTCGCTTTCTTCAGACTTCATGTGCATTTTCCTGATTCACGAAAAAAAAAAAAAATTAAGGATTTTTTATATCTCTTTTTTCTCCTTCCTCACTTTTTCTCTCACTTTATCTTTCTTTTCCTATTCCATCCTTCTATCTCTCTCTGTTTCTTAGTTAAATTTTCTTCATGTGTTTCCCTCTCAATCGTTTTTGTTACTAGATACAATGACAGGACATTTTTGTCCTGTCATTGACCTCCATTCATTTTCTATCCCTCCTTCTGTTTTCTCTCTTTTTATCACTTGTCCATCTTTCCATCCCTCTATCTCTCTCTGTTTCTCAGTTTTAGACTTGAGTGAATTTCCATCCACATGTTTTCTTTTTTTTCATTGCATAATTGGTCTGTAAATTGATTAATTTTCTATCCCTCTATTTTTTCCCTCCCTCTCTTCTCTTCTTCTTATTCTACCCATCTCTCTCTCTCTCTCTCTCTCTCTCTCTTTCTAGCCAGTTTTGTTACTAGGTAAAGTATACTCTTGGGTCATGTCATTGATCTCCATTCATTTTCTGTCCCTCACTCACTTTTCTATCTTTCCATCCTTCTATCTCTCTTGGTTTCTCTGTTTTAGACATTATGTATTTTTTCTCATCCTTATCTTTTTATCCTTCTATATTCCTCTTTTCTGAGCTTCCTTCTTTACGTTTTTCCTTCTCTCTTTTCTATCCCTCTTTTTTAAAATGTTTTTTGGCATTTTATATCTCCCTCTGTTTTTGTCCTCCCTCCCTCCTTTCCTTTTCTATCACTCTTTTCTCTTTTGTCTTTCCATCCTTCTATTCTATCCATCATTCTGTATCTCACTTTCTTCAGACTTCGTGTGCATTTTCCTGATTCACGATTTTCCACAAAAAAGAAAACAAAGAATCTTTCTTTTTTTCTCCTTCCTCGCTTTTTCTCTCTATCACTCTTTTATCTTTCCATCCTTCTATGTTTCTCTGTTTTTTAGTTTAAGTCTCTATTTGTGTTTTATTTTACACATTTGTAAAAAGGTAACAGGTCCTTGATACTTTTCTATTCGTTTTTTTTCCTGTCATTAACCTCCATTCTTTTTCTGGATATATATTTATTTCTCCTCCCACACTTTCTCTCCCCCTCTATCACTCTTTCCATCTTTCTATCCTCCTGTCCTCCTCTCTTTTTCAGTAGGTGTCTGCATGTGTTTCCCTCTCGCTCGTTTTTGTTACTAGGCAAAGGATCATTTTTGTCCTGTCATTGATCTCCATCCTCTCTTTTTTTTCTCCTCCCTCTCTCTTTCACTCCTCTGTCTTTCCCAGCCCACATCTCTATATACACTCACTTTTTCTTTTTTTCCTCTCTTTATCTTTCCCAGTCTACCTCTCAACCTGTCTTGTCTTTTTTTAACTGTCACTGATCTCCATTCATTTTATTTTTCCCTCTGCTTCTTGTTTTTTATCTCTCTATCACCCTATTTCTATTTTTCATCCCTTTCTCTCTCTCTATCCTTCCCATTCTACATCTCAACATGTCTTTCCTTTTATCACTTTTTAAAAAATGTGTAAAAAATACTTCCTCCCTCTCTTTTCCCTTCTTTTTTCTTTCTCGTTCTTCAACCTGTCTGTCCTCTCAGATATTTCTCTCTCTCTCTCTCTTTCTTATTCTTCTGTCTTTCCATCTTTCTACCTTTATCTGTTTCTCTGATTCTGCATGTTTCTCTCTCGCCAGTTTTTGTTACTAGGCAAAGAATCATTTTTGTCTTGTCATTGATCTCCATTCATTTTTATCAGTCTTTTTCCTCCCTCTCTTTCTCTCTCTCTCTCTCTCTCTCTCTCTCTCTCTCTCTCTCTTCATCACTCTTCTATTTTTTACTCTACTTCTCTACATGTCTTTTCATTTAACCATTTATTTAAATAGGTAACTGATCCTTGATCCCTTTTACCTGCTTTATCTTTTCTCTTTTTTTCTCCTCCCTTTCTTTCTCTCCCTCCATCACTCTTCTGTTATTCCCAGTCTATATCTCTACATCTCTTTTCTTTGAGCCATTTTTTCAATAGGTAACGGATCCTTGATCATTTTTACTTGCTCTTTCTTTTGCTCCTTTTCTCTCTCTCTTTCTCTATCGCTCTTCCATCTGTCTGTCCTTCTCTCTCTCTCTCTCTCTCTCTCTCTCTCTCTCTCTCTCTGTCTTTTGGTGGAATCGGTACGGGAGCTGATTTTCTATGAGTGTTCTGTCATTGATCTCCATTCATTTTTTCCCCTCTCTTTCTCTCTATCTATCACTCTTTTATTTTTCCAAGTCTATCTTTGTATGTCTTTTTCCTTTTAACCATTTTTTAATCGGTAACAGATCTTTCATCCTTTTTTTTTTTTTTTTTAGTTTTTGTTACTGGGTAAATGATCATTTTTGTCCTGTCATTGATCTCCATTCATTTTCGATCCCTCTGTTTTTCTCCCTCTTTCTATTACTCTTCTATCGTTCCCACTTTACATCTGTACGTCGCTTTCCTTTGAACCATTTTTTCAATAGATAACTGATCCTTGCTTCTTTTTATTTGCTCTTTTTTGTTCCTTTTCTTTCTCTCTTTTTGCCCTTCCATCTGTCCTTCCTCTCAGGTCTTTCTCTAGCTTTTTCTCTCTCTGTATCACTCTTCTATCACTCCTCCACCTGTCTGTCCTCCCAGAACTTTCTATCTCTTTTTCTCTCTCTATCATTCTTCTTTCTTTCCATCTTTCTACTTTGATCAATTTCTCTGTTTCCTCTGTTTTTGTTACTAGGTAAAGGATGATGTTTGTCCTGTCATTGATCTCCATTTATTTTCTATCCCTCTGTTTTTTCCTCCTTCCTCTTTCTATCACTCTTCTGTGTTTCCCAGTCTACATCTCTGTGTGTCTTTCCTTTTAACCATTTATCTCTCTTTATCACAGTTCTGTCTGTCTTCTCAGGTGTTTCTATCTCTTTTTCTCTCTCTATCACTCTTCTGTCTTTCCATCTTTTTACCTTTAGGTATTTGTCTGTTTCCCTCTCACCAGTTTTTGTTACTGGGTAAAGGATTATTTTCGTCCAGTCATTGATCTCCATTCATCAGTTCTTCTCCTCCCTCTCTTCTTTTCTTTTTCTCCTCTCTTTCTTTCTCTCCCTCAATCACTCTTCTGTTATTCCCAGTCTATTTCTCTACACGTCTTTTTCCTTTGAGCCATTTTTACAATAGGTAATGGATCCTTAATCATTTTTTACTTGCTCTTTTTTTGCTTCTTTTTCTTTCTCTATCGCCCTTCCATCTGTCTGTCCTTCTAGGTCTCTCTCTCTCTCTTGCTCCTACATCTGTCTATCATCCTTTTATCTTTCTCTCTGTTTCTTAGTTTAATTCTCTACATGTTTAAATCTCCCTCTCGCCAGTTTTTGTTACTGGGCAACTGATGATTTTGTCCTGTCATTGATCTCCATTCATCCGTTTTTCTCCTCCCTCTCTTCTTCTCTTTCTCTTCTCTCTCTCCTTCTCTTCCTCCATCACTCTTCTGTTATTCCCAGTCTATATCTCTACATCTCTTTTTTTACCATTTTTTTTTAATAGGTAACGGATCCTTGATCATTTTTTACTTTCTCTTTTTTTGGCTCCTTCTCTCTCTCTCTCTCTCTCTCTCTCTCTCTCTCTCTCTCTCTCTCTGTCTTTTGGTGGAATCGGTACAGGAGCTGCTTTTCTATGCATGTCCTGTCATTGATCTCCATTCATTTTCTATCCCTCCATTTCTCTCTCTTTATCACTCTTCTATCACTTCTCCACCTGTCTGTCCTCTGAGCTCTCCTACTCCTACATCTGTCCATCATCCTTCTATCTCTCTCTCTGTTTCTTAGTTTAATTCTCTACATGTTTAATTCTCCCTCTCTCTAGTTTTTGTTACTGGGCAACTGATGATTTTGTCCTGTCATTGATCTCCATTCATCAGTTCTTCTCCTCCCTCTCCTATCTTTCTCTCATCTCTTTCTTTCTCTCCCTCCATCACTCTTCTGTTATTGCCAGTCTATATCTATACATCTCTTTCCTTTAAGCCATTTTTTTCAATAGGTAACGGATCCTTGATCATTTTTTACTTGCTCGTTTTTTGCTCCTTTTCTCTCTCTCTCTTTTTTTCTATCGCCCTTCCATCTTTCTGTCCTTTTAGGTTTTTCTCCCTCTGTTTCTCTCTCTCTCTCTCTCTCTTTTGGTGGAATCGGTACGGGAGCTGCTTTTCTATGCGTGTCCTGTCATTGATCTCCATTCATTTTCTATCCCTCTATTTCTCACTGTTCTATCACTTCTCCACCTGTCTGTCCTCTGAGCTCTTTCTCTATTTCTCTCCCTTTACTGTATTCTCTTACTCCTACATCCTTCTATCATCCTTCTATCTCTTTCTGTGTTTCTTAGTTTAATTCTCTACATGTTTAATTCTCCCTCTCTCTACTTTTTGTTACTGGGTAAAGGATCCTTTTGTCCTGTCATTGATCTCCATTCATCAGTTCTTCTCCTCCCTCTCCTCTCTTTTTTTCTCCTCCCTTTCTTTCTCTCCCTCCATCACTCTTCTGTTATTCCCAGTCTATATCTCTACATCTCTTTTCTTTGAGCCATTTTTTCAATAGGTAACGGATCCTTGATCATTTTTTATTTGCTCTTTTTTTTTGCTCCTTTTCTCTCTCTCTCTTTCTCTCTCTCTCTCTCTTTTTATATCGCCCTTCCATCTGTCTGTCCTTCCAGGTCTCTCTCTCCCTCTCTCTCTCTCTCTCTCTCTCTGTTTCTCTCTCTCTCTCTCTCTCTCTCTCTCTCTCTCTCTCTCTCTGTTTCTCTCTCTCTCTCTCTCTCTCTGTCTTTTGGTGGAATCGGTACGGGAGCTGCTTTTCTCTGCGTGTCCTGTCATTGATCTCCATTCATTTTCTATCCCTCTGCCTCTTTTTTTTCTCTCTCTCTCTCTTTCTCTCTCTCTTTCACTCTCTCTGTCTGCATGTGAGAGAGTGTGTGTGTGTGTGTGTCTGCCTTTGTGGAGCAGAGCTGTCAATAAATCCCTAGAGGTCAGTTTGTCTGGGAGCGAGTCAGACACAATACTCCAGGCTGCCACCGCCGTGCCCCTGCTGCCATAACAAAGCGCCCGGCGCAGACGAGGGGAAGAAGAGGAACGACAGGAAAAGAGAGAGAGAGCGGAGAGAGGGAAGAGACGGAGGGGAGAAGGACGGGAACGGGAATCCAGGTTAATCAGAGCCGGCCGGAGAGGAGGCGAGGCCTCGGCTCATAAAGAATGCAGAGCGGTGACTGGAAATCATTTTTATCAGACTCTGAAAAAGAGAGAGAGAAAGAGAGAGAGGGAGGGAGGGAAAGGTGAGGGAGGGGCGTCGGGGGGGTGAAAGCCGAGAGGAGGAGGAGGAGGAGGAGGAGGAGGAGGGAAGGATGTCAGCCATGTGAATAATATAAATCTTGAATATGCAAATTCCCCTTTACAATGCGCGGCGCATCGGTGCATTGTCCTCCCGCACCGGCCGGCCTTTACCGCCGAGCCCTCGCCGCGCAGGCGCACCGACCGGACGCCCGAATAACCAGCCCTGTTTATTTTTAACAAGTCGCAGGCCCCGGCTGTGCATAATACACACATAAATATATTAATGAATCCCGATGATATGCTGACCTCATTTTCTCCCCAAGCCTCCCAACGACAGACCCCCCCCAAAAACATCAAACCTCTCTCTATACCGTACGTCTGAACCACGCCAAAGCGAGCTTTATCACGTTTAATCAAGCTCTGTCGAGCTCTATAAGGCTTTATCCGCCAGCCTCCACGTCCTCGCCTGGCCCGGTGTCGCTAAACGGGGAGGTGAGCACCTCCGTCTCCTGTTTCAACAAGACGACAGACGGAAAAAATGCCACTCATCTTCTTTAACGACGTGATTCGGCTGATTAAAATCTGAAAATCAGATTTTTTTGCTGATACATCATCTCACAGATGCAGCCTTTTGCTGATCTACATCACCCTAGGAGTGATGAGGGGAAAGAGTGTCATCTGCTGTTCCCACCCAAAGAGAGCAAGACCAACTGTGCTCTCTCAGGGCTCTGGCAGCTGATGGCAAGCTGCATGAGTCTTTTGTACAAATTTATGGCACAAAAAAGTTATTTTAGTTTAAGTTTTAACTCACTCTTTTTTTTTTGTGCTTAATTTAAGCAATCACATCTTATTTTACATATATTTTGTCTTGTTTTTGCCAGTGGACTTTTTTGCAATGTAAAATATGGGTCTAGGACGTTTGCAAATGGTTTGCATTTGGATTTTAACTCTTTTTGGAGTTATTATGGTGGGAACAGCAGTCAGAGGCTGAGAGTTTTCTGTGTGCAGATGTTTTACACAGGTTACAATAATACAGCTCTGCTTCCACGACTCATCCTCCCGCCCACACCAGAGCTCAGCCACACAGAGTCAACAACCAGGAAACCATCATCCAGAGGATTACAGGGACCACTCGTCTCTAAACATTTACTAAACCTTTACTAAAACTTCTGAACCTTTACTAAACCTTCTGAACAACGTTTACTAAACCTTCTGAACATTTAATAAACCTTCTGAACATTTAATAAACCTTCTGAACATTTAATAAACCTTCTGAACAACATTTACTAAACCCTCTGAACGTTTATAAGTGTTTATAAATGGCAGCTTAGGTGTCACTGTGGAATAGGTATTGGTTGGTAAGGTGTTGCTTTTGTATTGTATTGGCTGCTAGGTGGTTGCTAAGGTGCTGCTAGGGCGTAGATATTGGTTGCCACAGTGTTTATAAGTGTTTATAAATGGCATCTTAGGTGCACTGTGGAATAGGTATTGGTTGCTGAAGTGTTGCTTTTGTATTAGTATTGGTTGCTGGGTGGTTGCTAAGGTGTTGAATGGGCATAGGTATAGGTTGGCACAGTGTTTATAAGTGTATAAATGGCAGCTTAGGTTTTACTGTGGAATAGGTATTGGTTGCTGAAGTGTTGCTTTTGTATATGCATTGGTTGCTAAGGTGCTGCTGTGGTATATAAAAGGCAGCTTAGGTGTTGATGTGGAATAGGTGTTGGTTGCTGAGGTGTTGCTGTTGTATATGCATTGGTTGTTAAGGTGTTGCTGTGGTAAACCTATTAGTTGCTAAGGTGTTGCTTTTGTATTGGTATTGGTTGCTAGGTGGTTGCTAAGGTGTTGCTAGGGCGTAGGTATGCGTTGCCACAGTGTTTCTAAGTGTTTATAAATGGCAGCTTAGGTGTCACTGTGAAATAGGTATTGATTGCTAAGGTGTTGCTCTAAGGTGTTGCTGTGGTAAACCTGTTGGTTGCTAAGGTGTTGCTTTTGTGTCGGTATTGGTTGCTAGGTGTTGCTAGGGCGTAGGTATTGGTTGCCACAGTGTTTCTAAGTGTTCATAAATGGCAGCTTAGGTGTTGCTGTTGTATATGCATTGGTTGCTAAGATGCTCAGTGGTGTTGCTGTGGTATAGCAATCGGTGCGGGATCAGAAACGTCGTTCAGATCTCAGCATCTAAAATATTCAACCGCTAATCCCCCCACGACCAAACTCTACACACCCCACCCCCACACCGGCACACACACACACACATCTCAAACATCACTCCCCGCGCTAATTAAATTAATGAACAATATAAATCAGCGAGCTGAGTGCTTTAAAACTCAACTCTCGCTGCTATTATGTATAAACAGGAAAATTAGCGGATAATACCTCTAATGCCACTAAAACAAAGCCCTGGATGGAAAAAGCTCGGTTCTAGGCAGGTTTTTAATTGATTTACCTTTTGCTCCCAGCCTCTGAACCCCCGCTGGCGGGAGATCCATCATTTGCATTGACAAACAACATTACCGAACACCTACACGCAGCTTAAATCACAGTCGCCGGCCCCGTTCCTGCAAACAGCTCCGCTGGCACCCGGCGCTGAAGCCCAGGCAAAGTTGTAAATATATAACTGGAAGGTGTCCAATCATTATCCATTGTGTGTGTTTGTGTTGCACTGGTTACAAACGAGGAAGTCTGGCCATAAGGAGCAAGCGGAGGAACGAGAACCAAGAAAAAGAGAAAGCGCTGTATGTGGTAACATATGTGACAGAACTGAACAATATGGAGGAAATACTGGAATTTAATTCTGCTGATATAAATATACAGAGCGTACCGTACTGTACCATAACACACGCTTTCTCTAGCTCTGTTTCTCTATTATACTCTACATCTCCACTCATATATAAATATATCCAGTCAAGTTATTCCATTCCTCGAGTTTTAAAGCCACAGAACAAATTTTATACAAAGTTTATATGAAATTTTAAAGATTTTAGTTTCATTTAATCCTTTGTGATTAAAGCATCTCTGAATCAGTGTCTCTGATTTTGCTATTTATAGGTTTATGTTTGAGTAAAATAAACATTGTTGTTTTATTCTATAAACTACAGACAACATTTCTCCCAAATTCCACATAAAATATTTAAGTCATTTAGAGCATTTATTTACAGTAAATGTGAAAACTGAAAAATGGCTGAAATAACAAAAAAAAAATAGCAGAGCTTTCAGACCTCAAATAATGCAAACAGAAATCAATTAATTATTTGGTGGATTAACTTTGGTGGTTTTTAATCACAGTTTTTTTCATGTATCTTGGCATCATGTTCTCCTCCACCAGTCTTACACACTGCTTTTGGATAACTTTATGCTGCTTTACTCCTGGTGCAGAAATTAAATCAGTTCAGTTTGTTGGTTTGATGGTTTGTGATCATCCATCTTCCTCTCGATTATATTCCAGAGTTTTTTTTTTTATTTGGAAAAATCAAGAAAACTCATTATTTTTAGTGGTATCCACCTAGCAACCAATACAGAATCAACATCTAAGCATCCAATATCTATACCACAGCAACACCTTAGCAACTAATACATACTCTACAGAAACACCTACGCTGCCATTTTTAAACACTTATAAACATCATGGCAACCAATACCTACATCCTAGCAACACCTTAGAAACCCATACACAGCAACACCTTAGCAACCACCTAGCAACCAATACAAAAGCAACACCTTAGCAACCAATACCTATTCACAGTAACATCTAAGCTGCCATTTATTAACACTGTGGCAACCAATACCTACACCCTAGCAACACCTTAGAAACCCATACACAGCAGCACCTTAGCAACCACCTGGCAACCAATACAAAAGCAACATCTTTGCAACCAATAGGTTTACCACTACAACAGTGTGTGTGTGTGTGTGTGTGTGCAAATTTGGTGAAGTAATAAACACCACAACCTAGAGAAAGTGAAGGAGCGAAAGAGAGAAATGAGTCAGAGTGAGAGAGAGAGAGTGAAAGTGAGTGCGAGTAAGTGAGAGATAAAGAGAGAGAGAGATGAGTAAGAATTAAAGAAATAGTGAGAAATGGAGGGAAATGAAGGAACAGAGAGGAAGAGAGAGAGGTATAGAGAGAGAGAGAGAGGAAGAGAGAGAGAGGTGGGTAAGAATGAAATAAATAGTAAGAAATAGAGGGAAAGGAAGAGAGAGGGAGAAGAAGAGAGTGAGTGAGAGATAAGGAGATAGAGAGATGAGTAAGAGTTAAAGAAATAGTGAGAAATGGAGGGAAAGGAAGGCAGAGGAAGAGAGAGAAATGAAGAGAGAGGTATAGAGAGAGAGAGAGGTATAGAGAGAGAAGTAGAGAGAGAAAGAAAGGTATAGAGAGAGAGAGAGAGAGAGAGAGTCGGGGGCAGACGCTGGAGAAAGGTCTGCTGAGGTGATGGTAAACTCAGCCTTAGGTTAGAGCTGTAAATTAGGTTAGGTTATAAATACAGGCCAAACTGCACGAGGACGGAGGGGGGGAGAGAGAGAGAGAGAGAGAGGGAGAGAGAGAGAGAGAGAGAGAGAGAGGGAGGGAGGGAAAAACAGAGAGAGGGAGGGAGGGAGCTGCTGAATAAAATATGGTATTTTTAATATTTTCTTTCAGTGATTTCGGGGGGGGGGGGGGGGGGGTTCAGGAATTCCTCAGCTGTGTTGGACTGTAACTCGGCTTGATTAGCGGGGGTGAAATATGCACCGTCATTGTCACGCCGCTCGTTTTTCATTAATTTATTTATTTTGGCTTGAATAGACGGCCTCGCCAAATGGAGGCCAATTATTTTCGGGACCCTTTTTATCGGGAAACATAAACTGGATTGCATAAAACAGCGTCCAATTGAGTGCGTGATACGTACCGGACGGGGGGACAGGGTGGAGGGGACGGGGGGACAGGGTGGAGGGACGGGGGGACAGGGTGGAGGGACGGGGGGACAGAAAAAAGGACTGGTTGCAGCTAATAGCCATCCGCTTAAGGACAAAAACGTATGATCTGTTCCATTTCTCGTTCCACATCTTTTAATACGCATCCATCCAGTGATAGCGACGCTTCACTTTAGCTATTCCACCACAGCAACACCTAACTGCAACTTATAAATACCTTAGCAACCAATACCTATAAAACAGCTACACCTAAGCAGCCATCTAGAAACACCTTAGCATCCAATACTTATATCACAGCTACACCTAGGCTGCAACTTATAACCACCTTAGCATTCAATACCTATAAAACAGCTACTCCTTAGCAGCCATTTATAAGCACCTTGGCAACCAATACCTATTCCACCACAGCAACACCTTAGCTGCAACTTATAAACACTTTGGCAACCAATACCTACAACAAAGCAACATCTTAGCAACCACCTAGCAATACCTTGGCAACCAATACCACCATCACACAACCACCACACCTTAGCAACCATTTAGCAACATCTAGGCAACCAATACTTATACCTCAGCAACACCTAAGCAGCCACGTATAAACACCTTCGCAACCTCTACTTGTTGCCACAAAGCAGCTTTACAGAAATGTGATTGCAGGACAGAGAATCAGGCAAAATATTAAACATACAATAATGAACACCTTAGCAACCACCTAGCAAGACCTTAGCAACCAATATCTAAACCACCGCAACACCTAAGATGTAACTTATAAACATCTTGGCAACCAATACATATATAACAGCAACACCTTAGCAATCAATACCTATACCACAGCACCACCTTAGCTGCAACTTATAAACACCTTAGGAATCAAAACCTATACCACAGCAGCACCTAAGCTGCAACTCATAAACACTTTAGCAGCCAATACCTACACAACAGCTACACCTAAGCAGCCGCTTAGAAACACCTTGGCAACCAATACCTATACCGCAGCAACACCTAAGCTGGGACTCATAAGCATCTTGGCAACCAATACCTATACCACCACAGCAACATCTTAGCTGCAACTTTTAAACACCTTGGCAACCAATACATATACCACAGCAACACCTAAGCAGCCACTTATAAACACCTTAGCAACCAATACATACACAAATCAAATCTAATTTATTTGACAGCAACATCTTATATATCTTATACATATATATGTATATATATATATACAACAACACCTTAGCAACCACCAAGCAACACACAAGGCTGTCCAACTGTGATTTATTTGTTTTTATATTATTATTATTATTATTATTATTATTAATAATAATATTATTATTATAATACCTTTATTATACATATACTTTTACAAAACACTGCACAGTAAACTTCTCCTAAATAAAAACTGTATGAAATCATATATTTAATATATGTTAACACATTTTACCCCACAGGGTAAAAAAACTCAAATTTGTTAATTTAATATTTATTTCTAAAAGAAATTGTTTAAAAAAAATGTTTGCATATTTTTCGAACTTTACCCGAAAATATGTACCAGTGTATCTATAAGGCATTATAAAACGTGAGCTAAATATATATTAAATATAATAAAATTACGAATAACGATTCACCAGATAAACCGCCACACGTATGATATATATATATATATATATATATATATATATATATATGGTGACTGCAGAGCATAATGGTAACGAAGCAGATATAAATAAAGAGGCGGAGCCTGTTAGAGTTAGAGTTGAATTTTAACTCTATATAATAATAATAATAATAATAACAATAACACCAACTCTGTGGATTTGTTTATCAGCGAGTTTAAACATGTTTACTCTTTATTCTATTGTTTGCCAAAACACACACACACACCCACGCACACACACACTCGCATTCACAATCACAGCCAAAAATTTAAAAAATGCTAACCAATGCTAGCGCTACATGCTAAACATTAAGAACACTGCAAACACTAACCTGCCCTCCTGGCCATTGCTGTGTATACAACACAACACAACACAACACGGTACACGAAGAAGAATTGAAAAAACAGTGTTTAAATAATCCTGACCTGCTCAGGCATATCCCGACTGAGACGACAGCGTCTTTCCTTCTTTCTTTTTCTCTCTTTCTTTTCTTTTCTTTTTTTTCTTATTGGTGAAAAAAGATTGTAAACACTTGAATCACGTCCAAAAAAAAAAAGAGCCAGACAGAACGAACGTGGATCTGATACACACCCACCAAAAAAAAAAAACCACACGAAACAAATGGAAAGAAAAGAAAATTAAAAACAAAAACTCTCTCTCTTTCTCTCTCTCTCTCTCTTTTGCTCGCAGGATAATTTTAGCGTTAGCCTCAGCGCTAGGGTTAGCGTTAGCGCTAGGGGTAGCGTTTGTGTCGCAGCCGCTGCAGCAGCTGCCTCGCGAACGACAGACAACACCAAACTTTTCTTTTCAGCTCCTCTCTACAAGTACAAGGGCTGGCACGTGAAAACAAGGAAGTGAAAAACAGTGTGTGTGTGTGTTAAGAGTGTGTGTGTGTGTGTGTGCATGTGTGCGTGTGTAATGCTGTGCACTTCCTATGCACCAGCGCGCCGGGCCTGACCTGAAACGACCCCGTGCACTTCAGGCCTCGGGCCAAGCTGCTCTTCCGGAGCCGGAGAGGAGGAGGAGTGCAGGCCGGCCTCGGCCCGGTTTAGCATAAAAACCAGCGCCGCTCCTCTTTCTCTCTTCCTTCTCTCCTCTTTTCTTCTTTCTCTCCCAAAAAACTGCGTTCGGAAACTCTCCGCTCTAATCGCTCGGCTTTACTAAACTCCAACCGACTGCAGGCGGCGCAGATCACCCTCACAGATCACTATATAACCCTGAAGATAGACAAAAAAATAGCTTTAATGCTAAAATGCTAATTTCTCAGACTAGCGTTTATATACTGTACTCAGAGCCATCTGGAAAAAACATACAAAAGAATGTATTAGTTCCCAAAACCACCGTTTAATAAAAGTTTGTGATATATGTCCCAGATCACCAGCTTTTACTCTATAACCCTGAATTTAGAGGAGAAATAGCTTAAATGCTAAAATGCTCATTTCTCAGACTAGCATTTATATACTGTACACAGAGCCGTCTGGACAAAAATACACAATAAATGCATTAGTTCCCAAAAACACTGTTTAAAAACAGTTAATCCAGTTTATTAGTTATTTCAACCTGTTTCTCACATTTTGTACTGTTATAGTTTTATATGCTAACCTTTTTTTACTTACAAAATAAGACATCTGGACAAAATAATTTCTTAGACTAGTGTTTATATACTGTAACCAGAGCCATCTGGACAACACAACACACAAAATAATTTATTAGTTCCCAAAAACACTCTTTAATAAAAAGAGTTAATCCAGTTAATCCACACCTTTATTTACAGCTGTTTTAACCTGTTTCTCACATTTGTACAGTTATAGTTTTATACGCTAACTTTTTTATAGTTGCAAAATAAACCATCAGTACAAACACAAATACATTCCTACAGCCCTCATTTTTTATTTTAATTTAAATAAAATTAATGTATTTTATTTGTAACAGATCACCCGCTCTCACTCTATAACCCTGAATTTAGAGGAGAAATAGCTTTAATGCTAAAATGCTAGTTTTTCAGACTAGCCTTTATATACTGAACACAGATCCATCTGGACAAAAACACACGAAAGAATGTATTAGTTCCCAAAACACACTCTTTAAAAAACAGGTAATCCAGTTAATTCACACATTTATTTATATTTTTATAACTTTAACCTGTTTCTCACATTTTATACAGTTATAGTTTTATATGCTAACTTTTTTATAGTTGCAGAATAAGGCATCTGAACAAAATAATTTCTTAGACTAGTAATGTAACCAGAGCCATCTGGACAAACACAATAATTCCCTACAGCCCTAAATGTAAGATTTTTTTTCCACTGTTTTATTTTAAATAAAGACCTGCTTTCACTTTATAATCCTGAAGACACAGGAGAAAAAGTTTTAATGCTAAAATGCTAATTTCTCAGACTAGCGTTTATATACTGTACACACTCACAGTAACTCAAAACACACACAAAATGTATTAGTTCCCTAAAACACTATTTAAAAACAGTTAATCCAGTTAATTCACACCTTTATTTATAGTGTTTTAACCTGTTAACTGCCTTTATCCAAGTTAGAGGAGAAATAGTTTTAATGCTAAAATGCTAATTTCTCAGACTAGCCTTTATTTACAGTACATAGAGCCGTCTGGACAAAAACACACGAAATAATGTATTAGTTCCCAAAAACACTCTTTAAAAAACAGTTAATCCACACCTTTATTTACAGCTGTTTTAACCTGTTAACTGCTGGAGTTATAGTTTTGTATGCTAACTTTTCAGATTAGCATGTGAACACTTCATAGTTGCAAAGTAAGCCATCAGTACAAACACAGTAAATTCTACAGCCCTCATTTTTTCCACAGTTTTATTTGTACCAGATCACCCACTCTCACTCTATAATCCTGAATTTAGAGGAGATATAGCTTTAATGCTAAAATGCTAATTTCTCAGACTAGCGAGTATATACTGTACACACTCACAGTAACTCAATACACACACAAAATGTATTAGTTCCCTAAAACACTATTTAAAAACATTTAATCCAGTTAATTCACACCTTTATTTATAGTGTTTATGTTAACTGCCTTTATCCAAGTTAGAGGAGAAATAGTTTTAATGCTAAAATGCTAACGTTTTTTTTGATTAGCATGTAAACACTACATAGTTGCAGGGTAAGCCACCTGTACAAACACAATAACATAGTATTTTTTTCACAATTTACCACAGTTTTATTTGTACTGGATCACCCGCTTTCACCTTATAACCATAAAGATAGAACAGAAATAGTTTTAATGCTAAAATTGCTATAGTTAGCATATAAAACTATAACTGCAGCAGTTAACAGGTTAAAACAGCTGTAAATAAAAGTGTGGATTAACTGGATTTAATGTTTTTAAAAAGTGGTTTGGGAACTAAATAAAGACCTGCTTTCACTTTATAATCCTGAAGACACAGGAGAAAAAGTTTTAATGCTAAAATGCTAATTTCTCAGACTAGCGAGTATATACTGTACACACTCACAGTAACTCAAAACACACACAAAATGTATTAGTTCCCAAAAACACTATTTAAAAACATTTAATCCAGTTAATTCACACCTTTATTTATAGTGTTTTAACCTGTTAACTGCCTTTATCCAAGTTACAGGAGAAATAGTTTTAATGCTAAAATGCTAACGTTTCAGATTAGCATGTAAACACTACATAGTTGCAAAGTAAGCCACCTGTACAAACTCAATAACTCCAAAAATTCCTACAGCCCTAATTTTTTTAGCTTTTTTTCCACAATTTTCCAGTTTTATTTTATTTATACCAGATCACCCGCTCTCACTCTATAACCCTAAATTTAGAGGAGAAATAGCTTTAATGCTAAAATGCTAATTTCTCAGACTAGCGTTTATATACTGTACACACTCACAGTAACTCAAAACACACACAAAATGTATTAGTTCCCTAAAACACTATTTAAAAACAGTTAATCCAGTTAATTCACACCTTTATTTATAGTGTTTTAACCTGTTAACTGCCTTTATCCAAGTTAGAGGAGAAATAGTTTTAATGCTAAAATGCTAATTTCTCAGACTAGCCTTTATTTACAGTACATAGAGCCGTCTGGACAAAAACACACGAAATAATGTATTAGTTCCCAAAAACACTCTTTAAAAAACAGTTAATCCACACCTTTATTTACAGCTGTTTTAACCTGTTAACTGCTGGAGTTATAGTTTTGTATGCTAACTTTTCAGATTAGCATGTGAACACTTCATAGTTGCAAAGTAAGCCATCAGTACAAACACAGTAAATTCTACAGCCCTCATTTTTTCCACAGTTTTATTTGTACCAGATCACCCACTCTCACTCTATAATCCTGAATTTAGAGGAGATATAGCTTTAATGCTAAAATGCTAATTTCTCAGACTAGCGTTTATATACTGTACACACTCACAGTAACTCAATACACACACAAAATGTATTAGTTCCCTAAAACACTATTTAAAAACATTTAATCCAGTTAATTCACACCTTTATTTATAGTGTTTTAACCTGTTAACTGCCTTTATCCAAGTTAGAGGAGAAATAGTTTTAATGCTAAAATGCTAACGTTTCAGATTAGCATGTAAACACTACATAGTTGCAGGGTAAGCCACCTGTACAAACACAATAACTTAGTATTTTTTCCACAATTTACCACAGTTTTATTTGTACTGGATCACCCGCTTTCACCTTATAACCATAAAGATAGAACAGAAATAGTTTTAATGCTAAAATTGCTCAGACTAGCGATTATACAATATACACACTAAAAAATGTATTCATTCCCAAAACCACTCTTTAAAAACAGTTAATCTAGTTAATTCACACATTTATTTACAGCAGTTTTAACCTGTTAACTGCTGTTTCTCACATTTAGTACAGTTATAGTTTTATATGCTAACTTTTATGCGTAGTTGTACTGTAAAAAAAAACTCCCAAAAAAACTCCCATTCATTAAAAACAGTTAATTCACACTGTTGACAACAGTTAACTGCTGTTTTTTTATACATTTTATATAGATATAGTTTAATGCTAAAATGCTATTTTAAAATGCTATATATAAACTTGTGTTTATATATGTTATTTTTATATATTTATATAATCGTTGTATGCTAATGTTTCAGAATAGCATGTAAACACTACGTTTACAGTTAACTGCTCTTTTTTTCACATTTTTAGCTTTATATGCTAACTTTTATAAACTTTTTAGCTGTAGTGTAAGCGGTTTCATTGATATTTATTTGTTGAATATATATACACATATGTGTTTAGTGCTATATTACATATATATACAAAAACTGAATAATTCATAGTGGAAATTATAGTGAATATTTGATACACACTCAGGTAGTACATTTTTAGCAATTTATAGTAGATACTGAATAACTCTATAGAACTCTATAGTATATACTTATAGAGTAATTGAATGAACCGCAGTATTTTTTGCATTATATATTTGATATATATATTTTTGATATTACCTGGAGTTATAGACAGTTGCATTGTTTAAATATGAAAGCACCCGGACACTACAGTGATGATGCTCAGTGTTACTCATCACCCCGACCCTGTTATCTACACCACCGTTATTATAATCTTCTTTTCTCAGGAAATCCAGGCCTTTCTCACTTATAGCCAATCACAGGAGAGCAGGGTTTTACATGCAGATCTATTTACACATCCAAATCTGCAGATAACCCAACCACCAGCAGCTGCAGCACCGACAATATTCAATATATTATAATTAATTCCTTTATAAAAATGTGCTTTTCTGTGTTTTTTTCTGAGTTTTGTAAGCTAAATATGGCACAAAAGGCTTTGATGCAGTTGAGTGTCAGCCTGTGAGTCCCCTCTCATTAAAGCTAACGCTAACGCTAATGTCACCTCCACACACGCCTGACTTAATTACAGCTAATTCTCTTAGCAGGTACTGTTCACCAATCAGCCGCACAAACACTCGTTAACTCAATTCATTTAGACAGTGTGACCCAACTCGCTTACTCTCACTTTACTCTACACAACTCTTACACACTCTCTCAACTTTATACCACTCTAACTTTATATATACCTGTAATTAACTCTATATAACATTAGAACACTAAACCCAAATAAACATAAATAAAGAATAAAGTCAGTGATCAGTGAGAGTGTCTACCTGTAATTAACTCTATATAACATTAGAATACTAAACCCAAATAAACAACATAAGTTAATTGTATGAGTGTGTAAGAGAGCGTATAGAGTTAATTGTATGAGAGCAGAGTGTATAAGAGAGCGTATAAAGTTAATTGTAGGAGAGCAGAGTGTATAAGAGAGCGTATAGAGTTAATTGTATGAGAGCAGAGTGTATAGAGTTAATTGTATGAGAGCAGAGAGTATAAGAGAGTGTATAGAGTTAATTGTATGAGAGCAGAGTGTATAGGAGAGTGTATAAAGGGAATTGTATGAGAGCAGAGTGTATAAGAGAGAGTGTATAGAGTTAATTGTACGAGAGCAGAGTGTATAGAGTTAATTGTACGAGAGCAGAGTGTATAGAGTTAATTGTATGAGAGCAGAGTGTATAAGAGAGAGTGTATAGAGTTAATTGTACGAGAGCAGAGTGAATAGAGTTAATTGTACGAGAGCAGAGTGTATAAGAGAGAGTGTATAGAGTTAATTGTACGAGAGCAGAGTGTATAGAGTTAATTGTACGAGAGCAGAGTGTATAAGAGAGAGTGTATAGAGTTAATTGTACGAGAGCAGAGTGTATAAGAGAGATTGTATAGAGTTAATTGTACGAGAGCAGAGTGTATAGAGTTAATTGTACGAGAGCAGAGTGTATAAGAGAGAGTGTATAGAGTTAATTGTACGAGAGCAGAGTGTATAAGAGAGAGCGTATAGAGTTATTTGTACGAGAGCAGAGTGTATAGAGTTAATTGTACGAGAGCAGAGTGTATAAGAGAGAGCGTATAGAGTTATTTGTACGAGAGCAGAGTGTATAGAGTTAATTGTACGAGAGCAGAGTGTATAAGAGAGAGTGTATAGAGTTAATTGTACGAGAGCAGAGTGTATAAGAGAGAGCGTATAGAGTTATTTGTACGAGAGCAGAGTGTATAGAGTTAATTGTACGAGAGCAGAGTGTATAAGAGAGAGCGTATAGAGTTATTTGTACGAGAGCAGAGTGTATAGAGTTAATTGTACGAGAGCAGAGTGTATAAGAGAGAGCGTATAGAGTTATTTGTACGAGAGCAGAGTGTATAGAGTTAATTGTACGAGAGCAGAGTGTATAAGAGAGAGTGTATAGAGTTAATTGTACGAGAGCAGAGTGTATAGAGTTAATTGTACGAGAGCAGAGTGTACGTGTGTAATAAGAAGTGTTCGGCGCTGCTGCTCTGAGGAAGGTGTGAATGGGATTTGTGACTATAGAAGAAATGCAGCAGAAACATTTGGTATTTGAGGGTAAAAAAAAGTGTCAGAAACAATGCCTCCATCCACCGTGACAGAAAATCACCACATTTCTGTTGTTTTTAAATATCCACCAACTGCTACTCATTGTTTAATTCCTCCACACACACACACACACTGTTAACACACACTCGTTCACTGTGTTAATATACGAATATTCACTCACACTTCAGCAGCATTAAAATCACTTCTTATTATTTAGGATTTCCTCTTAAATCACTTTCTACAACACCAGCAGGTAAAAAAGAACAAAAACAAGCTCCCATCATGCTCACAGAGACTATAAAAACAAATTCAGTAATAATTATTTTTATTTGTATTTAATATAATGAAACTTTATTTAACTGTAACTAACACCAACTACTCATACTAACACTATTAACACTGCTGTTGATTCTGTATGCACATTTATAAAGTTTGAATTTAGCATTTACTACAAATCGTTTAGTGTCTTCTATGAATTATCCACCATCCACTATGAATTATTCAGAATTCATTATGAATTATTCCATATACACAATTAATTGCATGTTATTTCCTATGAAATATCCAGCATCTACTATTAATTATTTAGTATTAACTATGGAATTGTCCAGTATCCCCTATAGATTATTAAGTAAACAGTATGAATTGTCCAGTATCCACTATGAATTATTCAGTATACAGTATGAATTATGCAGCATTTACTGTAGATTATTCAACATACAATATAAACTATCCAGTATCCACAATTCATTATATAGTATTGTCTATGAATTGTTCAGTATCCCCTATAGAATATTCAGTATACAGTTTAAATAATCAGGAATGCCTTATGGATTGTTCAGTACACAGTATGAATTATCCAGTATCCCCTATAGATTATACTTGATTCAGTATGAATTATTCAGTGTTTACTATGAAGTACTCAGTGTCTAATATGAATTTAACAGTGTTCCATAGATTATTCAGTGTTCGGTATGAATTTGTCAGTATTTACTATGAAGTATCCAGTAAATACTGTGAATTACTCAGTATGTACTATGACTTTAACAGTGTCCCCAGAGATACAGTATCTACTATGAATTATGCATTATTCTCTGTATGCTCAGTATTCAGTATGAATTATAGGTTATATATTTTTATTTTCTATGAAGTAAGTATTCAATAACTATTATAAACTACTCAGTATCTACTATGAATAATGCATTATTCTCTATATGGACTATTATTAATGAGGATCCAGTATGAATTATGAATCCAGTATTCACTGGGACACTGGATATTTGTGGTGCTCTGTTAAAACAGAGAGGGGGGGGGGGGGGGAAATGAGGAATAAATAAGAGAGTATTGTGTGCTGATTGTTTGCGTATTTGCTGTGCTTATTTGACTGAATACGGCGTTTTATAAAAGCCATTTGAACAGAAGGTGAAACATTTGACTGCTCATGTGACGGTCCGCTAAACGGTTCGAACCCTGGAGCAGACGCCGCCACAATTACCGTCTTATCATGTCGGTACAGATGTCCATGGCAACTGCCAAAATTTTAGGAGGCGAAAAAAAAAGAGAGACGGGCCCAGATAATAATACAGCGTAAGCGAAAACGGCTGATTGCCAGCAAGTGGGAAGTCATGAGAAGGCTTTAAAAAAGAGAAGGAGTGTAAAAAAGGGAAAGATCAGACTCGGAGATACAGAGCGGAATACACCCACTAGAGCCCGGCTCACTCCCTCACCACTTCACTCCTGACCTCCCCGCGAACTCTCCGCACGACTTCAATAAGAAGAGTGAGGGCCTGGATTTCAAACACAGTTCGGCTACCAGCTGCCTTATTACACTCCTAACACACACACACACACACACACTATACACACAATACACACACACACAATACACACACTTACACACACGCATGTTCACTTTCTCACCGTCAAACACGCAATAACTGTACATAAGGATACTGTATATATTAGTGCTGCACAATATTTAAAAAAAAAAAACTGACATTGCAATATAACATACTGTATACTGAAATATAAAAATCACCACCATTTAACACGACTTAGTGATCCTACATACCAAACAATTAATAAATGATGATAATAAAAAATTAGAACAGTGTGATTTCGTTTCTTCTGTATCAAACAGCAAAAAAAGGACAAAATAATAATAATTTGATAGATGTATCTGCTTTATAGAATCAATGTACTGTATAGACTGTATAAGCTATATAGACTGTTTGTACTGTACAGACTGTATGTACTGTATAGACTTTATTATATAGACTGCATGTACTTTATAAACTTTATTATATAGACTGTATGTACTGTACAGACTTTATTATATAGACTGTATGTACTGTACAGACTGTATAGACTGTATGTACTGTATAGACCGTATGTACTATATAGACTTTATTATATAGACTGTGTGTACTGTACATACTGTATGTACTGTATATACTTTATTATATAGACTGCATGTACTGTATTGACTTTATTATAGACTGTATGAACTGTACAGACTGTATGTACTGTATAGACTTTATTATATAGACTGAATGTACTATATAGACTGAATGTACTATACAGACTGTATGTACTGTATAGACTTTATTATATAGACTGTATGTGTTGTACAGTCTGTATGTACTGTATAGACTTTATTATATAGACTATATGTACTGTACACACTGTATGTACTGTACAGACTGTATGTACTGTACAAACTGTATAGACTGTATGTACTGTACACACTGTATGTACTGTACAGACTGTATAGACTGTATGTACTGTATAGACTTTATTATATAGACTGTATGTACTGTATAGACTTTATTATATAGACTTTATGTACTGTATAGACTTTATTATATAGATTGAATGTACTGTACAGACTGTACATACTGTATAGACTTTATTATATAGACTGTATGTACTGTATATACTGTATGTACTGTATAGACTTTATTATATAGACTATTATATAGACTTTATTATATAGACTGTGCAGACTGTATGTACTCTCTTTAGTAATGTTTATAGTGATGTTTGTGTGTGTAATGTGTGAGATTCTGGTGGTGTTCTCGGCCGCGGGGTGAATGAGGCGGTGGTGGTGGTGGTGGTGGTGAATGGTGAGGCGCGGCGGCACAGCGTGTTTTCTCCGCGGCGCTGTAGCACGGCGGCGCTCATGTGATCAGCACGGTTGAATGGTGGAGCAGGAGGACTCCTGGCACGGATCAGAGTGTGAACGAGTGTGAAAAGGCTCCTGTTCTGAAACACACTGGCCGTGCCAGCGCCGCTCGGCTGATTAAAAACCTGAACGGAGCTTCCGCCGCCACAGCCGCCGCCACCGCTGCGTCACGTTCAGGAGCGCCGCCCGGGCACCGCGCCCTGCCTACACACGCCACAGCTGGGTCTTCCTCATTACTCCTCCCCCTCCTCCTCCTCCACCAATCACAACACTTCATTTACTGCTAATTTAAGCCCCGAGAGCTGTTTAACACCAGAGCTACGAGGGCAATAAACGCTTAGTCACACAAACACCAGGGCCCAATCACAAATCATCCCTGTTAAAACGAGAGGATGGGAATCACAAGGCATCTCACTATACAGTACGATACTGTGATACTCTACAATACTCCCCAAGAGGATAAAATACTTCTAAATAATCAAATACCAGCAATTAGGGATTTATTGAGATCAGTTTAAGCAGTAATTGTAGTAATTAAAAAAACAATATTCGATGCCACATATTGATATGATACAATACAATCCGATACAATACAATCCTGTATGATATGATACGGTACCAAACGAAACGATACAGTTCAGGTTGATAGGGTAAAATACGGTATATTATATAAGATGATACTGTAAAACATGATACGGTGCAATACGATATGATACGATACAGTACTATAAGATGTGATATGATACCTATGATGCAGTACAATACTATGCAATATGGTACAATACATTACATTACTATTGTAAGTCGCTTTGGACAAAAGCGTCTGCCAAATGTAATGTACTGTAAGGTAATGTCATGTCATGTAATGTAAAGTAATGTAAGGTAATGTAATGTACTGTAAGGTAATGTCATGTAATGTAAAGTAATGTAAGGTAATGTAATTTAAAGTAATGTAAGGTAATGTAATGTAATGTAAAGTAATGTAAGGTAATGTAATGTAAAAAATATGATATGGTGCAATACAATACAGTATGGTAAAATACAAATATGATACAATACAGTACGATACAATACAATACAGTTTAAATACGATATCATAAGGTTAAAATACTATACTATAAGGTATAATACAATTTGGTACAATACGATACAGTTAAAATACGATACGATAAGGTACAATACAAAAGTTACAATACGCTATGGTACAAATATGATGCGATAAGGTTCAAATTCCTCAGTGATGGGTAGCTTAAGTAAGCTATTCGCTAGCTTCTTGTGGAAATGTTTTATTCCATTACACCTTAAATCGTGCAGCAGTCTCAATAATGATTAATTATAAATTAATAATAGTTAATTTCCCTCTTATCTTATCTTATAACTTCTGCTGCTTCATTTAAGGCAAAACACGAAAATAAAGCTACCTAGCCACAGATACTACTACTAGCGAGTACTACTACTTTTTTATGCTTGTTTTGAAGATAAAGGCCGTATTTAAAAACTACATTATTAAACTAAAATAATGCAATGGTTGCAATTGAAAATCTTTATACAGAAAATACTATTTGTGTTGATTCTACACCGTTGGTGAATGCAGAATGCAGAAGTATAAGCGTGGGCAGCTGCATAGGGCGCTCGCACAGGAAACACCATACACAACACATTGACTCAACGCAGAGCTACATACCTTGTTATGCTAACCCTAGACATGAACATACAAGTGGAAGACTAAATTGTATGGAAAGCAAGTGGGAAAAATATAATTTGGCTAAGAAATTAGCATAATGCTAACAGCATGCCCATCCTGCAAAACTGCTTACATGGTTTCTGTTACTGTATATAGACTCACTTTTATCTAAAAACAAGGATTAAAATACAAACTGCTACTGTTTTAACTATGCTCACATACGTTAATCCATGTTTATAGATAACAGTGAACAAAACAGAGTCAGAAACCACATCAACCACTGTAATACAGATTACTGAACACCTCCACACAGTCTGAGGAGAGCACGAGTACTGTATAGAGCTCTATAATTCCAGAAAACACAGTTCTATTCTATATTTTCAGCTACTTTGTGTGGAATTAATGTATTAAATTCACATTCTAATATATCCCCGTAGTCTATAATATGAAAAATGTTCAGTATTAGGCTATTTCACCCTACAGTTAGCTTTACCTTTGTGTTTATACTGTTAGCAATAGGCAAACAGGCTAGTTTGTTAGCTAGATGCTAAGCTAAGCTAAGTAAGCTGCTTGGCTAAATAAAATAAGCATTGCTAACTTATAAGCTACTAATTTTACAACATATTTTCCTTACTAGAGAACTTATTCTGTGCAACAGAGGGACTCTTGTGCTTCCTTTCCTGGGAGAGAGTCCTGATGAGAGCCAGTTTCATCATTCCTTGAGGACACTTTTAAAGTTCTTGATTTTTTTCTTTTTCAGATTGACTGATCTTATTTGTTTATTAACGTCAATATTTTTTCTTTTCTTTATTGACTAGTTAGCTTTACCTTTGTTTTTTATACTGTTTTCAATAGGCACACAGGCTAGTTTGCTAGCTCGATGCTAAGCTAAGCTAAATTACCTGATTGGCTAAAAACAAACAAAGCTTTGTTAACTTATAAGTTACTAAAGCTACACCATATTTTCTTTAATACACTTTAACTCATTTTTTCATTTTCTTATTTGAGTTGTTAGCTTTTCCTTGATGTTTAAACTGTTAGCAATAGGCAAACAGGCTTGTTTGTTAGCTAGATGCTAAGCTAAGGTAAGTTAGCTGCTTGGCTAAAAAAAAATAAGCATTGCTAACTTATAAGCTATTACAGTTACAACACGTGTTCTTTACTACAGAACTTATTCTGTGCAACAGAGGTAACTCTTGCTCTTCCTATCATTGTGGGATAGTCCTGATGAGAGCCAGTTCCATCATATTTTAAGGACACTTTCAAAGTTCTTGACATTTTTCTTTTTTTGGATTGACTGACTTTGAGGTAGATAAGTTAGCATGCTAAATGCTAAGTTCCTTGCCGACTCCTTGGCAAAACCACCTCACTTATCTACACTTTTTACTAATTTATGCAGAAATATAATCCAGTCCTTATTATCTAGTGTATTAATATTTACTTTAGTATGTTTACTGTATATGTAAGCATGTTTATATATATATATATATGCAAGTTATCTAGCTAGCTACCATGCTACTGGCCTAAAGTTGGTAAAACCTATTTCACAAATAGCTAATTTTAGCTTTATATGAGCACTAAAATGGTGCTAAAAATATATAATAAATATACATTTCTGCTGGTAAATTTAACAAACACTTCTATTATTTAGGTATATTAAATATGCTGCTCTATTCTCCACTATTTCCACCCCAAATATTACTCATGTTTGCTTGGGGCAGCAGAGCAGGTGTGGGATATTTTGAATATGTACACATAAAATAAATGCAAATAAAGGTATATACAAATATAGAGTATGTTTAAAGCTGACGCACATGCAGCCACATTCTGTAGGCATTTCCATGGAATTGGTTGGTGTATTTAGTGAAACTCCCCACCAGGATGCACTTTAGATATATTTGTGAATGTTAACAGAGGGAGTATTTATAAATGTGTTTATATATGTCCTGTATATATAAAGCAGGCAGCACCTGCCCAGTGGTGAAAAACAGGTTATTCCTGAAATGAGATCTACAAATACAGCACCACCATGGATATACAGAACTATATAACTTATACTACTTTATTAAATAATAAATATATTATTAATATTAATTTTGGCCAGTTACCATCTAAAATCAGTGGTTACTGTATTATTGTAATTTACAGTATAGTACTAGGACCTAGTGCATTAGTATCATTCATTACGATACTTTATTACAATGTATTGTACTGTATTATACTGTACTGCATAGAACTATATTGCATTGCATTTTTTATTGCATTGTACCATATTTTGTTTTACAACAATGCATTATATTATATACTGTCCATATTATATTGTACTGTTTAATATTGCATGGAAATATAAAAAATTTCGCTGCAATATAATGCATAGCATTGCACTGTACTACCACTGTACATAATTGTACTACATTGTATTATACTGTACTGCATTGTATTGTAGTGTACTACAATGTACTGTATAGCACTTCATTGTACTATTATATATGGACTATATTATATTGTACTACATTGTATTGTTTAATATGGTACTATACTGATTTGCTCTAGACTGAATTGTATTCTATTGTACTACATTATACTATGTGGTAAAGTATTGCACTTATATGGTACTGTATTGATTTTTACTACATTGTATTGTGCTGTACAGCATTGCATTATACTATATTGTATTGTATTGTACTGCATTGCAGTGCACCATATTAAACTACATTGTATTATACTGTACTGAATTAGGTGTTACAGTATTGCACTTTACTATATTACACTATAATGTACTGTACAGCATTGCAGCGCACTATACTCTTCTGTACTATATTGTAGTATAGAATATATTGTGTTGCACTAGACTGAATTGTATTATACTGTACTATATTGTACTATGTAGTACATCATATTGTACTTATATAGTATTGCATTGATTTGCACTACATTGTATTGTGCTGTAGAGCATTGCAGTGTACTACATTGTACTGTATTGTACTATATGGAATTGCATTGTATTGTACTGTACTGTACAGTATTGTACTACAATGTACTGTAAAGTATTTGATTGCGCTGTACTATATTGTACTATATTATACCGCACCGTATTAAGGTGCTGTACTATATTTTGTATTGCACTTAACTATGTGGTACTGTACTGATTTGCACTAGACAGAATTGTACTATACTGTATTACATTGTACTATGTAGTATAGTAATATAATTATATGGTATTGTATTGCATTGCAATGTACTGTTTTGTTTTGTACTGCATTGTATTTTACTGTAGTGTACAGTATTGTACTACATTAAATCGTACTATATTGTAGTGTACTATTGTATTGTATTGCGCTGACCCATATGGTACTGTACTGATTTGCATTGGATCTGAATTGTAATATACTGTACTATACCCCAAATGACGTGAAACCTGCTGATGAGGCGTTGCTAAAATCATCTCATGTTAGTATGCATATTCTCACGTGTTAGTGCTCAAGTTTCACAGGTCTGACCGGACCACTAGTGTTTGGCCTTGACTGTGTCCAGCCGGACAGTGTGGTATTGTTCCAGTAATTAGACAGTGCCACCCCCCCCTCATGTGCGCGGGGCGTCCTCCTCCCGCTTTGGTAGGTGAAGAACTTTGCACACAACTTTCTCACAATAGATCTCATATGTTATATGTTAATGTGTTAGTAGCGCGTGGTTAGTCCGCCATACAATAGACCCTATGTGTTAGTAAACGCCTTATGTATCATGTGGGTTAATTTGTCACAATAGAGTCTGTGTTAGTCACGTGCCTGATCAAACAATGTTTTACTATATATATGTAAAGAATATATTGTGATTATTGGTTAATCTTCTTTATAAATGCGTGTAAAATACACTGTGAGTAATAAAAATGATCAAATATAATGTGAGTATTGGTTAATGCATATAAAATACAAGGTTTCACACAATGATTATGTAATTATAGATACTAAGGTAAGTAATCATAACTGAAAGATATTTGTCAATACACCCAAAGTATAATAAACAGTTACTCTTCAGTAGTATAGTGTTGTACTGTAGTGTACAGTATTTTACTACAATGTATTAAACTGTACTGCATTGAAACATTGGTAACACATTCTATGAATGTCATCTCTATAAACATATTTATAACACATTATAATGCATTCATAAGGCATTATAAACATGGCTATACATATTTTTTTAAACTCTATAATTCATCATAGCCATGTTTATTATGCATCATGAACTGTGATTATAATGCATTAATAGCTGTGTTTATAACATTTTATACGTCAATACCACAAGACTTGGATCATGACTAAAACAGCTTCCAACTTATAATAAACACACCCTCAATAATCAATAATATATTTTTAACCACTCATGAATTATACTCGTCTTGTATAATATAATATTAGTTATAATCAATTATAATGTATTATAACTGGTCTATGTGCGCTCTAAGTAAAGTGACATACTTTTTCATTGCAGGACTGGATTATTAACGATAGATACACTATTTTCACATGTATATCATAAGCATAGCATATAATGTATTATAATCACTATTCATAGTGCTTAATAAACATGGCTATAGTGGGTTATGCATTTTTATAAATATTTATAGTCATGTTTATAATGCATTATGAATGTATTATAATATATTATGAATGTAGTTATAGAGTCTAATAAAAAATGACATTCATAGAAAGTGTCACCCATTGAATTATAGTGTTTTGTATTGTGCTATACAGTATTACACTTTACTATATTGTACTATTATGTACTGTACAGTATTGCATTGTACAATACTATATTGAAGTATTGTACTATACTGTATTGTACTGCATTGCACTGTATTGCATTGTTGTGTGCAGTACTGTACTATATTGTATTATACTTATAGGGTACAGTGTACCATGTAGTATAGTATTGTACTTAAATGGTACTGTATTGCATTGCATTGTATTGTGTCTATTGTTTCTCCTATATTGTGTTGCATCATACTTATTACTGTATATCATACTCTATTTTATTATTATTATTATTTTAGTAGTATTGCACTAAATACAGTATTAATGTACTGTACTGTATCTCTATAATTTGCCCTGTAGGATACTGTAGTAAGTATTGTGCTGCACTGTATATATTTTAGACTCATATCACGTTGTATTGTCTTATCATAGTGAACTGTATCACTATCACTATGGTGACTGACAGATTAGCCTGTAGCGAGTGTTTTAGCTCGGGGCTAATGTGTTAGATCAGTATAAAACACAGCTTTTGTTTCAAATATGTTGTGGTTATGAACAGTGCAGAAGTACAGATTTAGAAATCTTGAGTTATGCGTCATTAATGATTTTAGCTGGTTTCCTGGTTAAGGGTTAGAGTTCTGGATTTCAGTAAATCAGCTTTCGTGTTTTAATCTGTAAAAACTGCTCTCGTCACGAGAATGCAGCAGAATAGAAACGAAAAGTGGATTTTTTTATTTTATCCTCACCTGTCAGATTAACTCTAATTCTAATTCTCTTCTCTTCTCTCCTGAAACTGAGACTCAGTCCTTAATCATGTTAATCTGAGCTAAAGGCTAAAGCTGCTGTTTCTTCCATGTGGGTCAGCCAGACGTCTTCCTGTAGCAGTTTTTTTCTCCAGTTTCCAAGAGATCTGAAAAGCTTAATGGACTTATTTTATTGATCTATAGGCGAGCCATCAATTGAGCACCATGCAGCTTGATTTAGGGCGTGTAAGTGTATGTATCTTTGCTCTCGTAACGACGGGAAAAGTACACCTTGCTCGGGTCAAAACGCACAAAAGGCATGTACCAATTCTCTTAAGTAATCATGGGTGTGATTAATTTTGTGCATAACATGAAATAAATCAATCAGTTTGTCACTTGCCATTCCTTTTAAGAAGAGTCAGGTGAGCTCTGACTTTGGCGGATTGCTATTTTAACAGTGCAGCTACCTGGACGTGTCCAACAAATGCTTCTCAGCAGAGAAGAAAGAAATTGAGCTCAATTTCGGGAACAGCAATGTTATTTTATTTACTATTCTGTTTATTGTTGATGTAGTAAAAGTTGGGTTTGTGCTGCGTATTTATGTGTTGCCAAGATAGCAATGAACGTCTGACTGTTGACTGTTGTCAGGGTTTTAATTAGTCAGTGGAGCTCCTGTGTTTCTCTGTTACCAAAATAAACTGCAGCTCTGCTGCTATTTAAATCAGGCAGTATGAAGGAGTTTAAATAAGCTGTTAAGTGGCAAAAATAAAGGAAAAAAATGTGGGGTGTAGTGTAGATACAGTATTTCTGATAAAGTGGCCAGTGAAGGTATTAATGGTAGCAGTGATAATTCAGGAGGAGGGCATAAATGATGGAATGATGAAAGGGATAAATGCGGTTCATAAATACGGCCTGCGTTTACATTCCTACTCTTCATATCCGCCATTGAAAGGTCACAGAAGGACAAGGAGGTGGCCTACATTCAGAGAGCGCGAGAGAACGAGAGAGCACGAGAGAACGAGAGAGAATGCGAGAGAAAGAGAGAGAGAAAGAGAGAAAGCCGGGGAAAAAAAAAAAAAAAAAAAAAGCCAAACGTTACTGAAGGTAAAATACGACGCGGGATTTAAAGAGAAAATCAAAAGTCACTCCAGAACTCAAGGGCACGTTGGCAGAGAGCAGCACTCGCCCGGCTGAATGGAAAACGCTTCTATCAGAATGAATAAATAAATAAATAAATATATAAATAAATATATTAATAAATAAATAAAAGCACAATGATATCTCTTCTTCCCTCTAATCCTCCTCTTCTGCTCTCTTAACCGGTGAGGAGAGACTTCTGGCCCACAGAAATGCAGATAACACCGCGCATCCAGACAATCACCACCCTCCCCCGCCTGTAACTGCCACTATACTGCACTATACTACACTATACTACACTATACCACACTATACTACACTATAACACCACGCATCCAGACAATCACCACCCTCCCCCGCCTGTAACTGCCACTATACTACACTATACTACACTATACTACACTATACTGCACTATACTACACTATAACACCGCGCATCCAGACAATCACCACCCTCCCCCGCCTGTAACTGCCACTATACTACACTATAACACCACGCATCCAGACAATCACCACCTTCCCCCGCCTGTAACTGCCACTATACTACACTATACTACACTATACCACACTATACTACACTATAACACCACGCATCCAGACAATCACCACCCTCCCCCGCCTGTAACTGCCACTATACTACACTATACTACACTATACTGCACTATACTACACTATACCACACTATAACACCACGCATCCAGACAATCACCACCCTCCCCCGCCTGTAACTGCCACTATACTGCACTATACTACACTATACTACACTATACCACACTATACTACACTATAACACCACGCATCCAGACAATCACCACCCTCCCCCGCCTGTAACTGCCACTATACTGCACTATACTACACTATACTACACTATAACACCACGCATCCAGACAATCACCACCCTCCCCCGCCTGTAACTGCCACTATACTGCACTATACTACACTATACTACACTATACCACACTATACCACACTATAACACCACGCATCCAGACAATCATCACCCTCCCCTGCCTGTAACTGCCACTATACTGCACTATACTACACTATACTACACTATAACACCACGCATCCAGACAATCACCACCCTCCCCTGCCTGTAACTGCCACTATACTGCACTATACTACACTATACTACACTATACTACACTATACCACACTATACTACACTATAACACCACGCATCCAGACAATCACCACCCTCCCCCGCCTGTAACTGCCACTATACTACACTATACTACACTATAACACCGCGCATCCAGACAATCACCACCTTCCCCCGCCTGTAACTGCCACTATACTACACTATACTACACTATAACACCACGCATCCAGACAATCACCACCTTCCCCCGCTTGTAACTGCAGCTATACTACACTATACTGCACTATACTACACTATACTACTCTATAACACCACATATCCAGACAATCACCACCTTCCCCCGCTTGTAACTGCAGCTATACTACACTATACTACACTATACTACTCTATAACACCACATATCCAGACAATCACCACCTTCCCCCGCCTGTAACTGCCACTATACTACACTATAACACCACGCATCCAGACAATCATCACCCTCCCCGCCTGAAACTGCCACTATACTACACTATACTGCACTATACTGCACTATACTACACTATAACACCGCTCATCCAGACAATCACCACCTTCCCCGACTGTAACTGCCACTATACTGCACTATACTACACTATACTACACTATACCACACTATACTACACTATACCACACTATAACACCACGCATCCAGACAATCACCACCCTCCCCCGCCTGTAACTGCCACTATACTACACTGTACTACACTGTAACACCGCTCATACAGACAATCACACCCCTCCCCGCCTAAAACTGCAACTATACTACACTATACTACACTATACTACACTTTACTATACTATAACACCGCACATCCAGACAATCACCACCTTCCCCGCCTGTAACTGACACTGGACTACACTATACTACACTATACTGTATTATACTACACTGTATTTACACTATACTGCACTGTAATACACTTATAATAAACTATAATACACGTATATTATATTAAACTACACTGTACTATGCTATACTACACTTATATTACAATGTACTACACGACAATACACTTATAATACACTGTGCTACACTGTATTTACACTATACTACACTGATATTACACTATACTACGCTATAATATACTTTTAATACACTGTGCTTCACTATACTACATTTTAATACACTTATAATACACTGTGCTACACTATAATACACTTATATTACATTAAACTACACTATACTACACTACTACACTATAATGCACTTATATTACACTATACTATTTTCCACTTTACTAAGATGTACTACACTGATTTAAATGAATACAAATGATAAGAAAAATAAAGAAATAATATTATTTTTGATTTCAAGGTGTTTTATGATGTTAAAACGGGATGTTCACACGGGATGTAAATGTCCTGATTACTGATGCGATACTCGGCAATGTAATTATGCAAATATCTAATTACATTTAAAGTGAACTACAATGATAACTGTGGCGGTGTAAGGGTTAAGCACTTGTTCCCCTGCAGCGGGGTTCAGACATTTATCAATGATTTGCATCTGAAGACCCTCGGGCCGTCGCTCGTCCACTCCAGCACTGCGCTCTCTCTCTCTCTCTCTCTCTCTCTCTCTCTCTCTGTGTCTCTCTCTCTCTCTCTCTCTCTCTCTGTGTCTCTCTCTCTCTCTCTTTCTCTCTCTCTCTCTCTCTTTCTCTCTCTCTCTCTCTCTCTCTCTCGCCCGCTGGCAGGTGCCCTCTGGATTGGGCCAGATCTGAAAGCACTTTCCATATTTGGTAGAACATTTAAGATGCATCTAGAGATCATAAACATCTCACCGGCCTAATGTCACATCTCCATGATAATCACCACGCTCAGACACATACAATCAACCAGCCTTTTCTTATTTATACAAGATAAATCACATGCAAATTCACCTGCATTAATCAGCTGGGATTGTGTGGTTGGTCTGGAGTGCAAACTGCCACAATTGCTGTACCATAATATATATATATATATATATACATCATTGTGAAGTGAGACGAAACCGATACGTGGCTGTGGATCTCTACAGCTCCTCCAGAGTGATCATGAGTTTTTGGATGATGAATTGAACAGTGCTCCTTGGGATGCTAAGTGGTTGCTTGGGTAATGCTGAGTGGTTGCTATAGGGTGCTGGGATCATGTTCTAGCTACTCATTTATTTGCAACATATTTGTCCTATTGTGGTTGCTAAGGTGATGCTAAGTGGTTGCTAGGGTGATACTGAGTGGTTGCTAGGGGAATGCTGAGTGGTTGCTAGGGGAATGCTGAGTGGTTGCTAGGGTTCTGGTATCAGGTTATAGCTGGGGAAAAATTTGCGACCTTTTTGTTTTATCGTGGTTGCTTGGTGTCCCTTGGTGGTTGGTAAAGTGGATGCTAAGGTGATGCTGAGTGGTTGCTAGGGTGATATTATGTAGATGCTAGGGGAATGCTAAATGGTTGCTAGGGTTCTGGTATCAGGTTGTAGCTGGTGAGAAATTTGTGACCTTTTTGTTTTATTGTGGTTGCTAAGATGTCGCTTGGTGGTTGGTAAAGTGGATGCTAAGGTGATGCTAAGGTGACACTAAGTGGTTGCTAGAGGGATGCTAAGTGGTTGCTAAGATGTTGGTTGGTGGTTGGTAAAGTGGATGCTAAGGTGATGCTAAGTGGTTGATAGGGTGCTGATATCATGTTCTAGCTGCTTAGTTATTTGCAATGTATTTGTCCTATTGTGGTTGCTAAGATGTTGCTAGGTGGTTGGTAAAGTGGATGCTAAGGTGATGCTAAGTGGTTGCTAGGGTGCTGGTATCATGTTTTAGCTGCTCAGTTATTTGCAATGTATTTGTCCTATCGTGGTTGCTAAGGTGTTGCTAGGTGGTCGGTAAAGTGGATGCTAGGGTGATACTAAGTGGTTGCTAGGGTAATCCTGAGTGGTTGCTAGGGTGCTGGTATCGGGTTCTTGCTGGTCAATACAATGTTGCTAGGTTATCAGTAAAGTGGACGGTAAGGTGATGCTAAGGTGATTCTGGTTGGTTGCTAGAGTGATGCTTAGTGGTTCCTAGGGTGCTGGTATCAGGTTCTAGCTGCTCAATAAGATGTTGCTAGGTGGGCAGTAAAGTGGACGGTAAAGTGATGCTGAGTGGTTGCTAAGGTGATGCTGAGTGGTTGATAGGGTGCTGGTTAGTAATTTGCAACTTTTTTTTCATATCGTTATGCTAAGGAATAGATGCTAAGTGGTTGCTGAGTGGTTGCAAGTTATTTATGTTATTTATGATTTATCCTATTGTGGTTGCTAAGATGTTGCTAGGTGGTCTAAGTGCTAAGTTGCTAGGGTGATGCTGAGTGGTTGCTAGGTTGCTGGTATCAGGTGGTAGGTGGTCAGTAATTTGGGATGTTTTGTGGTTGCTAAGGCGTTGTGTGTAAAATTGTGTAAAATTGATTTTATCTTCACTTTACAAACTGTAAAATATACATCTATTACCCTTGATTTGATATAAAAATCCAGTATATGGATGAATATGCCCCAGTTTTAGCATATCCCGTGATTTTTGTCTTAGCGCTATAGCTAATTAAGCGTGTTAATAAGCGAGGTGTATATGGTATAAGCGTGGTATCAGTCTACACTGAATGTTAGGGGACGGGTTTGGCCTATATCTGGCCGGATTGACCCAGTTTCAGAGCGTGGGCCGTGATTTGGGCTAATTTGGTGGTTAACCTGACCCGCGTTGATCAGCGTGGTTTATACGGTATATCAATTAAATTGGTCTAGCATGAAAATAAAAATGGGGATTAAAATCAGTTGCAGGGTGAAATGTGCCCCGGCTGCAGGAATCTGTTCAGACTGACCTGGTTTCAGTGCATCTGCTGCAGGAAACACACACATCACACATCTACGGCAAGCCACACAGACCAAAAACACTACAGTACAGAGATTTAAAGACTGGTATAGTTACTATATATACCATACTAAAGAAAAACTGTATGTAAAAGAGCTGTGAGTGTATATACAGTATATACAGTACTAGTAAAAAGTCTGGAAACAAATTTTAATTTAGTGTTTTTATTTTATTTTATTTTATATTTTTTCATACATAGTAGGAAAACTTTCTCTTCCTTTCCTGATGAGTGCCAGTTTCATCCTAATGTTTTTGATGATCTTTACGATGACTGAACTTAAGGATACTTTACTCAAATATTCACTATTCACTGTATACCTGTAACTCTACCTCTTCACTACTTTACTTTAACTGATGCTCTCAAACACTTTATTAAGAGACAAGAAATTCAAGTAATTAACTCTTGATGAGTTCAGCACAGCTGTTAACTGAAAGCCTGAATTCCAGGTGACTCTAAATCACAAAACTCACTGAGAAAATCCAGCAGAGATGTTCAAAACTAAGCTACTTTAGTTTTGTTTAAGACTTTTTTGTTACTAAATAATTAAATTTTCTTTTTTTTAGGACTCGTCACTGAAGGCTACCCACCAAGTTTCACTCCTGTCTGTTGATTAATTACAGGTGCAGATATTTCTTTAAGAATAGATGCAAAAATTCTTTACAGCAGCTTTATTTTAAAGAGGGAACATTGAGTTTTAAGTGTAGTCTGCTCTACTGATGCAGCAAAATTATCATTTTTTGGTCGAAACTTGAACTGAATAAGATTAGACGTACCTTAGGGGTATGTACTGTATATTTATGCAGATGTACATTTATGTATTTATATCATATAACTATATTTAATATTTATGCTGCTACATTTCTACATTTTTATACATTTAGATATTTTTTAATTACTTGTTTAATTCTGTAATACTATGTATCAAATTTTTGTTTTTCCTGTTCATTTTTGTCAAGCAAAAATGCAACAAAATTTTGTTCTGCGTACACATGTGTGTATTATGAATGACATTAAGGTGGTCTAAATCTAAATCCAAGTCTTAAACATTTCAAAGAAAAAGAAAATGTAAAAGTACAGTTTAAAAAGAATTATTGAACATTTTAACAAGCCAGCTTACTGTGTTGACAATTCTCTGCCAAGATAGCAATGAACGTCTGACTGTTGTCAGGGTTTAAATAAGTCAGTGGAGCTCCTGTGTTTACTGTTACCAAGATGGAAGATGGAAGACTTAAAAAAATACTGTTGAGGGGGTGTAAAAGATAGCAATGAGCATCATTACATTCACATACTGTATAAAGCTTCAATTCTGGTCTCAAGCTTTTCTTTCTTTTGGTTGTATTGTGTTGGTGGCATAATTAACTTGCATTAAAACATTATAACGCGTTAATTATTACAAGTTAATCATGTGCATTAATGCCCTATTTATTTAGTATTTTGTTTATCATTGATGTAAAAGTGCATGTAATAAGTGCCAAGATAGCAATGAACATCTCACTGCTGACTGTTGTCAGGGTTTTAATCAGTCAGTGGAGCTCCTGTGTTTTCTTTTACCAAAATAAACAAGCAAAACTCCAGAAATGTACCTGAACACACCTCATTTCCAGACCACCACGCCCATCAGTGTAGATATATTCAGAAGCTCTGCTGCTGTTTAAAGGTCTCATTCGTTCTCATCGTTTTTTCATTCATTTTACAATGTCTCTAGTTGTGTCTCTAGTATGAATAAATGCAATGTGAGCTGTTTTTTGTGATAACAAACATGCTTCAGTGTCATATGTTACTTTACAACATGTGTAATAATGCCCTGCTAAGTGCAGTTCAGCCACTGACCTAGTCCAAATCCACCGGAGATCCTATTCTAATCTCAATTGTACTTCGCTGATGTACACTGATGTGATATTCGCACAAATAACACAGGAACAAACTGGAACTGCCATGCTGTTCCATTAATACTAATTCACGGGTTGATGTCGACACGGTGCTTTTCCTGATCGACTCGTTTATTTTTCTGAACATTTTCTTTTTTTACTAACTACTGCAGACAATGAGGAAGAGGATGAGGAAGAGTTTCATCATGTGCAGCATCATCATATACAACTCAGAGGGACCTGCTGTATTTCAGAATATAAAAGAACAAAAAAAAGAGGATTTTAGAGTGAAAATATAGATAGAAGATATATGACTTAAATATGACTTAAAATAATCAGTATAATCAGTATTTTCACTTTTTTTTTTAAAAGAAGCCCCTCCTGTAACAGAATCAATTGGACGGGACGGATTTCGACACCAGCTCTAAGGTGATTAGTGTCTCGCGGAAACGATCGGCCTCACGCTAAATTTCTCTGAATCCCAGTAAAGCTGTTTTCTGGGAAGCTGAGCTGTGGGTAGAGTGGAGTGGAGCGTTACAGTGAGGTTATGTGAGGGTTATTCTGAATATATAACACTGTGTGTGTGTGTGTAGGGTGTGTGTAGAGAGTGTGTACGGTGTGTGTATAGTGTGTGTGTACAGTAAAGGCACTAAGAGCAGAGCTTTCAGTCAGAAACAGAAGCTTCTGTACGGCCAGATCCAGCCTCTACTGTTCATAAAGCAATGTGAAGCTTTAGGCCTAGCTCTCGCGCCCTCTATATCTCTATCTCTAGCTTTCTCTCTCTCTCTCTCTCTCTCTTTGTCTCTCTTTCTCTCTCTCTCTCTCTCTCTCAGGGCGAACAATAGCTTTGTTTAGCTGCTAATCCCGACGAAGAATTCTCAATCTGCCAAATCTCCAATCTGAGGAACATAAGGCGTATGAGAACCTGACCCACTCAGATTAATAAGAGTGTTGCGAGAGCGGCGTGTTGGGACAGCCAGCCATTTCACAACGGCCCGAGAGAACCGGCCAAACTCTCATTATTTCTTATTTTTATTTCCTCTTTCAGAACGGGAATACCAGTTAGTTGCAGGCCTGAACTTCGTACCAGAAGAGGAACAAGGAAAAAAATAGGAATAACCCCTTTATATAGTAGAGCATCAAAAAAATACAATATAATTGAAAAACTCATGTATTATATAGATGTATTAAATTTTAATTCTTATTTTTTGATGATTATGAAGCTTACAGCCAATGAAAACACAAAAAAAAAACTGAAAATGTCAAAAAATTAGAAATTAGAACATTATATACAAGTATAATAAGACCAATTGGTACTTTTTTCGCAGTGTAGTTTGGGCAGTGTGCCAAGTCCTGCTGGAAAATGAAATCCAGCATCTCCATAAAAGTAAAATTGGAGGAAGAGTGGAGAGACACACAGTCCAAGCTGATCGAGGTATAGTGTGAAGTTTCCACCAATCACAAACAAGTGATGGTTTGGATAAAGAGAGACATGTCTGTCATCTGCTGCTGTTGATCCACTGTGTTTTATTATCAAGTCTAAAGTCAGTGCAGTTTTGTTTTCCCTTTCCACTAACAACTTTTATAATGATGCTGGATTTCATTTTCCAGCAGGACTTGGCACACTGCCCACACTACAGCCTAAAGTAATAAGACCAATTGGTCTTTTATAATATTCTAATTTTCTGAGACGCTGATTTTTGGGTTTTCATTGGCTGTAAGCTTCATAATCATCAACAATAAAAGACATAAACGCTTAAAATAGATCACTCTGTGTTTAATACATCTATATAATATATGAACTTCACATTTTCACAACTGAATTACTGAAATAAAGTAACTCTTAAATGATATTATATATATTGTTTGGATGCACTAAACATATATACCATACAGTTTAAACACAACTTCTCATTCATTTACTATACCCTTGTTTTTTCTTTCCTACATTCAGTAAATGAATAGTGAAGTGATCTATCAGATTATGAAGGAACACAGAACTAAAATACTTTGATAACTTTTGGTTTCTGAGGCTGATGAACTTATCTTGTGCTTTTTCTATGGCGGTGCCAGTTTCACCATCATTATAATGTTTTAGATGCTCTTTGTGGTGAATGTACTTGAGGATACTTTCAAAGTTCTTCATATTCTGCCCAAATTATACCCTTTTCAAAATTAAAAAAAGGCAAAAAAATGGGAGGTGTAGTTTAGGAGGGGCACCGGATGATGTATGGGTTTAGAGATGGGCGCAGAAAGGATAGCTGATTGGCTGAGCTGCAGTAGCAACAGTGTGTCTTTGATACGCAGATGAGATGCAGATGATTGGACGTCATTATCAGGGGGGTGGTATTATTGATTAATTGACTGATTTGCATATTGTGATATTGTGTACACGGAAACATCATCCTCGCCTATAGCACAGTTAAACCTGAGAGGGCGAGCCGAGGCAGAAATTGATAAAAATACCACAATAAAAGCATTTTTTTAAAGGTTAGAAAATGTTTATAAAAGTTCTAAGCAGGTCTGCTTGTTTTATTACTTTAAAGGAACACATTTCAGCTTTTAATGGAAAATTCTATATTTTTTATATGTGGTTTAGCGCCTCTTTAAAGTGGATTAGAACGCTACTCAAATAGAGCAGCTATTCACTGTACTGAACTTTACTTTAACTGATGCTCTCAAACACTTTATTAAGAGACAAGAAATTTTAAAGTTAAATTAACTCTTGATGAGTTCAGCACAGCTGTTAACTGAAAGCCTGAATTCCAGGTGACTCTAAAACTCATAAAACTGACTGAGAAAATCCAGCAGAGATGTTTTGTAGCTGGTTTGTAGTGATAATAGAACTACAGCGTGTTTGTTCTGTATGATCAATGGAGCTAAATAAATAATAAAATAAAAAAAAAAGATAATGCGTATAGAAACAAGATGTTACGCTTGATCAGCAATCAGAGCGAGTGCTTACATGCTTACATAATAAAGCCGAATAAGAGCTCATTGTGTGAGAAGCTGTTTTTGTACTGTAAATTTCAGCTGTGTATTAAGAGGAGATATTCTTAGACGGGATAGGATGAATACGGGAGCAGGAATCATGCGGAAATGCTCATATAATAGGAGGCATTGGTTGCTTTTCTCTTTTTTTCCCCACTGTGACACAACAAAATTGCATTTTGTGAGTGTCATGAGGACCGCATTAACCCGCGAGAGCAATAGAGCGCATGATTCAAAAGTATGTAAAAAAAAATCTATAAAAAACACAGAGTAAGAGAGAGTACAGAATATACTGAGAGCATTTCTGTGTGTTAGAACTTAATTCAACACTAATAAGGTTCTAAAAAATGGCATATTTGCTATGAAATTTGCTTTTATAAAACAAACTTACAGTACATTAATGTGCACAGTACTAAACTCTATATCTATAATACATACCCAAAGTTAACAAACATATAGATTAAAATAATATAGTCTAAAACTCTAAAAGCTCCCTTAAATGGTTAAAATAATGCACTGCCTGATACTGGAGACACAGTTTTACCACTTTTTCACAGTTTTAAAAAGATTTTTGAGAAGTCTTATAAGTAATATATCATTAAAATGGTGGAGGGATACGTGTACGGTGCTTCGTGACAAAAAGTAGTACTTAAAGAATATGGATACTTCAAAAAACTTAGTTTTACCATTGGTTTTGTTTGTTTTGTTTGCTTATGTTGCTTCATGACAAAAAGTAGTTCCTAAAGAAAATGTACTCTTCTAAAAATCTGTTTTAGCACAGTTTTTTTTAGTTTTAAGAAGATTTTTAAATTCTTAAGTCACATATTATTAAAATGGTGGAGGGATACATGTACAGTGCTTCGTGACAAAAAGAAGTCCCTAGAGAAAATGTACTCTTCAAAAAATTAGTTTTAACACTGATTTTTTTAGTTTTAAAAAACATTTTTAAAGTCCAATAAGTAACAAATCATTAAATTGGTGGATGAATACGTGTATAGTGCTTTGTGACAAAAAGTAGTTCCTAAAAAAAATGTACTCTTCTAAAAATCTGTTTTAACACAGTTTTTTTTAGTTTTAAGAAGTCACATCATTAAAATGGTGGAGGGATACGTGTACGGTGCTTTGTGACAAAAAGTAGTCCCTAGAGAAAATGTACTCTTCAAAAATTAGTTTTACCACTGATTTCTTTTAGTTTTAAAAATATTTTTAAAGTCCTATAAGTCACATATCATTAAAATGGTGGATGAATACGTGTATGGTACATCAGGACAAAAATTAGTCCCTAAAGAAAATGTACTCTTCATTTTTTTATAATTTCTATAAAATGTATATAAAACAGATTCACAGCAAACACCTGCTTTAATTTGAACCAGTTTCACCATTGTTTTAGAAGGTTTTGAGCAATTAATAAAACTATAGAAACAACGTAAAAAATGAAAAACTAAAGAGTTTTGGGAAAGACTTATACAGTCTTATACATGTCATTAAACACATGTACAGTTTTACCACTGTTTCTTTTTAAAAGAGCATCAAATAAATATGTGGATTTTTTCTTTACAATAAACCACAAATTCACACCAAAATCACACTGTTTGCAGAATAGTTTTGGCCCATTTTGGACCAGCACAAACCACCACGATTAAAAAGTAAAGAACTAATAAAACTATGAAATAACAATTCAGAAATAACAGAACAGAATCCGAGCCAAGGTCAAATTCAAGAGCATTGCCAGACTAATATTGCACTTTCCCTATTTGTCTGTTATTTGTTTAAATAAGTGAAAAGACAAAAAAAAACTAAACAATTAGATTTTTTTAAGCAAGACAAAATTATGTTTAGGCTCTTAAAAGTTAAACACAGTTTTACAGTGAAAGAATTGGTAAAATTAATGAAATCCTGGGAAAAACTGTGTTTAAAATGCAGTAAAGTTTCTATGTTTCTATGCAACTTTCCATATTATTTCCATGTTATTTGTTTAAATAAGTAAAAAGATGAAATAAAACCAAACAAATACATCTTGTAAAGCAATACAAAGTTATGTATAGTATGTACAGTAGTATGCTATTGAAATGTATGACATGATCCTCATACGAAAGAATTGGTAAAAATAATTAAATTCTTGGTTTGACAAAATGTGTAAAAAAATAAAATCAGTAAAGTTTTTCTGTAATGAATGCCAAACTCACAGCAAACCCCTACTTTTTAACCGTTTTCTCTAAAGTTTCAGACATTTTGGCACAGAAACTACAAAAATAAAAAACTAAGAAATGGAATAAAGTCAGAAAACAACAGTTCAGAAAGAACTGAAACAACAGTACAGAATACAAACCAACAAAATTACAAAATTTATTTGCACAATTGTTTTGGAAACTTTTGAAACTATAAAAAAACATATTTTTACTGCTTTTACTGTTTTTTACTGGACGATTGACAAACTTTGGATATCTTTACACTCGTTAATCTGTTTAAAACAAGTCAATACACTGTATCAAATAAATATTTTGTTTTACTTTACAATAAACCACAAATTTGCACCAATTTCACACAATTAAAATTATTTTTTTAAAGCAAGACAGAATTATGTTTAGGCTCTTAAATGTTAAACATGATTTTACAGTGAAAGAATTGGTAAAAATAATGAAATTATGGGTTTCAAAATGCAGTAAGGTTTCCCTGTAATAAACACCGAACTCACAGCAAACCCCTGGTTTTTATTTTTCCTAGTTTCTCTGAAGTTCTGGATGTTTTTGGCACAAGCGACTATAAAAATAAAAACTAAGAAACTAATAAAATCAGAAAACAACAGTTCAGAAAGAACTGAAAGAACAGTACAGAATAAAAACCGAACGCTTATAAAAAACACAGGAGGCCGAGATCAAATTGGAGTGGAACTCATCTATAGTACATTAGATATCCGTCCACTCACGGCTTCTTATTCCCCCTCTCCGAACCCGCCGACCCCGCCCCCCTCCAGCTGAATTCCTGCTCTGAAATACATCACAGTGTCTGAGAGGAGAACCCCTGATCAAAGCCCCGCTGTACTACGCCTTCATTAATACAATATAAACATTACAGCATATGCTGCACATTTACCAACCAGCTGCTCAGAGACAGACAGACAGACAGAGAGAGAGACAGACAGAGAGAGAGAGACAGAGAGAGAGACCAGAGAGAGAGACAGAGAGAGAGAGAGAGAGAGACAGAGAGACAGACACAGAGACAGACACAGAGAGAGAGTGAGAAATAGATATATAGATATTAAAATAGAAATGAAAGGATAGAGAGACAGAGACACAAACCAAGAGAAATACTGAGAAAAAGACTATACATTGTTATATAGTGGACAATAACTATATATATATATATATATATATATATATATATATATATATATATATATATATATATATATATATACAGTGAGTCCAAGAAGTATTTGATCCCTTGCTGATTTTCTTTGTTTGCCCACTAATAAATACACTATCCTTCTGCACTTTTAATGGTAGATATATTCTAACATGGAGAGACAGAATATCAAGACAAAAATCCAGAATATAATTTTAAAGAATATATTTTAATTAATTTGTATTTCAATGAGGAAAATAAGTATTTGATCCCTCTTGCCAAACACACTCAATACTTAGTGGCAAAGCCTTTGTTTGCAAGCACAGCGGTGAGACGTTTGTTGTAGTTAACCACAAGTTTAGCACACACACCAGGGGGAATTTTGGCCCACTCTTCTTTGCAGATCCTCTCTAAATCATGAAGGTTGGTGGGCTGTCGCTTGTCAACTCTGACCTTCAGCTCCCTCCATAGATTTTCGATCGGATTGAGGTCTGGCGACTGGCTGGGCCACTCCATGACCTTAATGTGATTTTTCTTGAGCCAATCCTTTGTTGCCTTTGCTGTATGTTTAGGGTCGTTATCATGTTGGAAGACCCAACCACGGCCCATTTTCAGATCCCTGGCAGAGGGGAGGAGGTTGTCCCTCAGGATTGTGCGGTACATGGCTCCATCCATCTTCCCAGTGATGCGGTGAAGTAGCCCTGTACCCTTGGCAGAGAAACACCCCCAAAACATTATGCTTCCACCTCCATGCTTGACGGTGGGCACAGTGTTCTTGGGGTCATAGGCAGCATTTTTCTTCCTCCACACATGGCGGGTGGAGTTGAGGCCAAAAAGTTCAATTATGGTCTCGTCTGACCACAAAACCTTCTCCCAATAACTTGGTTCATCTTTCAAATGATCATTGGCATACTTGAGGCGCGCCTCCACATGTGCTCTCTATTCAGCAGGGGTACCTTTCGGGCACTGCAGGATGTGAATCCATTGTTGCGCAAAGTGTTGCCAATTGTTTCCTTGTAAACTGTGGTCCCAGCTGCCTTCAGGTCATTTGCTAACTCCTGCCGAGTGGTTGCAGGACGATTTCTGACCGGTCTCAGCATCATTGCCACCCCACGAGGCGAAATCTTCTTTGGAGCACCGGGCCGAGGTCTGTTGATTGTCATGTTATACTCTTTAAACTTTCTGATAATTGCACCAATAGTTGTTACTTTCACATCCAACACCTTACTAATCTTTTTGTAGCCCATTCCAGCTTTGTGAAGGTCAACAATTCTGACTCTGAGGTCCTGTGACAGCTCTTTGGTTTTACCCATGTTGGAGACTTGAAATCTGTGTGATCTGTCTGATTCTGTGGACAGGTGTTTTTCACACAAGTGATTAGTGAGAACAGGTGGCTTCAGGTCAGGTAACAAGTTGATTGGGAGTGTCTAACTGGTCTGTAAAAGCCAGAACTGCTAATGAATACTAAGGGATCAAATACTTATTTCACTCCATGATATACAAATCAATTAATATATATTGCTTAGATTTATTTTCTGGATTTTCTTTTTAATATTCTGTCTCTCCATGTAAGAATACATCTACCATTAAAAGTATAGAATGATCATGTCTTTATTAGTGGGCCAACGAAGAAAATCAGCAAGGGATCAAATACTTCTTGGACTCACTGTATATAGACATGTATATATATATATATATATATATATATATATATATATATATATATATATATAAAGAAACATGTATAAAGAGTGATAGAAAAAGAGAAGGAAAGACAAACAGAAAGAGAAAGACAGAGAGAAAGACACTGGGAGAGAGAACAACATACATGCAAAAAGACATACAGAGAGAGAGTGCAAGATAGAATAAAGAGGGACAGAGAGAGGGGTGGAGACAGTGATAGAGAGTGGAAGAGAGAGATAGAGAAAGAGGTAGAGAGAGAAGTAGAAAGAAAGAGAGGTAGAGAGAGAGGGGAAAGGGGTAGCGACAGAGAGAGAGGTAGAGAGGGAGGTAAAAAAAAGAGGAATAGAGAGGTAGAGAGAGTAAGGTAGAAAGAAGTAGAAAGGTAGTGAGAGAGAGGTAGAAAGAAAGAAGAAGAGAGAGAGAAGCAGAGAAAGTTAAAGAGAGAAATAGAAATAGGTAAAAAAGGTAAAGGTGGAGCGAGAGAGGTAAATAAAGAGAGAGAGGTAGAAAGAGAGAGGTGGACAGAGAGTGGTAGTGAGCGTTAGAGAGATAGAAAGAGAGGTTGAGATAGAAGTAGAAGATAGTAAAATGAGTGAGGTAGAAAGAGAGGGAGAGAAAGATGAAGAAAGAGTGTGAGGAATATGGAGAGAGAGGGAGAGAAAGAGGTAGAGAGAGAAATAGAAAAGAGTAGAAAGAGAGGGAGAGAAGGAGAGATATTAGTAAAGAAAGAAAGAGAAAAAGAGAGCGAAAGGGAAAAGAGGTAGAAAAGAGAGAGGTAGAGAGAGAGGTAGAGAGAGAAAAAAGGTAGAGAAAGAGTAGAGAGAGAGAGAGATGTAGAAAAAGAAAGAGAGAGAAAAAGAGACAGGTGAAGAAAGAAAAAAGAGAAGTAGAGAAAGAGAGGGAGGTAGAAAGAAAGAAGTAGAGACAGAGATGTAGAAAGGTAGAATAAAGCAGAAAGAGATAGAGGTAGAGGGGAGAGAGGTAGAAAGAGAGCAAGTAACACAGAAAAATGGAGAGAGAGAGAGAGAGAGAGGTAGAGAAGTAAATAAAGAGAAGTAGAAAAAGGTGGAAAGAGAGGGAGTGAGTAAGGTAAATAAAGTGAGGTAGATGTAGAAAGAGAGAGTTAGAGAAAGAGGTAGATGGAGAAAGAGAGGTAGAGAGGGAGGGAAAAGAGGTAGAGATAGAGAGAGGTAAAGAATGAGGTACAGATAGAGAGGTAGAAAGAGAGGTAGAGAGAAAAAGGTTAAGAGGTAGAAAGAGAGAGGCAGAAAGAGAGATCGAGGTAGAGAGAGGTAAAGAGGTAGAAAGAGAGAGATAGAGGAAGAGATAAAGGTATAGAGAGAGGTAGAGAGAGAGAAAGAGGTAGAGAGAGAGAGGTAAAAAGGTAGAAAGAGAGAGGTAGAGAGAGGTAGAGAGTGATAGAGGTAGAGAGAGGTAGAGAGAGAGAGAGGTAGAGAAAGAGGTAAAAAAGTAGAAAGAGAGAGGCAGAAAAAGAGATCGAGGTAGAGAGAGATAGAGGTAGAGATAAAGGTATAGAGAGAGGTAGAGAGAGATAGAGGTAGAGAGAGGTAAAAAGGTAGAAAGAGAGAGGTAGAGAGAGAGAGGTAGAGAGAGATAGAGGTAGAGAGAGAGGTATAGAGAGAGGTAGAGAGAGAGGTAGAGAGAGGTAAAAAGGTAGAAAGAGAGAGGTAGAGAGAGAGAGGTAGAGAGAGATAGAGGTAGAGAGAGAGGTATAGAGAGAGGTAGAGAGAGAGGTAGAGAGAGGTAAAAGGTAGAAAGAAAGAGGTAGAGAGAGAGACAGAGGTAGAGAAAGAGGTAAAAAGGTAGAAAGAGAGGTATAGAGATAAAGAGGTAAAGAATCAGAGAGAGAGAGATAGAAAGAGAGAGGTAGTGAGCGGTAAAGAGATAGAAAGAGAGAGAGGTAGAGAGAGGTAAAAGGTAGAAAGAAAGAGGTAGAGAGAGAGACATAGAGGTAGAGAAAGAGGTAAAAAGGTAGAAAGAGAGAGGTATAGAGATAAAGAGGTAAAGAATCAGAGAGAGAGAAAGAGAGATAGAAAGAGAGAGGTAGTGAGCGGTAGAGAGATAGAAAGAGAGGTTGAGAGAGAAGTAGAAAATGGTAAAAATAGAGGGAGGTAGAAAGAAAGGGGTAAAGAAAAAGGTAAAAAAAGAGACGGGTAAAGAAAGAAAGAAAAAAAGAGAAGTAGCAAAAGAGAGGGAGGTAGAGAAAGAGAGAGGTAAAGAGAAAAAGGTTAAGAGGTAGAAAAAGAGATAGAGGTAGAGAGAGAAAGGTAAAGAAAGAGAGAGAGGGAGGGGAAAGAGGTCTACGTTTGACCAGCCAGATTCTAACAGAGGAGCTTGTATGTCTCTCTGCCAAATTGTCTTGGCAACAACAATTGTCCTGGCAACAGGTCCGTACACCTCTGCTCACGGTGTTCAAGGCTTTCCCCCTCTCTCTCTCTCTCTCTCTCTCCCTCCCTCGCTCTCTCTCTCTCCCTCCCTCGTTCTCTCTCTCTTTCTCTCCGAAACGAAACACAACAAAATGTCTCCTGCAGCTGGGCTCCCTTAAGCCCGGCCGCTCCGCTCGCACTCGCTCATAAAGTGCCAGTGTCCTTTTCCAGCTCCACCACATAATACAGGGTAGGATAAACAACACCTGGGCCGAGCCGCTCCGATAATCGCGAGCCTGTTCTGACCAGTCCAGAAGAAAGAAAGAAAGAAAGAAAGAGAGAGAGAGAAAGAAAGGAACGAATGCCCTCAGTCAAACAATAAGGACATTTCCAATACACTGTAACCCCGCTCGGTATAATGAACGCTCCGTCTGCGGCTATAATATCAGAACTGTGGCATTTAGAGACACTTTAAACCCTGTGTTCGTTACAAACTAGATTAATCTGAATTATAGAGATGGACATCAAACATGAGGACATCAAGATTTAGTTTGTCGTGTTGGTAATGTGTGAAAAAAATAAAAGATATTTCATATAAAACAAATATATATTTAGAGAGAGAGACCTAGTAAGAGACATAGAAACCTACGAAGAGAACATAAAGAGAGACACACATTTCTAAAGAGAGAAAGACATATAGAAAGAGACATATATAGAGGGACATAGAAAACATTCGACATAAGCAACGATCCCTCCACGGCTATAATATCAGAACTGTGGCATTTAGAGACACTTTTAACCCTGTGTTCTTTACAAACTAGATTAATCTGAATTATAGAGATGGACAAAAACGAGGACATTAAGATTTAGTTTGTCGTGTTGGTAATTTGTGAAAAAAATCGGAAAACACACTGCAAAAACATTGAATGGCAAAAACTCATGGAATAGAAGCAATAAAATCTGCAAAATTGGTAAGAAAATTCTTCTTAGTAAGATTAAAAAAAAAGCAAATCCAAAGTCTCAAAATCATCTGAGTTTAAATGACTTAAAATGAGTTGCAAATTCTATGTTAGGCTGATTTTGATCACTATTCCTAAAATAAAATGAGAAAAAAATAAGATGTATTGGCTAGAAATAAAAACAAATTGCTAAGATTTAGATTTTTTCAAAATCACATTCACACGTTCACATTCTTATATTGTTTTGGCTAAATTCCAGTTCCAGATAGGAAAACATTAATAAATATTTGGCAAACAAAAGTATTAGGCTGAAAATGGCAAAAAATATCTCATGTTGTTCAGTTGAATAAGTGTATGGATGGAATAGTAAATAAAATTTGTTTTTATTGAAAATTAAGACAAAACTCATTTACATTAAGGATCTATAACCTAATTAAAGAAAACACACAATTTCGGTATAATAGTGACCCTGCTCTTAAGGGTACAAAAGAAAGCAAAAGAGAGAGGCAGAGAAAGAGAGAGAGAGAGAGTAAGAAACGTCAAAGAAATAAGAAACAGAATGAAACAGAATAAAAAGTCAAACAATAAGGACATTTCCAATACACTGTAACCCCGCTCGGTATAATGAACGCTCCGTCTGCGGCTATAATATCAGAACTGTGGCATTTAGAGACACTTTAAACCCTGTGTTCTTTACAAACTAGATTAATCTGAATTATAGAGATGGACAAAAATGAGGACATCAAGATTTAGATTGTCGTGTTTTTAATTTGTGAAAAAAATCAGAAAACACACTGCAAAAACATCCAATGGCAAAAACCTAAAATGTAAAGGAAATGAAAGCAATAGATTCTGCAAAATAATTTCTAAAAATCCAAAGTCTTAAAATGAGCGAAGTAAGACTTAAATGAAGCAAAATCTTAAAAGCTTAATTCTTATTAAAATAAGATGCAAACTCTACCTTAGGCTGATTATGATCACTATTCCTAAAATAAGCAAAACAATCTTACAAAAACAAGTAATATTCTTATCAGAGAACAAAATAACATGTATTGCCTAGAAATTAGATAATTTTACTTGCTAAGATTTTGCTTTTTTGCAGTGTAAAATCGGTTCACATTCTTTTCACTAATTTATTGGCTAAAAAACGGTTACAAACAGGAAAGCTGTGATATTTGGAAAACAAAAGTATTTAGCTGAAAATGTAAAAAAAATAATAATAACTTTCAAAAATATGCAGTTTAAAAAGTCTCAAAATGAGCAAAGTAAGACAAAAATCAAGCATAATCTTAAAAGCTTAATTTAAACACAAGAATCAGAAACACTTTACTGGTGACTTTTTGTTGCTCATTTCAAGTTTAAAATAAGATGCAGATTCTATGTAAGGCTGATTTTGATCATTATTCTTAAAATAAGCAAAGCAAACAAAACAAAACTCCTCATCAGAGAAAAGATAAGATGTATGGACTAGAAATTAGATCATTTTACTCACTGTTTTTTGCAGTGCAAAATGGGTTCACATTCTTACTTTTTTTTTGGCTGAATCCCAGTTCCAAATAGGAAAGCACTGAATATTTGGCAAATAAAAGTAAGGGTTTGAGGCATTCAGTTAGCATCATGCTAATACAGAGAGGTATTTTTTTAGGGATATCCTGCAAAAATGAACAAATCAAGAGCCAAACAAGCCGACATTTAGGGCAGGAATGGGTTAAAATGGGTTTTTGTACATGTGATTTTTTTTTGGCCAAACTAAGAAAGCTTCATTCGGACACAATAATCAGAGTAACTTGATTGGTCATTTTTTTTGTTGTTGCTTATTTCAAGTTTAAATGACTTAAAATAAGATGCAAATTCATAAGTAAGGTTGATGATGATTATTATTCTTAAATTAAACAAAATGATCAGGGAAAAAATAAGATGTATTGGCTAGAAATTAGATTGCTTTAAATTTTAAATTTAGTTTTTTGCAGTGCAAACTTGGTTCACAATTTTATATATATTTTTGGCTAAATCCCAGTTCCAAATAGGAAAGCAAACAAAAGTATTATGCTGAAAACGCCACGGGTTTGAGGCATTTGTCATTTCTCATTATTAGCATCGTGCTAATACAGAGGGGTATTTTTATGGATATCCTGCTAAAATTAGCAAAAGAGGTGCCAAACAAGCCAACATTTAGGGCAGGAAAGGGTTAAAATGGGTTATGGTACATCTGATTTTTTGGTCAAACGATCACTTTAATGCTTTACTGCTGTAACGCCTCGCAACGAACTTTCTCCAGGCTGTTTTGTTTGTTAGCGCTGAATGCTAAGCGCTAAGCATGTTTGATAACAGGCTGGTAAAAGTGTGTGAAAGGGCAAGAGTCCAAACTACCAACCGGTGCCACTTCCCACAGAACCGTACAGCCGCTGTTGCCAGGGGAAAGACATTTTCTGGCTTTTTCTATTTCTAAATCTCTGTTCTATTTCTATTCTACTTCTATTTTCTATTTCTATTCCTGGTACCTGGCTGGTATGTGTGTGTTTAGCCAACCGTCGCCAAACGGCAGGACAGGTTAAACAGCTTTCGGCTGCTTCAGATTCAGCCTGTGCCAGCTGCCAACTCTAAAGCCTGGTTATTAACGAGCGTCCTGATAGAAGCTTCTTTCTTTCTTCTTCTTTCTTTCTGTCTTTTCTCTCTCTTTCTTTTTTCATGTTTTTCTTTTTTTTCTCCTTTTTTCCCTCTCTGTCTCCTTTTATTGCTTGCCTGAGATCCCGCTCTCTCTCTCTCTCTCTTTATTTTTCTCTCTCTCTTTTTCTTTTTTCTTCTCGTCTTCTTCGTGGGTGAACACGTTTCAGCCGAGTTCAGCCCCCGTCCCTTTTTTCCAAAATGGAGGACATCCTATCTTTCTTTCTGTCTCTCTGTCTGTTTCTGTCTCCTCGGTTCAGTGTTTGTATTTTTTTTTTTTCCTACAATCAGTAAATAAATTGTATATATTTAGAAACATATAAACATAAGGAATCATGTAGTAACTTAAAAACTGTGTTAAAAAAAATGTACAGAAGCATTTAGATAGGTGCTCTTATCTGTGTTGCTCTGCTCAACTTATCCCTCCCAGCCTGGGGCAATACTGATTAGTGCCATTTCCATCACTGTCACGTTTTTTAACGGTCGTTGCGGCCACTGCACTGCACTTGAGAATACTTATTATTCATAATTTTCATAATTTTTAAACTTGAGCCAACCACTGCCAAACTAAATTTACTTAAAACACTAAAGACACTAAAATCAAACTTTTAGCTTTCTACAGTCAGTAAATGTTGATTTTCCAGGAACAATTCAAACTGTTCTTCTAACTTTCTCTGTTAGGGATTAGTCCAAAAACAAACTTTTAGCTTTCTATAACCTTTTTTTAAAAACTGTTCTTCTAAACGTTCTCTCTCAGCTAACAAAAGTTACTTCAAACACTTTAGACACTAAAATCAAACTTTTAGCTTTCTACAGTCAGCAAATGTTAACTTTCCTGATACCTTTTAAATAGGATCCTTGCCATTTGAGATCAGAATGACCTAATTGGTCCAAAATCAAACTTTTAGCTTTTTACACTCTGTAAATGTTAACTTTCCTGGAACCTTTTTTTAAAACGTTTCTTCTAAACGTTCTTCTAATGTTCTCTGTTAGCTAACAAAATTTACTTCAAACACTATAGACACTGAAATCAAACTTTTAGCTTTCTACAGTCAACAAAAGTTAACTTTCCTGGAAGCTTTTAAAAAGTATTCTTGCCATTTGGGATCAAAGGGACCTAATTAATCAAAAAATAAACTTTTAGCTTTTTATAGTTAGTAAATGTTAACTTCCCTGGAACTTTTTTCAATATGATCCTTGCCATTTTGGATTAGAAGGACCTAATTAGTCCAAAATCAAACTTTTAGCTTTCTTCAGTCAGTAAAAGTTAACTTTCCAGGAACCTTTTTTAAAAAACTGTTCTTCTAAATGTCCTTCTAAATATTCTCTGTTAGCTGAGACATCCTGAGCCAACCCTTGTCCAACTAACTTTACTTAAAACACTACAGACACTAAAATCAAACATTGAGCTTTCTACAGTTCACTTTCCTGGAACCTTTTAAGAATGATCCTTGTCATTTGGGATCAGAATGTCCTAAATAATCCAAAATCAAACTTGTAGCTTTCTGCAGTCAATAAATGTTACTGGAATCTTTTTTAAACTGTTCTTCTAAATGTTCTCTGCTAGCCGGGTCGTCCTGAGCCAACCCTTGTCAAACTAAATTTACTGAAAACATTATAGACACTAAAATCAAACTTTTAGCTTTCTACAGTCAGTAAACATTGACTTTCCAGGAACATTTTCCAACTGTTCTTCTAAATATTCTTCTAACTTTCTCTGTTAGCTGGGATTAGAAGAACCTTATTAGTACAAAATCAAACTTTTAACTTTCTACAGTCAGTAAAAAATAACTTTCCAGGAACCCTTTTTTTAAACTGTTCTTCTAAACATCTAAACATTCTCTGTTAGCTGGGATGTCCTGAGCCAGACCTTGTCAAACTAAATTTACTTAAAACACTAAAGACACTAAAATTAAACTTTTAGCTTTCTACACTCATTAAATGTTAACTTTTCTGAAACCTTTTAAAAATATCCTTGGCATTTGGGATTAGAAGGACCTGATTGGTCCAAAATTAAACTTTTAGCTTTCTGCAGTCAGTGAAAGTTAACTTTCCAGGAACCTTTTTTTAAACTGTTCTTCTAACGTTCTCTGTTCTCTGTTAGCCGAGACGTCCTGAGCCAGCCCTTGTCCTGACTGTAAGGAATAAAACACTAAAGTTAGGCTGGGTTAAGTTCTCTCTCCGCCGGATTATCTCCGTCCTGAGTGTGTGTGAGTGTGAGCGAGTGTGTGTTTTCTTCTCTTTACAAACCATTTCCAGATATTTTTCCTTTTAGAAATGCCAGTGATCTCACACGGACTCGCTGAGCACCATATGGGTGCCGGGGTGAGCTGAGGACACGCATGCACCCTGGCAAACATACAACTTCCCTATTAGAATCCAAGATACATTTTTCACATCAGTGAAATGCCTGCGCCGCTCCGAGTGTGTATTTAAAGGAGGCGCTCGCCCGCCTCGCTCCGCCGGTCCACCTCCCTCCCAGAGCTGCTTTTGCCTAAACAAAATATGTTTGGACCCAGAAATTTGCTTATTAACCATTAACTGCCTGACAGGTTTTAGCTATGTGTACATACAGAAACGCCGCTGCCAGCTTGTCCCTGCCATCTGTCCACTTCCGTAAAAATAAGCCCCAGTGTTTAGGCCAAGCGTCGCACCAGCCAACCTGTTTACACTTCACACTGTACATATATTTATATTTATATATATATATATATATATATATATATATATATATATATATATATACATATATAGAACATATATATAGAACACATATATATATATATACTACACCCCACAGCCGGGGACACAGCCAACCTGTTTACACTACACACTGTTTATATATATTTATATTTATATACATATATATATATATATATATATATATATATATATATATATACATATATAGAACATATATATAGAACACATATATATATACTACACCCCACAGCCGGGGACACAGCCAACCTGTTTACACTACACACTGTATATATATTTATATTTATATATATATATATATATATATATATATATATATATATATATATATATATATATATACATATATAGAACATATATATAGAACATATATATATATACTACACCCCACAGCCGTGGACACAGCCAACCTGTTTACACTACACACTGTTTATATATATTTATATTTATATACATATATATATATATATATATATATATATATATATATATATATATACTACACCCCGCAGCCGGGGACACCACCAGCCGCCAAACCACAGCCACCTTAAACTCAGCAATAACTAGTACACACATCTTAAACCAAATTAGAACTACAATATTATATAAGACCAATTGGTACTTTCAGTAGTGTGGGCAGTGCGCCAAGTCCTGCTGGAAAATGAAATCCACAAGTCCAAAGTCTTCTTCTTACAGCACTTCATGCTTCCCTCTGCTGACAACTTGGACAACTATGGGGATGCAGATTTCATTTTCCAGCAGGACTTACACACTATACAACCTCACCCACAGGATTAACTGTGAATTGTAAAACTTTTAATCCACTTTAAACTCTGAACAATTACGGCATATGCAGAAAAGCTGTGATCTTATTGGCTGGAACTTGCTTGCTATGGGAAATCCCCTGTAAAAAGTGCCTTTATTCCCCTTTTTCACTTTTGGTTTTAACTTTCTGTTTTATTGTGTGGTTCGGTTTTTGAGAGATAATTTTTTGAGACAAATTTGTGTCTTAAAAAAAAAAACTCCCAGTCACAAAGATGATCATAAATGTTATGATGGAAATGGCACTCATCAGGGCCACCCCAGGAAAGGACAACCATCTTCACACTGTGTGTATATATATATATATATATATATATATATATATATATAGACTATACAACCTCACCCACAATATCAACTGCAAATTGTAAAATTTTTAATCCACTTTAAACTTTTTTAAACAATTGCTGCATATGCAGAAAAGCTGTGATCTGATTGGCTGAAACTTGTTTTTGCTATGGGAAATCCCCTGTAAAAAGTGCCTATATTCCTCTTTTTCACTTTTGTTTATTATTACTATCTGTTTTCTGTGGGTTTTCTGGTATGGGTGTGTATGATCGAGCGAGTGTGTGTGTATAAGTGTGTGTGCAACAGGCAGATAGCAGCGACACACACACACACACACACACATACAGTCCTGCCCCTATACGAGTCATCTGAGGTGAACAATATACGCTCCCCTGGAGCTGCAGCCAAGTCCTGACGCACACCGTGACATTAACAAACACACACAGGAGGGCCGAGCGAGGGGTCAAACTCTCTCTCTCTCTCACACACACTCTCGCGCACTCTCGCGCAGCACTGAAAGTTTAAGGACAGCAGGCTTCTCCAGGCACGCCCACTCTGATAAATGGTAATAGCTGTAATATTTACAGCGTTCAGCAGCCCGGCCTACATTCCTGCTGTGTGTACTGATACACGGGTCACATCAGGACACCGAGTTTCCACTCTCAACGCTCCTCTGTATCCCTACGCCCGCCTCCTCTCGCGCCTGTAGCTTTAAGAATGATGTACGCTGTGAGCTCGGCTCTGATTGGCTCGTTCAAAAAGCAGCCAGTACTTGTAACCCGAGCCTCACAACATCCTGCATGTATTCCTCCTCCTGCACTACTGCCACTGCTGCCACCACAACCAGACTTTTTACAATAGGGGCAACAAACGAACACTACATATATACAAATCTGAGTAATAAACACTCTATAAACACCTCTATGGCATGACTTATCATTTTTGAGGAGAAAAAAAAAATCTACTTTTCCACTTTTTGAGAGATTTTTTTCTAACAATTTGTATTTTTTTCTTATTTTGTTATCACTGTGTCAGCATCAGAGGTGGAAAGTAACTAATTACTAGTAATTGAGTAGATTTTATGAGTAATTTGTCATTTTTTAAAGTAGTTTTTAAAATAGGTCATTTTACTTTTACTCAACTACATTTTGACACAAGTAATTTACTTCACTACATTGTTAAACTCCACGTTACTGAGTAAAAATTAAATGCTGGGGGAAAAAAAACTAATTGTCTGAATTAAAAAATAATTGAGTTTTGTTCTCCATGGCAGCGCAGCTGAACTTCTCCATGCAGTGTTTAATACGGTTAGCGGGAGAGACGCTGTGTGAATCAGCTGGGCTCGGGGGGAACCGGTGTTCTGTCGAGTTATGCTACCCATCAATATGTGCTTCTTTACAGCACTGCGCATGCACCCACCAACAGTTTTTGTATGTTTGGTATGGACCAAAGAGTCTAAAAGCGGAGAGAGTTGTAGCGCAGAAAACGGGCCAAAGAGTCTAAAAGCAGCGAGAATGCGTATTTGTAGAGTGGACAACGGGCCAAAGAGTCTGAATGCGGAGAGAGTGTTCAATTGTAGCACAGAAAACGGGCCAAAGAGTCTAAAAGCGGAGAGAGTGCGCAGTTGTAGTGCAGAAAACGGGCCAAAGAGTCTAAAAGCGGAGAGAGTGTGCAGTTGTAGTGCAGAAAACGGGCCAGAGAGTCTAACAATTCCAAAGAAATAAAAAATGGACAACAAATGCAGAAATTTTCAGTCATGTTGGGAAAATTACTATTTTTTAACTGAGTTCAGAGGGAAGTGTGTTTAATGTTTAATTTGTCAGGAATCAGTTGCCTAATTAGGAGTATAAGAGTATAATATTAAGAGACATTATGAAACGAAACATCAGTTTTAAAATCTTAGTTTACACAACACTGTCAAAGATTTTACTCAAGTAAAATGGTGTGTAAATTATACTAATCAAGAAAATGGTGTGTAAATGATACTAATCAAGAAAAAATAATAAGTTGTATATATTTCATTATTTGTTTTATTACAGAGTCTCTAGCCTGTGACTGCACTTATATTTCTCCTTCTGACCGTGTCCGTGTTAAATTCTGCAGACGTTTAAAGTGAAATAAATCAGTGTAATTCCGGTTTAACAGGGCTCACGCTCACTGTAAGCACTGGAACAAAGTGCCACCATTGGTGAAAGTCTCAGCTGTTGCCAGACGGCACGTTTTAGAAGGGCATCGCAGTGGAGAAAAGGCAAAAGGGGTGTAGCCTTATCTTGCGGAGCGCTATAGTCAGAGCCTATATTAAGCCTTCTCATGTAGAGAGACGCTGCCATATCACACTCAGCATTCCCAACCACCCGCCACCCGCCACCCTCACCCGCCACCCGCCACGGCCAGCAACCAGAAACACTCCACACGCTGCTGCCCAATTCACAGGAACATCACAATCATCCTCACAAAACCAGGAATTGTGTGGGTTGGGACAAAGCGACTGCGTGCAAAACCCATTCCTGTCAAACGCAAAACACCCCGGAGGAGCCGAGCGTCCAAAACACGATCAGAGCATCACCATTCCTCAAAACTCGCTTCAAAATGAGGAAACGCCTCTATATTCCTCTCTTTTCCCTCTTAATTTCCTTCATTTTTAAATATATTTGTCATATTTTCCCATCAAAGCCTCCATCTCTTAACCTGAGAACTGGTTGTGACAATAAAAATGTTACTAAAAAGATATTAAGAAGGTTTAAAATTGTAGTTTTGTCATGGCTATTTAGTGTATGAACTGGTAAAAAATATATCAATCTGTGTGTGTTGCATTTAGATGTTTTAGATTGTCCACTCTTAGAGTTGGACATGCTTGTGTAGTTCAGGTCATTGTCCTGTTACAGAACCCAACTGCGCTTGAGCTTTATAAGAAATACGATATATTATATATATTATATTTTTATATTATATTTTATAGTAAAACCTGCATCACCTATAAAATGTAGCACTTCTTAACCTGATAACTGGTTGTGACCTTAAAAAAAATCCATCCTTCATTCAATTCATTTTATTCACTTTTTGCTACAGTCCCATAATGCTCATCAGTAATTTTTAGATATACTGTATGTGTCACAATTAGATGTTTTAGATTGGCCACTCTCAGAGTTGGATGTGTTGTGTGGTCCAGGTCATTGTCCTGTTACAGAACCCAACTGCGCTTCAGCTTTTGGTCTCTTCATATAAGAAATATATACGAGCCCAGACATTTGGAGCATCACCATTTCTCAAAACTCGCTTCAAAATGAGGAAACTGGGGAAAGTGCTTCCTCTTTTTCCTCTTAATTTCCTTCATTTCTTAAATACATATTTGCTTTAGTTTCCCATCAAAACCTGCATCACCTCTTAACCTGATAACTGGATGTGCCACCCTTGGCTATAAAAGCAATAATATTAAAAATGTTATTAAAAAGATATTAAAAAGGTTTAAAATTGTAGTTCTTGAAAAAAACTACTTGCCTGGGCGACTCTGCTGCTGCTCAGCCAACAAAACCCAGGGGTGGATTTTTACACTCTGGATCTGGACTACCCACCTCTGTGTGTAAGTAACTATAGGTTTAAATAGGATCTCCGGTGGATTTGGTGTTTTATAGAGACTCTAGGACTAGATCAGTGTAGGCTGAACTGCACTTAGCAGGGTATTATTACACATGTTGTAAAGTAACATATGAGATTGAAAAGACAGTTATTAGTGTAAAAATGTCTTTATATTGAAAACGTTTCTAACTGTGGTCCGTCTCGCTGCCTCCTGGTGTTGCAGTGCTGTTAGCCAATCAGATGCGATATATATATATGTTTGCATGTACGAATATTTATGAGCACAAGATGAAATCCTATCGTTTCTCTCTGCCCACTCCTCCACGTGACTAAAGTAGTGTTATACTGGATCACCGGATCACTTTTTTCTTTCTTTTTCACAAAATCAGCTAAGATTGCATTCATTCATACTAGAGACACAACTAGACATTTTAAAATGAATTTTAAAAAAAAAACGATGGAATGAGACCTTTATACGCTTATGCCTACAGTTGTGGTCAAAAGTTTACATACACTTGTAAAAAAACATAATGTTATGGCTGTCTTGAGTTTTCAATAAGTTCTACAACTCTTATTTTTCTGTGATAGAGTGATCGGAACACATACATGTTTGTCACAAAAAACAGTCATAAAATTTGGTTCTTTCATAAATTTATTATGGGTCTGCTGAAAATGTCACCAAATCTGCTGGGTCAAAAATATACATACAGCAACAAAATTTGTCAATTTTGGTGATGTAGCGAGTTGTGTCAATCAAATTAGCTTCATGTCATGGCCTCTTCACTTCTTGTAAGTGATTCTGATTGACTACAGCTGTTGACTTCTCATGAGCCCATTTAAATAGGGCTCATTTGACCCAGTGATTAGACTCAGCTACAAAAGCTACAATGGGAAAGTCAAAGGAACTCAGTGTGGATCTGAAAAAGCGAATTATTGACTTGAACAAGTCAGGGAAGTCACTTGGAGCCATTTCAAAGCAGCTACAGGTCCCAAGAGCAACTGTGCAGACAATTATACGCAAGTATAAAGTGCATGGAACAGTTGTGTCACTGCCACGATCAGGAAGAAAACGCAAGCTATCACATGCTGCCGAGAGGAGATTGGTCAGGATGGTCAAGAGTCAACCAAGAATCACCAAGAAGCAGGTCTGCAAGGATTTGGAAGCTGATGGAACACAGGTGTCAGTCTCCACAGTCAAGCGTGTTTTACATCGCCATGGACTGAGAGGCTGCCGTGCAAGAAAGAAGCCCTTGCTCCAGAAAAGGCACCTTAAGACTCGGCTGAAGTTTGCTGCTGATCACATGGACAAAGATAAAACCTTCTGGAGGAAAGTTCTCTGGTCAGACGAAACAAAAATTGAGCTGTTTGGCCACAACACCCAGCAATATGTTTGGAGGAGAAAAGGTGAGGCCTTTAATCCCAGGAACACCATGCCTACTGTCAAGCATGGTGGTGGTAGTATTATGCTCAGGGGATGTTTTGCTGCCAGTGGAACTGGTTCTTTGCAGAAAGTAAATGGGATAATGAAGAAGGAGGATTACCTCCAAATTCTGCAGGAAAACTTAAAAACATCAGCCCGAAGGTTGGGTCTTGGGCGCAGTTGGGTGTTCCAACAAGACAATGACCCAAAACACACATCAAAAGTGGTAAAGGAATGGCTAAACCAGGCTAGAATTAAGGTTTTAGAATGGCCTTCCCAAAGTCCTGACTTAAACCCCATTGAGAACATGTGGACAGTGCTAAAGAAACGGGTTCATGCAAGAAAACCATCACATTTAGCTGAACTGCACCAATTCTGTCAAGAAGAGTGGTCAAACATTCGACCTGAAGCTTGCCAGGAGCTTGTGGATGGCTACCAAAAGCGCCTAGTTGCCGTGAAAATGGCCAAGGGACATGTAACCAAATACTAATGTTGCTGTATGTATATTTTTGACCCAGCAGATTTGGTGACATTTTCAGCAGACCCATAATAAATTTATGAAAGAACCAAATTTTATGACTGTTTTTTGTGACAAACATGTATGTGTTCCGATCACTCTATCACAGAAAAATAAGAGTTGTAGAACTTATTGAAAACTCAAGACAGCCATAACATTATGTTTTTTTACAAGTGTATGTAAACTTTTGACCACAACTGTACCTTTTCTAACCATTTCTATTGGTCCATCATCATGAAATTATTATACAATATAAAGAACAACCTCTAGTTTCACAAACCTTTTTTTTTTTTTTAATGGATATAAAAGGTTTTTCCACGCTAGAGACAATGCTTATATACATCTTTGGAAAAAAGGTTTTGTTCAAAACTTCATGTTTAAAAAGTACATGAAAACTCACTTCTCTTAAAGTCAGTAATGACTGTATATAAGGCTTTATAATGTGTTACACACTTTTATAAAAGCCTAATTTGAGAAATCATAGCTGCATGTTATAATGCATTATACCAAAATATACCAAATATGTGTTATAGTGCATTACAACACTACATTGTACAATGTTCTTATGAACAGATGTTATAAGGCATTATACGCCGTTTCTTTATAAACCCTTTATAAACTTGTAGTTTATAATGTGTTATGAATGTTTACTGTACTTTTTTAAGCGATTATACAGGCTTGTTGCAGTCATTATAAGGTAGCATGCATGCATGTCGTATGATGCATTATGAATACATTTATAATGCATTATGAATACACGGTTCATAGGAAGTGTTACCAATTTTTTTTTTTGTAATTTGGGAGAAATGTTGTCTGTAGTTTATAGAATAAAACAACAATGTTCGTTTTATTCAAACATAAACCTATAAATAGCAAAATCAGATAAACTGATTCAGAAACCGAAGTGCTCTCTTCACATATATATTATATATATACATATATATATATATATATATATATATATATATATATATATATATGTATATATAGTACATATATATAGTGGGACAGTACAGAGCATGGGATGAGCTCAGTTTAAGACAAACAATAGATGATTCACACATGATGCACATAAATGTGTAACAGCTGCAAACGCTGACAAACAATTAGCTGGAAAAACGGCATAACACAAGTTCAACTGTCGCCGTTGGTTACGCAATGCTCCAATACGAGGAAAGGAAAAAAGTCAGACGTCTTGCAAAACCAGGTAACTTACACCGCAGCACAAAGTGGCCTTTCAGACCCGTCAGAGATTATACGCCTCGGCCCAGTCCACCGACTCTCCCCTGCACCCAAACCCAGTGTCACAATATTTCCCCACCTGTTTATCTCAGGATCTCAGTTTCACAGCGTCCGAGTTCAGTAACGCATTCACTACTGAGATCCTGAGCTAAAGAATGCTTTATAAACGCTTTATAAACCTTGATTTTGATTTTTTCGTATTTGTCCACTTTTGTATCTTTTAACACAAATCGGTACCACTTTAAAATAAGACTACCTTTATAAAGGGTTTATAATTAGTTTATTAACGGTTACTAATTAGGTTGTTAATGCCTTATAAATCATATGCCTTAATAATCAGTTATAACACATAAGTAAAAAGGGCAACAATGACCTGTTGTTTGCCAAATAGTGAACCCACAGCAATCTATACTGTTGCCCTTTCTACTGTATGTGTTATAACTGATTATTAATGATTTTTAAGGCATTTACAACCTAATTAGTAACCATTAATAAACTAATTGTGAACCATTTATAAACCCTTTATAAAGGTAGTCTTAATATAAAGTGGTACCCACAAATCTGATGTTGTGATCCAACTTGTAAAAAAAAGCAAAAAAATAAATAAAAAAAAATATAACTTTTTTTTTTTTTTTTTTTTAATTTTTCCCTAAATTAGGATTGTGAGGGGCAGAGATGTAAAAACTAACTAAACTACATTAAAATAAATGAAATAATGAGTTTTTGTACATCTTATTTTCTATTTTTGCATTTAGCCTCAAACAGTCAAAAAAACACTTACATTCTCTAAGATGTATTGATACAATTGTATATATATATATTACAAAATATATATATAAATATATAAATATATAAAAAAATAGTAGTGATAGTATCTTTATGTTCACATTTTTACAAAATCTATTTGGTAAATTTTATTAGGTATTTGTTTTTATTATGCACAGTGAAATAAACTCAAAATCAACAGATAACAATTTAAAAAACAAAGTAGATTAATTTATACTGTAAATAATTTGGCTTTAAAATCAGAAAAAAATGTCTTATTACCCAAATTATTTAGCTTCACGTTTTCAAAATGCTAGCTGACATCCTCATGATTTACATTAATATTATTTTTTTCTAGTAGAAATGTTTTAATCTGGCTAAAGTGGAGACTTTTTAAAGCATCTTACAACAGAATCTCATTAAGATCCAAGTCAGGTCATTGTCCTGTTACAGAACCCAACTGCACTTGAGCTTCAGGTCTCAAAATGATGCTTTATAAACCTAAGCAAGCTTACTTTGATTGGACTGATCTTTTTCTGTTCAGTTTCTTTCAGAATTCCTCCAAATACTGTACCCAACCTTTACTCACCACTCTCACAACTACAACACCCTCTAAACCACCTTCAAACAGCATCCAGCAGTACTGTACCCAACCTTTACTCACCACTCTCACAACTACAACACCATCTAAACCACCTTCAAACAGTATCCAGCAGTACTGTACCCAACCTTTACTCACCGCTCTCACAACTACAACACCATCTAAACCACCTTCAAACAGCATCCAGCAGTACTGTAGCCAACCTTTATTCACCGCTCTCACAACTACAACACCCTCTAAACCACCTTCAAACAGTATCCAGCAGTACTGTACCCAACCTTTACTCACCGCTCTCACAACTACAACACCATCTAAACCACCTTCAAACAGCATCCAGCAGTACTGTAGCCAACCTTTATTCACCGCTCTCACAAATATACCATCTAAACCACCTTCAAACTGCATCCAGCAGTACTGTACCCAACCTTTACTCACTGCTCTCACAACTACAACACCATCTAAACCACCTTCAAACAGTATCCAGCAGTACTGTACCCAACCTTTACTCACCGCTCTCACAACTACAACACCATCTAAACCACCTTCAAACAGTATCCAGCAGTACTATACCCAACCTTTACTCACCGCTCTCACAAATATACCATCTAAACCACCTTCAAACTGCATCCAGCAGTACTTTACCCAACCTTTACTCACTGCTCTCACAACTACAACACCATCTAAACCACCTTCAAACAGTATCCAGCAGTACTGTACCCAACCTTTACTCACTGCTCTCACAAATATACCATCTAAACCACCTTCAAACTGAATCCAGCAGTACTGTGACCAACCTTTACTTACCGCTCTCACAAATATACCATCTAAACCACCTTCAAACTGCATCCAGCAGTACTTTACCCAACCTTTACTCACTGCTCTCACAACTACAACACCATCTAAACCACCTTCAAACAGCATCCAGCAGTACTGTACCCAACCTTTATTCACCACTCTCACAACTACAACACCATCTAAACCACCTTCAAACAGCATCCAGCAGTACTGTACCCAACCTTTACTCACCACTCTCACAACTACAACACCATCTAAACCACCTTCAAACAGCATCCAGCAGTACTGTACCCAACCTTTACTCACCGCTCTCACAACTACAACACCATCTAAACCACCTTCAAACTGCATCCAGCAGTACTGTACCCAACCTTTACTCACCACTCTCACAACTACAACACCATCTAAACCACTTTCAAACAGCATCCAGCAGTACTGCACTCAACCTTTACTCACCGCTCACACAACTACAACACCATCTAAACCACCTTCAAACAGCATCCAGCAGTACTGCACCCAACCTTTACTCACCGCTCACACAACTACAACACCATCTAAACCACCTTCAAACAGCATCCAGCAGTACTGCACCCAACCTTTACTCACCGCTCTCACAACTACAACACCATCTAAACCACCTTCAAACAGCATCCAGCAGTACTGCACCCAACCTTTACTCACCGCTCACACAACTACAACACCATCTAAACCACCTTCAAACAGCATCCAGCAGTACTGCACCCAACCTTTACTCACCGCTCTCACAACTACAACACCATCTAAACTACCTTCAAACTGCATCTAAACTACAACACCATCTAAACCACCTTCAAACAGCATCCAGCAGTACTGTACCCAAACTTTACTCACCGCTCTCACAACTACAACACCATCTAAACCACCTTCAAACTGCATCCAGCAGTACTGTACCCAACCTTTACTCACCGCTCTCACAACTACAACACCATCTAAACCACCTTCAAACAGCATCCAGCAGTAATGTACCCAACCTTTACTCACCGCTCTCACAACTACAACACCATCTAAACCACCTTCAAACAGCATCCAGCAGTACTGTACCCAACCTTTACTCACCGCTCACACAACTACAACACCATCTAAACCACCTTCAAACAGCATCCAGCAGTACTGTACCCAAACTTTACTCACCGCTCTCACAACTACAACACCATCTAAACCACCTTCAAACTGCATCCAGCTGTACTGCACCCAACCTTTATTCACCGCTCTCACAAATATACCATCTAAACCACCTTCAAACAGCATCCAGCAGTACTGCACCCAACCTTTACTCACCGCTCTCACAAATATACCATCTAAACCACCTTCAAACAGCATCCAGCAGTACTTCACCCAACCTTTACTCACCGCTCTCACAACTACAACACCTTCTAAACCACCTTCAAACTGCATCCAGCAGTACTGCACCCAACCTTTATTCACCGCTCTCACAAATATACCATCTAAACCACCTTCAAACAGCATCCAGCAGTACTGCACCCAACCTTTACTCACCGCTCTCACAAATATACCATCTAAACCACCTTCAAACAGCATCCAGCAGTACTGCACCCAACCTTTACTCACCGCTCTCACAACTACAACACCATCTAAACCACCTTCAAACAGTATCCAGCAGTACTGTAGCCAACCTTTATTCACCGCTCTCACAACTACAACACCCTCTAAACCACCTTCAAACAGTATCCAGCAGTACTGTACCCAACCTTTACTCACCGCTCTCACAACTACAACACCATCTAAACCACCTTCAAACAGCATCCAGCAGTACTGTAGCCAACCTTTATTCACCGCTCTCACAAATATACCATCTAAACCACCTTCAAACTGCATCCAGCAGTACTGTACCCAACCTTTACTCACTGCTCTCACAACTACAACACCATCTAAACCACCTTCAAACAGTATCCAGCAGTACTGTACCCAACCTTTACTCACCGCTCTCACAACTACAACACCATCTAAACCACCTTCAAACAGTATCCAGCAGTACTATACCCAACCTTTACTCACCGCTCTCACAAATATACCATCTAAACCACCTTCAAACTGCATCCAGCAGTACTTTACCCAACCTTTACTCACTGCTCTCACAACTACAACACCATCTAAACCACCTTCAAACAGTATCCAGCAGTACTGTACCCAACCTTTACTCACTGCTCTCACAAATATACCATCTAAACCACCTTCAAACTGAATCCAGCAGTACTGTGACCAACCTTTACTTACCGCTCTCACAAATATACCATCTAAACCACCTTCAAACTGCATCCAGCAGTACTTTACCCAACCTTTACTCACTGCTCTCACAACTACAACACCATCTAAACCACCTTCAAACAGCATCCAGCAGTACTGTACCCAACCTTTATTCACCACTCTCACAACTACAACACCATCTAAACCACCTTCAAACAGCATCCAGCAGTACTGTACCCAACCTTTACTCACCACTCTCACAACTACAACACCATCTAAACCACCTTCAAACAGCATCCAGCAGTACTGTACCCAACCTTTACTCACCGCTCTCACAACTACAACACCATCTAAACCACCTTCAAACTGCATCCAGCAGTACTGTACCCAACCTTTACTCACCACTCTCACAACTACAACACCATCTAAACCACTTTCAAACAGCATCCAGCAGTACTGCACTCAACCTTTACTCACCGCTCACACAACTACAACACCATCTAAACCACCTTCAAACAGCATCCAGCAGTACTGCACCCAACCTTTACTCACCGCTCACACAACTACAACACCATCTAAACCACCTTCAAACAGCATCCAGCAGTACTGCACCCAACCTTTACTCACCGCTCTCACAACTACAACACCATCTAAACCACCTTCAAACAGCATCCAGCAGTACTGCACCCAACCTTTACTCACCGCTCACACAACTACAACACCATCTAAACCACCTTCAAACAGCATCCAGCAGTACTGCACCCAACCTTTACTCACCGCTCTCACAACTACAACACCATCTAAACTACCTTCAAACTGCATCTAAACTACAACACCATCTAAACCACCTTCAAACAGCATCCAGCAGTACTGTACCCAAACTTTACTCACCGCTCTCACAACTACAACACCATCTAAACCACCTTCAAACTGCATCCAGCAGTACTGTACCCAACCTTTACTCACCGCTCTCACAACTACAACACCATCTAAACCACCTTCAAACAGCATCCAGCAGTAATGTACCCAACCTTTACTCACCGCTCTCACAACTACAACACCATCTAAACCACCTTCAAACAGCATCCAGCAGTACTGTACCCAACCTTTACTCACCGCTCACACAACTACAACACCATCTAAACCACCTTCAAACAGCATCCAGCAGTACTGTACCCAAACTTTACTCACCGCTCTCACAACTACAACACCATCTAAACCACCTTCAAACTGCATCCAGCTGTACTGCACCCAACCTTTATTCACCGCTCTCACAAATATACCATCTAAACCACCTTCAAACAGCATCCAGCAGTACTGCACCCAACCTTTACTCACCGCTCTCACAAATATACCATCTAAACCACCTTCAAACAGCATCCAGCAGTACTTCACCCAACCTTTACTCACCGCTCTCACAACTACAACACCTTCTAAACCACCTTCAAACTGCATCCAGCAGTACTGCACCCAACCTTTATTCACCGCTCTCACAAATATACCATCTAAACCACCTTCAAACAGCATCCAGCAGTACTGCACCCAACCTTTACTCACCGCTCTCACAAATATACCATCTAAACCACCTTCAAACAGCATCCAGCAGTACTGCACCCAACCTTTACTCACCGCTCTCACAAATATACCATCTAAGCCACCTTCAAACTGAATCCAGCAGTACTGTGACCAACCTTTACTTACCGCTCTCACAACTACAACACCATCTAAACCACCTTCAAACAGCATCCAGCAGTACTGCACCCAACCTTTACTCACCGCTCTCACAAATATACCATCTAAACCACCTTCAAACAGCATCCAGCAGTACTGTACCCAACCTTTACTCACCGCTCTCACAACTACAACACCATCTAAACCACCTTCAAACTGCATCCAGCAGTACTGTACCCAACCTTTACTCACCACTCTCACAACTACAACACCATCTAAACCACCTTCAAACAGTATCCAGCAGTACTGTACCCAACCTTTACTCACCGCTCTCACAAATATACCATCTAAACCACCTTCAAACTGAATCCAGCAGTACTGTGACCAACCTTTACTTACCACTTTCACAACTACAACACCATCTAAACCACCTTCAAACAGCATCCAGCATTACTGTACCCAACCTGTACTCACTGCTCTCACAACTACAACACCATCTAAACCACCTTCAAACGGCATCCAGCAGTACTGTACCCAACCTTTACTCACCACTCTCACAACTACAACACCATCTAAACCACCTTCAAACAGCATCCAGCAGTACTGCACCCAACCTTTACTCACCGCTCACACAACTACAACACCATCTAAACCTCCTTCAAACAGCATCCAGCAGTACTGCACCCAACCTTTACTCACCGCTCACACAACTACAACACCATCTAAACCACCTTCAAACAGTATCCAGCAGTACTGTACCCAACCTTTACTCACCGCTCTCACAAATATACCATCTAAACCACCTTCAAACTGAATCCAGCAGTACTGTGACCAACCTTTACTTACCACTTTCACAACTACAACACCATCTAAACCACCTTCAAACAGCATCCAGCATTACTGTACCCAACCTGTACTCACTGCTCTCACAACTACAACACCATCTAAACCACCTTCAAACGGCATCCAGCAGTACTGTACCCAACCTTTACTCACCACTCTCACAACTACAACACCATCTAAACCACCTTCAAACAGCATCCAGCAGTACTGCACCCAACCTTTACTCACCGCTCTCACAACTACAACACCATCTAAACCACCTTCAAACTGCATCCAGCAGTACTGTACCCAACCTTTACTCACCGCTCTCACAACTACAACACCATCTAAACCACCTTCAAACAGCATCCAGCAGTAATGTACCCAACCTTTACTCACCGCTCTCACAACTACAACACCATCTAAACCACCTTCAAACAGCATCCAGCAGTACTGTATCCAACCTTTACTCACCGCTCACACAACTACAACACCATCTAAACCACCTTCAAACAGCATCCAGCAGTACTGTACCCAAACTTTACTCACCGCTCTCACAAATATACCATCTAAACCACCTTCAAACAGCATCCAGCAGTACTGTACCCAACCTTTACTCACCGCTCTCACAACTACAACACCATCTAAACTACCTTCAAACTGCATTTAAACTACAACACCATCTAAACCACCTTCAAACAGCATCCAGCAGTACTGTACCCAACCTTTACTCACCGCTCTCACAACTACAACACCATCTAAACCACCTTCAAACAGCATCCAGCAGTACTGTACCCAACCTTTACTCACCGCTCTCACAACTACAACACCATCTAAACCACCTTCAAACTGCATCCAGCAGTACTATACCCAACCTTTACTCACCGCTCTCACAACTACAACACCATCTAAACTACCTTCAAACTGCATCTAAACTACAACACCATCTACTCCACCTTCAAACAGCATCCAGCAGTACTGTACCCAACCTTTACTCACCGCTCTCACAACTACAACACCATCTAAACCACCTTCAAACAGTATCCAGCAGTACTGTACCCAACCTTTACTCACCGCTCTCACAACTACAACACCATCTAAACCACCTTCAAACAGCATCCAGCAGTACTGTACCCAACCTTTACTCACTGCTCTCACAACTACAACACCATCTAAACTACCTTCAAACTGCATCTAAACTACAACACCATCTACACCACCTTCAAACAGCATCCAGCAGTACTGTACCCAACCTTTACTCACCGCTCTCACAACTACAACACCATCTAAACCACCTTCAAACAGCATCCAGCAGTACTGTACCCAACCTTTACTCACCGCTCTCACAACTACAACACCATCTAAACCACCTTCAAACTGCATCCAGCAGTACTGTACCCAACCTTTACTCACCGCTCTCACAACTACAACACCATCTAAACCACCTTCAAACTGCATCCAGCAGTACTGTACCCAACCTTTACTCACCGCTCTCACAAATATACCATCTAAACCACCTTCAAACAGCATCCAGCAGTACTGTGACCAACCTTTACTTACCGCTCTCACAACTACAACACCATCTAAACCACCTTCAAACAGCATCCAGCAGTACTGTACCCAACCTTTACTCACCGCTCTCACAACTACAACACCATCTAAACCACCTTCAAACTGCATCCAGCAGTACTGTACCCAACCTTTACTCACCACTCTCACAACTACAACACCATCTAAACCACCTTCAAACAGCATCCAGCAGTACTGTACCCAACCTTTACTCACCGCTCTCACAACTACAACACCATCTAAACCACCTTCAAACAGCATCCAGCAGTACTGTACCCAACCTTTACTCACCGCTCTCACAACTACAACACCATCTAAACCACCTTCAAACAGCATCCAGCAGTACTGCACCCAACCTTTACTCACCGCTCACACAACTACAACACCATCTAAACCACCTTCAAACAGCATCCAGCAGTACTGTACCCAACCTTTACTCACCACTCTCACAACTACAACACCATCTAAACCACCTTCAAACAGTATCCAGCAGTACTGTACCCAACCTTTACTCACCGCTCTCACAACTACAACACCATCTAAACCACCTTCAAACAGCATCCAGCAGTACTGCACCCAACCTTTACTCACCGCTCACACAACTACAACACCATCTAAACCACCTTCAAACAGCATCCAGCAGTACTGCACCCAACCTTTACTCACCGCTCTCACAACTACAACACCATCTAAGCCACCTTCAAACAGTATCCAGCAGTACTGTACCCAACCTTTACTCACCGCTCTCACAACTACAACACCATCTAAACCACCTTCAAACAGCATCCAGCAGTACTGCACCCAACCTTTACTCACCGCTCTCACAACTACAACACCATCTAAACCACCTTCAAACAGTATTCAGCAGTACTGTACCCAACCTTTACTCACCGCTCTCACAACTACAACACCATCTAAACCACCTTCAAACTGCATCCAGCAGTACTGCACCCAACCTTAACTCACCGCTCTCACAAATATACCATCTAAACCACCTTCAAACAGCATCCAGCAGTACTGTACCCAACCTTTACTCACTGCTCTCACAAATATACCATCTAAACCACCTTCAAACAGCATCCAGCAGTACTGTACCCAACCTTTACTCACCACTCTCACAACTACAACACCATCTAAACCACCTTCAAACAGCATCCCACACATCACAACTCTTCACATCCTCACTCTTATAACTATATCACTTTAAAATACTCGTTAATTAGATTATAAATGCTTTAAAACGTATTAATAAGCAGTTATTAATAGTGGAAATAGTGATTTCACATTCATTTATACTGTAAAACCATGTTTTGCTTTGCTTTTTCATGAATCACAAAAAATTAACATGCCATATTTGTTTAAAAGTTATTAATAATTAAACAGCTGACAGCCTCATGATTTACATTACTATAAATCTATTCTTCTAGAAATGTTTTAATTTGGCTACGGTGAAGCTTTTTAAAGCCTTTTACAACAGAATCTTATTGGAATCTAAGTCAGGTCATTGTCCTGTTACAGAACCCAACTGCACTTGAGCTTCAGGTCTCAAATAGCGTTTTTTTTGGAACCAGCAGCGTTCTGGTTTGTAAACCAAGTTTTTTACAAAAGTAAGTTCTGGAACCAGGAACTATGTTCACTGCCGCTGTGCAGCGCCCTCTGTTGGTGACGTATGATGTGACATTTTGATGGTTCCACTAAAACTGGTGAAAATGCGGGTTGGTTTGTTAAAAACGACGGTTCTTATAAGCCAGAACAGAACTGGTTCAAGAACGAGAGTTCTTTTGGTGGAAAAGAGCGAAAACTGATGATTATCTGGTTGTTAATTACATTTTTAAAGATTTTTAAAGCATTTATAGCATAATCATCATTATTGAACAATTTATTAACTTTTCATTGTTTCTTCTACTACAATTTTTTTATGTTCTAATTCATATGAAATAGATAGATAGACAGAGCAGATAGATACATTATTACTGCACTCTCTTAAAAAAATGATGAAAAAATTGATAATTGTTAAATTTTAGAGCCATCATGGTACAACTTTTTTTTTACTGTTTTTATCAAAAGAAAAATGTGCACTGTTCTCATTTCCTATTAAATAATGGTACACTTTATTTTAAGGAACACAAATTAGACACTTATAAGTGTCTTATTATTTGCTTAATAAAACCTTAATTAGACATTTGTAAATTATTTATTCACTACCTATTAGGCTTCATTCTGTGGTATTAAGTGTTATTGGTGCTTAATTAGGGGTCTTTGATTAATTAAATATTTTTTTCAGTTCTATTTAGTGTCTAATTAGTGATGAACAGAATCTCACTTTAGAATATGGTGCACATCTTGGTCTATTAGTGACTTATAAACCCCTTATTAACTCTTAATAAACTCCAGCACAGCCATATAACCTTCCCAAACTCACTCAAGATCAACTCAAACTGCTGCCAATTATAATAACACTAATAACATGTAGAATTTGCTTATAGTTAATAATGCTTAATAACCTGCTTAACAGGGTGCTAACTATAATAACTGTTTATAGTGCACTATAAGAACTAATACAGCCATTATTAATAATTTCCACATAATAGACCCCCAATTAAACACCAATAACACCAATAATGGCTGTATTAGTTCTTATAATGCACTATAAGCAGTTATAACAGTTACCACCCTGTTAAGCAGATTATTAAGCATTATTAACTTTTAGCTAATTCCACATGTTATTAGTGTTATTATAATTGGCAGCAGTTTGAGTTTACCTATGTGAGTTTGGCAAGGTTATATGGCTGTGCTGGAGTTTATTAAGAGTTTGTTAAGAGTTAATAAGGGGTTATTAAGTCACTAATAAACCAAGATGTGGCTAAATTACTATATACTAAAGTGAGGTTCTGTTCATCACTAATTAGACACTAAAAATAACTGAATAAATATACTTAATCAATCACAGACCCCTAATTAAGCACCAATAACACTTAATAACACAGAATAAAGCCTAATAAATAATTTACAAATGTGTAATTAAGGCTTTATTAAGCAAATAATAAGACATTAATAAGCGCCTAATTTGTGTTCCTTAAAATAAAGTGTTACCTAAATAATATCTATTAAAAACAGATTATATCCGTCCGTTATCATTTATTTTACAAATAAACGTTAATATTTATTATGATGCAATAGTGCATTCTTGAAATGCATTAAATAAAATAGAATAGAATATTGTTATTGCAAAAATAGCATAAAATACACTGTAAAATTATACTAGGGCACCTACTAGTGACACTATTTCCACTAAAATAGAAATTAGAATTAATAGTAAAACATTGAACATATATACACCAAATATATGAGCATCCTATGGACTTCCTGCATCCAGCTCCTAATCTGGTTTGAACCGGTCTGAACTGAGTTCATCCAGAGGAGCAATATGTCCCCTGTAACCTAATTTCAGTGCAGCCTGAGTATAGAATCACTGTACTGTCTGTTAAAATCAGAGCTCTGTGTGTTTTTATTACTTTTAACCTTTAATAAACCTCCAATTTTATATTTTACATCAATAAAACTCTTTTAATTTAATTCCAAGTATATATTTTATTAATAAAACTCTTTTAATAAGCTTCTATTTCTATACTGTATCAATAAAACTCCTTTAATAAATGTCCAAAAATAATGTTATTAAAAAACTCTTCTAATAAACTTACAATTGTATATTTTATTAATACAACTCACTTAACAAACCTTCAGTTGTGTATTGTATTAATGAAAACTCCTTTAATAAACCTCCAGTAGGATATTTTATTAATAAATCTTCTTTTATAAACGTTTAGTTGTATATTGTATCTATAAAAGTCCTTTAATAAACTTCCACTTCTATATTTTACTATTAAAACTCCCTTTTAATTACATTCTAATTGTATACTGTCTCAATAAAACTCATTTAGTAAACGTCTCATTGTATGTTTTATTTTATTTATAGTATTTAATAAACATCTAATTGTATGTTATATTAAAAAACATTTTAAAATAAACTTCTAATTGTATATTTTATCTATAAAACACCTTACGTACAATAAAATGTTTTATTATTAAAACTACAATAAAATATGTTGTTAATAAAACTCCTTTAACAAACTTACAATTGTATACTTTATTAATAAAACTAATTTAGCAAACTTCCAATTATATATTTTATTAATAAAACTCTGTTAATTAACCTCCAATTGTATATTATAATAATCAACAACTCCTTTAATAAACTTTAATTTGGATATTTTATTAATAAAATTAAGTAAATTCTGATTGTATACTGTATCAATAAAACTCCTTTTTAATTAAATTCTGATTGTATACTGTATCAATAAAACTCCTTTTTAATTAAATTCTGATTGCATACTGTATCAATAAAACTCCTTTTTAATTAAATTCTGATTGCATACTGTATCAATAAAACTCCTTTTTAATTAAATTCTAATTGTATACTGTATCAATAAAACTCCTTTTTAATTAAATTCTAATTGTATACTGTATCAATAAAACTCATTTTTAATTAAATTCTGATTGCATACTGTATCAATAAAACTCCTTTTTAATTAAATTCTAATTGTATACTGTATCAATAAAACTCATTTTTAATTAAATTCTAATTGTATACTGTATCAATAAAACTCCTTTAGCAAACTTCCAATTGTATGTTAATAATAAAACTCCTTTTTAATAAACTTCCAACTGTACATTTTATTTAAAAAACGAATTTAATAAAATTTAAATTCTATATTTAATTAATGAAACTCCTGTAATAAACTTCTATTTCTGTATATTTTTTAATAAACCTTCTAAAAATGTCCTAATTTATTTATTTATTTATTTATTTATTGACATATGGCCACAATGCATCAGTTTAGACCCAACTTTTTGCACTTTGAATTCAGCCAGGAGGGTAGCCAATCAGAAGAGAGCTTGTGTTATTTGCATATTTCAGAAAAATTAAAGACACAGTACCTGTTTAATTCTATAAGATGAACAGTGGATGTAAAAGTATGTGGTTGTAAAGAAATTTAATTCACTAATAGTTCTAAGCGAAACTGATCATCACTAAAAATCAATTTTAAATCAGTATTTCTGAGAAAATCAGGATTTTGTCTGTTTAATCTTTAGGTAATAACGTTTCTCTCACTCAGCAGAGCGAGTGCAGCATCAGCCGGGCTTACCTTTGGGTTTTTGGATGGAGAAAGTGTTCCTCCACCTTGCCTTGGCTGCAAAGATCACATTGGATGTTCCTCCGACCGCGACGTCGTCTTCAGCCAATCCAAACCGACCACTAAACACACCAAAGCCAGTCAATTATCAATAATCAAACAGTCAATAATCAATAATCAGGTTCACTCAATAAACAATAACACTCATATTAAAACTGAATCAGGTTTATTTAGAGAAAAATAAATATCACATGTACGTAGTAATTTAGTTACAGTGCTAAACTCTTCATTTTAATTAGTTTTTAGTAACTTAAAAGTGTTAAACAAACCAAAACTGTTGATGTTAACTTGTAGTTTCTGAGGCTGGTAACTCTCTATATCTTATCCTGTACAACAGAGGAAACCTTTGCTCGCTCTTCCTTTCCTAGTGCGGTCCTGATGAGTGCCAGTTTCATCACTAAAGTGTTTTTGTTGGTCTTTCTTGCAGCTGCACTTGAGGATACTTTCAAAGTTTGGCTGAAATTTATACTAAACTAAATTAAAAGCAAAACACTAAAAACTAAATGATTTTTACAATTAGAATAACACTGCTGAGGTAAATGTACGATCAAAATAGAATTACTAAGGAAAATATTTGATTAAAACAGCATTACTGAGATAAATGTATGATTAGAATAGCTTTACTGAGGTAAATGTATGATTAAAATAGCATTACTGAGGTAAATATTTTATTAAAATAGCATTACTGAGGTAAATGTATGATTAGAATAGCATTAATGAGGTAAATGTATGATTAAAATAGCATTACTGAGGTAAGTGTATGATTAAAATATAATTGCTGAGGTAAATATTTGATTAAAACAGCATTACTGAGGTAAATGTATGGTCAGTATAGCACTATTGAGGTACATGAAGGATTAAAATAGCATTACTGAGGTAAGTGTATGATTAAAATATAATTGCTGAGGTAAATATTTGATTAAAACAGCATTACTGAGGTAAATGTATGGTCAGTATAGCACTATTGAGGTACATGAAGGATTAAAATAGCATTACTGAGGTAAATGTATGATTAAAACAGCATTACTGAGGTAAATGTATGATTAAAACAGTATTTCTGAGGTAAATATATGATTAAAAAAGCATTACTGAGGTAAATGTATGATTAAAATATAAATGTTGAGGTAAATATTTGATTAAAACAGCATTACTGAGGTAAATGTATGGTTAGTATAGCACTATTGAGGTACATGAAGGATTAAAATAGCATTACTGAGGTAAATGTATGATTAAAACAGCATTACTGAGGTAAATGTATGATTAAAACAGTATTTCTGAGGTAAATATATGATTAAAAAAGCATTACTGAGGTAAATGTATGATTAAAATATAAATGTTGAGGTAAATATTTGATTAAATCAGCATTACTGAGGTAAATGCATGTTTAGAATAGCACTGCTAAGGTAAATGTATAATTTTATAAGCACTACTGAGGAAAATATATGCTTAGAATAGCATTACTGAGGTAAATGTACAATTAGAATAGCACTGCTGAGGTAAATGTATGATATATTGTAAACATATTGTACCAAACAATGATGCAAAAAAGCAGCATATGGGCTTTTTAGTTGACAAGTAACAGAAGTTAAAATAATTATTATTTTTTAAATAAAAAAAGGAAAGTGTTCCTACATTTTTTATATATGTTTGTGTGTGTGTGTGTGTGTGTGTGTGTGTGTGTTATGGCCTGTAAATGCAGTGTTGTGTGTGGCGTCACAGTGTTACTCAGTGGGTTGAAAGTGTGTATTCTGTTTCCACACAGCACAAAAAAAGTTGTCCAAGTTACTTTTGAACAATAGCTGGTCACCGGCTGGTCACTGTTACCATGGCGTCCATCTGTCTTTGTCCTCGTGCGACAGCACTACTTTCCGTAACTTTGTAAATTAATCCCGCTATCCGTCTGTTCTGTTTAAGTTTTTTTTTTATGAAGCAACACTCGATTTGCCTTTTTAACACTTTAAAACATAAGAATACAAATTACTGTTTAGTTAAAGCAAAAAATCTGAGGTAAATTAATTCTGAGTTGGACTTGGTATTAAATCGTGACTCACTGTAGAAAAATGCACCAAATAATTGGCAACCAAAAATACTGGCTGAAAATGGCACAAAAAAGAAGTATTGCTATTTAGGTTGGATATTTTAAATGTCAGGTTTAAATAGCTTTTTGCATTGTACTTTTTAAAAATGTGATGACAAATGTATGATGTATGAAGTAAAGGTATGATTAAAACAGCACTGCTGAGGTAAATGTATGATTAAAACAGCATTACTGAGGTAAATGTATAATTAAAATAGCACTGCTAAGGTCAATGTATGATTAGAATAGCACTGCTGAGGTAGATGTATTATTAGAATAGCATTACTGAGGTAAATGTATAATGAGAATAGCTTTACTGAGGTAAATATTTGATTAAAACAGCATTACTGAGGTAAATTTTTGACTAGAATAGCACTGCTGAGGTAAATGTATGATTAGAATAGCATTACTGAGGTAAATATATGATTAGAATAGCATTACTTAGATATATTCATTAATAGAATAGCACTACTGTGGTAAACATATGAATAAAGTAGCACTGCTGAGGTAAATGTATGATTAGAATAGCACTACTGAGGTAAATTTATTAATAGAATAGCACTGCTGAGGTAAATGTATTAATAGAATAGCATTACTAATGTAAATGTACGACTAAAATAGTACTGTTGAGGTAAATGTATTATTAGAACAGCATTACTGAGGTAAAAACTGTATATTGTTGATATGTCTGCTATCTTTCTGTGTTAAAAAAAAAGTTGCATCTCTGTAATTGCTTTTTCTTTGAACATTCCGACAGAATTATATGTATATATTACATATATTATATATGGGTTATTAAATTATTTAAAGACTGAAAAAAGTAAAAAAATAATGACAAATACATTTTGTTATATGGAGTTATGATCATAGCTAGTTTTTCTTCACCACCTTCCTCACTATTTGCACTATGATAAATACAGTAAACACTGAGTAATCTGTGGTAATGCTACTAATGAATCCATACTAGTTACTGAGTAACTACATAACTAACTCATACTGCATACTGTGTAATTCTGATATATACTTAATATTCAATAAGGTATAATTAAATTACTGTAAATAAGTGTAATTCCCCTTTAAGTGATGTTTTATACAGTTTTTTTTCTACGTTTTGAAGCTTTTAACATGTTGGAAATGCCTTTTTTAAACTTCTGGAGACACATCCATACTGTTTTCATAAATTTCCCAGAAATAAAACTGTTGAATTTTCCCTGGAACACAACAAGAAACTGCCATAAACAAAACCGGGGGGAAAATGACCCCTCCTACTGGCACCGGCAGGAACATCCGAATAGACAAAGGCTCTTTCACACTACGGCGGAGAAATGAAACTATAGAACTTCCTCATGATATGTTTTGATAAACGGCAGCGCCGATCGGAAAGCCGATCCCGGCCCGAATCTCAGTCCCAGAACCGGAGCGGACCTGATCCTGAACCTGAAGAGCCTGATACTCCGGAGATTACACCCTGAGATTTACATAAACCCTGAAAAACTTCCCGTATTTAACTAAAAAAACCTGCAGAACAAACACACACACACTCACTGCAGCAAAAACACACTAAAAAATAATCCATAATAACCTCGTTTTATAGAGTCCGGCCTCTTATCAGCCCACATTCCACAAACATCTCAGGAATCTGCAGCTCCATGAGAAGAACTCAAAAAAAACGCACTTATTTCAGCCCTTTTACTTCACCAAAACTGCTTTATTACACATCAAATCAGCGGATTAAATAACTCTAATCCATGTACAGATGTATGTCCAATAGAAGTACACTATAGTTACTATAGTTAATCATAAAGTTACCTAAGTAAAGCAACTCTAATAATAAATTCACCTCAGTAATGCTGTTCTAATCATAACATTACCTCAGTAGTGCTATTCTAATCATACATTTACCTCAGTACTGCTATTCTATTCATACATTTACATCAGCAGTGCTATTTTAATCATACATTTACCTCAGCAGTGCTATTCTCATCTTACATTTACCTCAGTACTGCTATTCTTGGCGGCGCGTGCACACGCTGCGGCTTACCCTGTCTTCCTATCCTGTATGGATGGGTTGATGGCTAATTTCGCTGGTTGACCATGTGACAATAAAGGCAATTCTATTCTATTCTATATTCTATTCATACATTTACATCAGCAGTGCTATTTTAATCATACATTTACATCAGTAATGCTATTTTAATCATACATTTACATCAGCAGTGCTATTCTAATCATATATTTTATAATTAACTATATATAATATTTAATTAATAAATATCTAGCAATGATCGTATGCGTAGCTGCAGCATATGAGCAAATGACAAAAAGTTGTTACTTGTAAAACTTACTTTTGCGTTAAAGTTTCGCAACTTTCTGCATTTGCTTTTTTTAAGTAAATTTAATTTCTGATAAATTTAATTAACTTCAACTCAGTTTCAAGACTTAAATAGAGTTACACAGAGTAAATAAGTGAATTGAACTTCAGTCAATCCTTTCTTTTAGTAAACTTTACTTCATTTATTTTTACTGAATCAATCCTTTCTTTTAGTAAACTTTACTTCATTTATTTTTACTGAATCAATCCTTTCTTTTAGTAAACTTTACTTCATTTATTTTTACTGAATCAATCCTTTCTTTTAGTAAACTTTACTTCATTTATTTTTACTGAATCAATCCTTTCTTTTAGTAAACTTTACTTCATTTATTTTTACTGAATCAATCCTTTCTTTTAGTAAACTTTACTTCATTTATTTTTACTGAATCAATCCTTTCTTTTAGTAAACTTTACTTCTTTTATTTTTACTGAATCAATCCTTTCTTTTAGTAAACTTTACTTCATTTATTTTACTGAATCAATCCTTTCTTTTAGTAAACTTTACTTCTTTTATTTTTCTGAATCAATCCTTTCTTTTAGTAAACTTTCCTTCATTTATTTTACTGAATCAATCCTTTCTTTTAGTAAACTTTACTTCATTCATTTTTACTGAATCAATCCTTTCTTTTAGTAAACTTTACTTCATTTCTGCATACAATATTACCTAATTACAATTACTTCATTTCTACAATATTATTCAAATAATTTATGATACGTAATATATTATAATTCCTGAAATTTAAATATTTTAGTTAAAAAACACACATTTTTCACTGTCTCAACACATGGATAGCATGTAATACATTCTTTTTAGTTTACTTTACTTTAGTATACTTTATAGTAAACTACAAAGAATATACTACATGCAATCCATGTGTTGAGACAGTGAGACTTTTTAAAAATAAATCTTTGAGATTATGTAAATATTTGAATGTGTGTTTTAGCTAAAATTATATATAATAATATTGTATAAATTAAGTAATTGTAATTAGGTAATATTGTATGCAGAAATTAAGTACAGTTTAATAAAAAAGGGTTGATTCAGTAAAAATAAATGAAGTAAAGTTTACTAGTCCAAATCTCAACTTTACTGGACCTTCATAACTTCTAATGGAAGTCACTTGAAATGTAAAAAAAATCACTTTCTGTACAGCTCTGGAAAAAAATAAGAGACCCCGAAAAACGATGAGTTTCTTTGATTTTACCAAATTAAAAACTCAAATTTTCAAGCTTGAACTGCTTTTTGCACTAGGCAGCAGAAAAGCAGCATAAAGTTATCCAAAAGCAGTGTGTAAGACTGGTGGAGGAGAACATGAACAAACCAAAAACTGTGATTAAAAACCAGGGTTATTCCACCAAATATTGATTTCTGAACACGTAAAACATTGAAACATGAATATGAACTTTTTTTTTCTTTGAATTATTTGAGGTTTGAAAGCTCTGCATCATTTGTTTTTTATTTTCTGTAAAAAATGCTCTAAATGAAGATATTTTTATTTTGAATTTGGGAGAAATGTTGTTTGTAGTTTATAGAATAAAACAACAATGTTCATTTTACTCAAACATAAACCTATAAATAGTAAAATCAGAGAAACTGATTCAGAAACTGAAGTGCTCTTAATTTTTTTCAGAGCTGTATATTATAAAGTGATTATAAGGCAGGTGATTTATTATATATCTATAAGGATCTATAGGGAATATACTGTATCTATCCATCTTTTACCACCTACGCCAGGCTGTGCCACGCTGTACCGCCATCCGAGCAGCCCGGGTACCCTACCCGCCGCCGCTCCACAGTGACCTTCACCGGTCTAATTGAAAGTCAAGGCCAAATTTGAGCAGGGCCTCGGAGGAGGGCTTAGCGATGATGAAACCGCCTGTACTATTTTACTGCCTGTAGAAATAGTTCTCCATTTCCACCTACCACCGCTAATTTAGCTGCTAATAATCAAATATTCATTTCATTCTCCACTTTAATCCCTTGATGAAGGGTTTTGGACTATAAAATAGAGAAACGCTGTGGTAAAAACGCTGTGTTATCTGCTTTTTTTTCTTTCTTACATAGTAAATTAATTCTGAAATCATCCAGACTATGAAGGAACACATAAGGAATCATGTAGTAACTTAAAAACAGTGTTAAACAAACCAAAATACTGAGGCTGGTAACTCTGATAACCTTCTAATCATGTGCAAAAACTCTTAGAATTGATTAGAACAGCACTGCTGCAGTAAATGTATCATAAGAAGAGCATTGCTGAGGTAAATTAATGATTAGAACATCATTACTGAGGTAAATTTATGATTAGAACAGCATTACTGAGTTACATTTATGAATAGAATAGCATTACTGAGGAAAATTTATGATTAGAATAGCTCTACTAAGTTAAATGTAGTATTAGAATAGCAAAGCTGATGTAAATATTTGGTTAGAATAACACTACTGAGGTAAATGTGTGGTTAAAATAGCACTACTGAGGTAAATTCATGATTAGAACAGCACTACTGAGGTAAATGTATGATTAGAATAGCATTGCTGAGGTAAATGCTTGTTTAAAGTAGCACTACTGAGGTAAATGCATGATCAGAACAGCATTACTGAGGTAAATGTATGATTAGAATAGCACTGCTGAGGTAAATATATGATCAGAACTGCATTGCTGAGGTAAATGTATGATTAGAATAGCACTACTGAGGTAAATTGTCAATTAGAAAAGAACTGCTCAGGTAAATTTATGATTAGAAAAGCACTGCTAAGGTAAATGTATGATTAGAATAGCAAAGCTGAGGTAAATGTATGATAAGAATAGCACTACTTAAGTAAATGTATGATTAGTATAGCAAAGCTGAGGTAAATATTTGGTTAGAATAACACTACTGAGGTAAATGTATGGTTAAAATAGCATTACTGAGGTAACTTTATTATTAGAATAGTTTTACTGGGATAACTTTAGGATAAGAATGACACTGCTGAGGTAAATGTATGATTAGAATAGCACTGCTGAGGTAAATGTATGATTAGAATAGCACTACTGAGGTAACTGTATGATTAGAATAGCACTGCTGAGGTAAATGTATGATTACAATAGCACTACTGAGATAAATGTATGATTAGAATAGCATTGCTGAGGTAAATGCTTGTTTAAAGTAGCACTACTGAGGTAAATGCATGATCAGAACAGCATTACTGAGGTAAATGTATGATTAGAATAGCACTGGTGAGGTAAATATATGATCAGAACTGCATTGCTGAGGTAAATGTATGATTAGAATAGCACTACTGAGGTAAATGTATGATTACAATAACACTACTGAGATAAATGTATGATTAGAATAGCATTACTGAGGTAAATATATGATTGGAACAGCAATGTATATTTTTGACTCTGGCAGCTATAGAACCCCGGCGTGGTATACGTGGCGAGGGATGGTATACAGGGTATATTGGTGAGTCTCTATAGATCACAGTGCGCTGTGTAGTGCTGGGATATGAAGGAGCTGGTGCAGACTGGTGCATCGTGGGTATCATTTCTTAGAATGTCATCCTGTCAGACGGGCAGCCGCAGAAATGGCAAATCTAATCAATTAAAATCCAGATGACAGACTCATTAATACGCGTCTCGGTGTGACAGCGGCTTTGAAGCCTTTGGACTCTTCAGCATCTCCAGAATAAACACGGCCTTCACATTTCAGCCCAGATATTACATATATTTACACATATATACACCAGTTTATTAATAATCTGACCTGTTTCTGTAGAGAAAAATGCATATACATATCTCTAGCATGTGTATACACACAAACATATATATAAATATATATGTAAATATATATATATATATATATATATATATATATATATATATATATATATATATATATATATTTCAGTAAAGAAAAGGCTTCTTATCTGTAAAGCAAGTGTTTATGATCCCTAGTGAAAAAAAGTAGATTAAAATATATTAAGCATTATTATTCTATAGTGCACTTATATAATACTTATTATACTTTATACTTTATAATTATATATACAAATAGTACAAAAGTCTGACTTAAATTGTGCTAAGTGTACTTAACTGTACTAAAATGGAACTAAAGTTTTAAATATACTTAAGTAACATTTAAACATACTACTTAAACATGTATGTAGCATCATATTTTAAATATGCTTAGAGTAAAATTATAATACATTTAATGAGTTACATTACAGCTGTATCACTATTTATTATTATACACCAGGTATATTAGAGTATATGTACTAAGAATTGATGTTAAATATATGTGATCTATATTTACATTACAGTACAAATATGCTTCCTGTAATAGCATAACTCTTCCAAATTAAACTCTGAATCTAATAAAACATATATTTAACTATTTAAAACGTATACTGGTCAAACTCAGGCAGCTTTACTTTTAATTTTTTACAAGGTTTCTAATCCGAAAATGTTTATATTTCTCTCAGTCCTGTTATCAAAACTTAAACTTAAATTTAAAAAGCATGTTTAAAAGCAAGTCCAATAATTACTTTAATTCTTTATTATTATTATTATTATTATTATTATTATTATTATTATTATTATTATTATTATTATTATTATTATTATTATTATATTAATTATTTTATCATTTATTAATCAGTCTTTATTTTAAAGAAATTGTGTCTACATGTTCAATTAATTGATATTTATGACAAAAAAAACACTTCTGTTACTAGCAATCACTCCTTATACTGGCACTCACTCCTGTTACTAGAACTCACTCCTGTTACTGGCTCTCACTCCTGTTACTAGCACTCACTCCTGTTACTAGCACTCACTCCTGTTACTAGAACTCACTCCTGTTACTGGCTCTCACTCCTGTTACTAGCACTCACTCCTGTTACTAGCACTCACTCCTGTTACTAGAACTCACTCCTGTTACTGGCTCTCACTCCTGTTACTAGCACTCACTCCTGTAACTGGCACTCATTCCTGTTACTGGCACTCACTCCTGTTACTAGCACTCACTCCTGTTACTAGAACTCACTCCTGTTACTAGCACTCACTCCTGTTACTAGCACTCACTCCTGTTACTAGCACTCACTCCTGTTACTAGCACTCACTCCTGTTACTGGCTCTCACTCCTGTTACTAGCACTCACTCCTGTTACTAGCACTCACTCCTGTTACTGGCTCTCACTCCTGTTACTAGCACTCACTCCTGTTACTAGCACTCACTCCTGTTACTAGAACTCACTCCTGTTACTGGAACTCACTCCTGTTACTAGAACTCACTCCTGTTACTGGCTCTCACTCCTGTTACTAGCACTCAGTCCTGTTACTGGCTCTCACTCCTGTTACTGGCTCTCACTCCTGTTACTAGCACTCACTCCTGTTACTAGCACTCACTCCTGTTACTAGAACTCACTCCTGTTACTGGAACTCACTCCTGTTACTAGCACTCACTCCTGTTACTGGCTCTCACTCCTGTTACTAGCACTCACTCCTGTTACTAGCACTCACTCCTGTTACTAGAACTCACTCCTGTTACTGGAACTCACTCCTGCAATTTAGCTAACTTATAAAAGTCTACATATATATTATGTAAACTTTTTATTTCTATTTAATATTGACATTGACATTGTAGAATGTGTGATGTCATGTAAGACAAATTAAATAGACTTTATAGATAAAATAAAAAATTGCACTTTTTATTTTTTTTTATGAAATTTCTACATATTTACCATATAGATATAGACTGTATCCCAGGTTATTATCAATGTCACAACATGTTGAATTATTAATCTTAATGTACAGCTCTGGAAAAAAATAAGAAATCACTTTAAAAATTATGATTTTACCAAATTAAAAACCTCTGGAATATAATCAAGAGGAAGATGGATGATCACAAACCATCAAACCACCAAACTGAACTGCTTGAATTGTTGCACCAGGAGTAAAGCAGCATAAAGTTATCCAAAAGCAGTGTGTAAGACTGGTGGAGGAGAACATGATGCCAAGATGCATGAAAAAAAAACTGTGATTAAAAAACAGGGTTATTCCACCAAATATTGATTTCTGAACTCTTAAAACTTGAATGTGAACTTGTTTTTTTTTTTTGCATTATTTGAGGTCTGAAAGATCTGCATCATTTCTCATTTTCTGTAAATAAATGCTCTAAATGACAATATTTTTATTTAGAATTTGGGAGAAAGAGTCAAATCAGTAGAGAAACTGATTCAGAAGCTTATTTTATTTTATCAAAATAAAATATCGCAACGCAGTTTTTTTTGGTCTAATTATTGTGGCAGAATTGTAACTTTAATATGAATAATCTTCATTGTTGTGGGATAAATATTTATAAAGTGAGTATTGATATGAAAGCGTATCTTTAGCCGTTTTTTGTTGGTTCTGTTACGCAGTATAAAGGGCAGCGGCTGCTTTTACATAATGTTTAAAATGAAAAAACAACAAAAGCGTAGAACAGTGTATTTCTCCACCTGCAATAAAGACCAGCCTGAACTCGGCTGTCTACCACTGTAATGAGAATCTAAATTTAAATAAACTTTATTTAAAAAACAATCCTGTATCCTGGATTCACACCTGCTAAACACGACACAGGTAACCAGGTACAGATACCCACCTGCTGGAGTCCAACACTGAGGTCCGATAGGAGCTAATATATATATATATATATATATATATATATATATATATATATATATATATATATATATATATATATAATATTATTATTTGCAGAAGATGGGAAAAGATGCAGAGCTTTCAGACCTTAAAAAATACAAAGAAAACAAGTTCATATTCATAAAGTTTTAAGAATTCAGAAATCAATATTTGGTGGAATAATCCTGTTTTTTAATCACAGTTTTTTATGCATCTTGGCATCATGTTCTTCTCCTCCACCAGTCTTACACACTGCTTTTGGATAACTTTATGCTGCTTTACTCCTGGTGCAAAAATAAAATTCAAGCAGTTCAGTTTGGTGGTTTGATGGATTGTGATCATCCATCTTACTCTTGATTATATTCCAGAGGTTTTCAATTTGATAAAATCAAAGAAAATCATCATGCTTAAGTCCCATCTTAATTTTATCTTAATACAGTATATCAAAATCCCCAAACAAACAACTCATAATCATCAGATTATCACAGATATTATCAACACATGACCTCACAAAAACAGATCCATGGACACTGGCAATGTAAATCTACTTTTATAGTGTTTACACTTTTAATAGTAAAGAGAATACAGGGTCACTACTTTTTACACTAAAAACTACATAAGATTGTGTCATATTTTTATCATAAGGCTCGTAAACCACGTTAAAACTGGTTTCATCTTATAAAACTCAATCTGTAACCGAGCTACTGATTTTTTTAAAGGCTGCCCTTCTGATCTCTTGCAATAAAATTACGAATACTTTTAACTTTTATGTGTTCTTAAAATTGTTCTTAAATGTGTCATTTTTATATAGATGCTCATAAACCTTGTAGGCTGACCTTCTGAACTCTTACAGTCTGATAGCAGGTTAAAGCTACGGTGAAGTTAACATCACTTTTAAGTATGACAAGTGATCCTAATTTTTTCTTAAGAGAGTAGTGATTATAGAAATAGCTAATTTAGTTAAAAATAGATAAAATAGTTGTTATTATTGTGATCACAATAAAGGCTGACCTTTTGACCTCTTATAGTGTGAGAACAGAGTAAAGCTACTGCAAAATTAATATCAATTTTAAGAATGATACCTGTTCCTAAAATTGTTCTTAAGAGAAACATTCTAAACAAAAAATTAGAAGCCCTTTTTCGTAAGTAGTAATTACAGAATTGACTAAATTAGTTAAAAATTGCTGATACTGTTTTAACAACACTTAAAACTTTACAAATATGAACTTTTTACAATATTTGAGGTCTGAAACAACAACACTTATTTTTCCTAAGAGAGTAGTAATTATAGAATTAGCCAATTTAGTTGAAAATAGTTAAAAATAGCTAAAGAATAAATAAAATCGTGTTGTTTTATATCATAACTACCACAATATAGGCTGACCTTCTGACCTCTTAAACGGTGAGAGCAGGGTAAATCTACTGTAAAATTAACATCACTTTTAAGAATACTAACTATTCCCAAAATAGTTCTTAAGAGAAAAAATCTGGACAAAAAAAAAGAAAAGTACATTTTCTCAAATAGTAAATACAGAGTTAGCTTAAATAGTTGAAGAAAAACTGAAAATTGTTAAAAATAGCTAAAAATACATAAAATTGTGTTCTTTTTTATATTACTAGGGGTGCACAATATATTGATTTGACATTGTTATTGCAATGTGATATTTTATAGGCTGACCTTTTGACCTCTTACAGTGTGAGCGCAGGGTAAACACTTTTAAGAATACTAACTATTACAAAATTCTCAACAAAAATATTATAAAAGTCATTTTTCATTAGTTAAACATTTTTGATACTGTTTATTACACATTTCATTATAATAAAAAATATGTAAAATTGTATATTATAACTAGAGCTGAACAATATAATGGTTTAGCATTTTATCACTATGTGGTAATTTTATAGGCTGACCTTCTGACCTCTTACAGTCTGATAGCAGGGTAAAGGTACTGTAAAATCAACATAACTTTTAAGAATGATAACTGTTTCTAAAATTGTTCTTAAGAGAGTAATAATTATAGAATTAGCCAATTTAGTTGAAAATTAAAAATAGGTGAAAATAGTTTCAAATTGTTTAAAATACTTGAAAATAGTTCAAAATAGCTAAAAATAAGTAAAATCGTGTTGTTTTATACTATAATTAGGGCTGTGCAATATAATGTTTCAGCATTGTTATCACAATATAGGCTGACCTTCTGACCTTTTACACGGTGAGAGCAGGGTAAAGCTGCTGTAAAATTAATATCAATTTTAAGAATACTAACTATTCCTAAAATTGTTTTTAAGAGAAACAAATCTGGCCAAAAAAATTAAAAGTAAAATTTCTCAAATAGTAAATACAGAGTTATCTAAAATACTTGGAAAAAAATAGCTTAAAATCCATAAAATTGTGTACATTTTTATATTATTAGGGGTGCACAATATATTGATTCAGCATTATCGTAATGTGATATTTTATAAGCTGACCTTTTTTAGAAAAAAATTAGAAGTGGTTTTAAAGAATAAAAATAAAATACACTTCTTGGTAATTATTTGTACTATTAGAAAACAATTAGCGGGATTAGCTAATATTGTGCTTATTACACTTTTATTAATAATCAGAGTGGAGTGTGAGGCGTTGTTCACTTTTATTAATAATCAGATTCGAGTGTGAGGTGTTGTTCACTTTTATTAATAATCAGAATCGAGTGTGAGGCGTTGTTCACTTTTATTAATAATCAGAATCGAGTGTGAGACGTTGTTCACTTTTATTAATAATCAGAATCGAGTGTGAGGCGTTGTTCACTTTTATTAATAATCAGAATCGAGTGTGAGGCGTTGTTCACTTTTATTAATAATCAGAGTGGAGTGTGAGGCGTTGTTCACTTTTATTAATAATCAGAGTGGAGTGTGAGGCGTTGTTCACTTTTATTAATAATCAGATTCGAGTGTGAGGTGTTGTTCACTTTTATTAATAATCAGAATCGAGTGTGAGGCGTTGTTCACTTTTATTAATAATCAGATTCGAGTGTGAGGTGTTGTTCACTTTTATTAATAATCAGAATCGAGTGTGAGACGTTGTTCACTTTTATTAATAATCAGAATCGAGTGTGAGGCGTTGTTCACTTTTATTAATAATCAGAATCGAGTGTGAGGCGTTGTTCACTTTTATTAATAATCAGAATCGAGTGTGAGGCGTTCACTTTTATTAATAATCAGATTCGAGTGTGAGGCGTTCACTTTTATTAATAATCAGAATCGAGTGTGAGGCGTTGTTCACTTTTATTAATAATCAGAGTGGAGTGTGAGGCGTTGTTCACTTTTATTAATAATCAGATTCGAGTGTGAGGCGTTCACTTTTATTAATAATCAGATTCGAGTGTGAGGCGTTCACTTTTATTAATAATCAGAGTGGAGTGTGAGGCTTTGTTCACTTTTGTTAATAATCAGAATCGAGTGTGAGGCGTTCACTTTTATTAATAATCCGATTCGAGTGTGAGGCGTTCACTTTTATTAATAATCAGAATCGAGTGTGAGGCGTTGTTCACTTTTATTAATAATCAGAGTGGAGTGTGAGGCGTTGTTCACTTTTATTAATAATCAGAGTGGAGTGTGAGGCATTGTTCACTTTTATTAATAATCAGATTTGAGTGTGAGGCGTTGTTCACTTTTATTAATAATCAGAATCGAGTGTGAGGCGTTGTTCACTTTTATTAATAATCAGAGTGGAGTGTGAGGCGTTGTTCACTTTTATTAATAATCAGAGTGGAGTGTGAGGCGTTGTTCACTTTTATTAACAATCAGAATCGAGTGTGAGGCGTTGTTCACTTTTATTAATAATCAGAATCGAGTGTGAGGCGTTGTTCATTTTTATTAATAATCAGAGTGGAGTGTGAGGCGTTGTTCACTTTTATTAATAATCAGAGTTGAGTGTGAGGCGTTGTTCACTTTTATTAATAATCAGAATCGAGTGTGAGACGTTGTTCACTTTTATTAATAATCAGAATCGAGTGTGAGGCGTTGTTCACTTTTATTAATAATCAGAATCGAGTGTGAGGCGTTGTTCACTTTTATTAATAATCAGATTCGAGTGTGAGGCTTTGTTCACTTTTATTAATAATCAGAATCGAGTGTGAGGCGTTGTTCACTTTTATTAATAATCAGATTCGAGTGTGAGGCGTTCACTTTTATTAATAATCAGAGTGGAGTGTGAGGCGCTGTTCACTTTTATTAATAATCAGAGTGGAGTGTGAGGCGTTGTTCACTTTTATTAATAATCAGAGTGGAGTGTGAGGCGTTGTTCACTTTTATTAATAATCAGAATCGAGTGTGAGGCGTTGTTCACTTTTATTAATAATCAGAATCGAGTGTGAGGAGTTGTTCACTTTTATTAATAATCAGATTCGAGTGTGAGGCGTTCACTTTTATTAATAATCAGAATCGAGTGTGAGGCGTTGTTCACTTTTATTAATAATCAGAGTGGAGTGTGAGGCGTTGTTCACTTTTATTAATAATCAGAGTGGAGTGTGAGGCGTTGTTCACTTTTATTAATAATCAGAATCGAGTGTGAGGCGTTGTTCACTTTTATTAATAATCAGAATCGAGTGTGAGGCGTTGTTCACTTTTATTAATAATCAGATTCGAGTGTGAGGCGTTCACTTTTATTAATAATCAGAATCGAGTGTGAGGTGTTGTTCACTTTTATTAATAATCAGAGTTGAGTGTGAGGCGTTGTTCACTTTTATTAATAATCAGAATCGAGTGTGAGGCGTTGTTCACTTTTATTAATAATCAGAGTGGAGTGTGAGGCGTTGTTCACTTTTATTAATAATCAGAATCGAGTGTGAGGAGTTGTTCACTTTTATTAATAATCAGATTCGAGTGTGAGGCGTTCACTTTTATTAATAATCAGAATCGAGTGTGAGGCGTTGTTCACTTTTATTAATAATCAGAGTGGAGTGTGAGGCGTTGTTCACTTTTATTAATAATCAGAGTGGAGTGTGAGGCGTTGTTCACTTTTATTAACAATCAGAGTGGAGTGTGAGGCGTTGTTCACTTTTATTAATAATCAGATTCGAGTGTGAGGCGTTGTTCACTTTTATTAACAATCAGAGTGGAGTGTGAGGCGTTGTTCACTTTTATTAATAATCAGAATCGAGTGTGAGGAGTTGTTCACTTTTATTAATAATCAGAGTGGAGTGTGAGGCGTTGTACACTTTTATTAATAATCAGAGTGGAGTGTGAGGCGTTCGTTGTTCATTTTATTAATAATCAGAGTGGAGTGTGAGGCGTTGTTCACTTTTATTAATAATCAGAGTGGAGTGTGAGGCGTTGTTCACTTTTATTAATAATCAGAGTGGAGTGTGAGGCGTTGTTCACTTTTATTAACAATCAGAGTGGAGTGTGAGGCGTTGTTCACTTTTATTAATAATGAGAGTGGAGTGTGAGGCGTTCGTTGTTCACTTTTATTAATAATCAGATTCGAGTGTGAGGCGTTATTCACTTTTATTAATAATCAGAGTTGAGTGTGAGGCGTTGTTCACTTTTATTAATAATCAGAATCGAGTGTGAGGCGTTGTTCACTTTTATTAATAATCAGAATCGAGTGTGAGGTGTTGTTCACTTTTATTAATAATCAGAGTTGAGTGTGAGGCGTTGTTCACTTTTATTAATAATCAGAATCGAGTGTGAGGTGTTGTTCACTTTTATTAATAATCAGAATCGAGTGTGAGGTGTTGTTCACTTTTATTAATAATCAGAGTAGAGTGTGAGGCGTTGTTCACTTTTATTAATAATCAGAATCGAGTGTGAGGTGTTGTTCACTTTTATTAATAATCAGAATCGAGTGTGAGGTGTTGTTCACTTTTATTAATAATCAGAGTAGAGTGTGAAGCGTTCGTTGTTCACTTTTATTAATAATCAGAGTTGAGTGTGAGACGTTGTTCACTTTTATTAATAATCAGAGTGGAGTGTGAGACGTTGTTCACTTTTATTAATAATCAGAGTTGAGTGTGAGGCGTTGTTCACTTTTATTAATAATCAGAGTGGAGTGTGAGGCGTTGTTCACTTTTATTAATAATCAGAGTGGAGTGTGAGACGTTGTTCACTTTTCTTAATAATCAGAGTTGAGTGTGAGGCGTTGTTCACTTTTATTAATAATCAGAGTGGAGTGTGAGGCGTTGTTCACTTTTATTAATAATCAGAGTGGAGTGTGAGGCGTTGTTCACTTTTCTTAATAATCAGAGTTGAGTGTGAGGCGTTGTACACTTTTATTAATAATCAGATTCGAGTGTGAGGCGTTGTTCACTTTTATTAATAATCAGAGTGGAGTGTGAGACGTTGTTCACTTTTATTAATAATCAGAGTGGAGTGTGAGACGTTGTTCACTTTTATTAATAATCAGAGTTGAGTGTGAGGCGTTGTTCACTTTTATTAATAATCAGAGTGGAGTGTGAGGCGTTGTTCACTTTTATTAATAACCAGAGTGGAGTGTGAGGCGTTGTTCACTTTTATTAATAATCAGATTCGAGTGTGAGGCGTTGTTCACTTTTATTAACAATCAGAGTGGAGTGTGAGGCGTTGTTCACTTTTATTAATAATCAGAATCGAGTGTGAGGAGTTGTTCACTTTTATTAATAATCAGAGTGGAGTGTGAGGCGTTGTACACTTTTATTAATAATCAGAGTGGAGTGTGAGGCGTTGTTCACTTTTATTAATAATCAGATTCGAGTGTGAGGCGTTCGTTGTTCATTTTATTAATAATCAGAGTGGAGTGTGAGGCGTTGTTCACTTTTATTAATAATCAGAGTGGAGTGTGAGGCGTTGTTCACTTTTATTAATAATCAGATTCGAGTGTGAGGCGTTGTTCACTTTTATTAATAATCAGAGTGGATTGTGAGGCGTTCGTTGTTCACTTTTATTAATAATCAGAGTGGAGTGTGAGGCGTTCGTTGTTCACTTTTATTAATAATCAGATTCGAGTGTGAGGCGTTATTCACTTTTATTAATAATCAGAGTTGAGTGTGAGGCGTTGTTCACTTTTATTAATAATCAGAATCGAGTGTGAGGCGTTGTTCACTTTTATTAATAATCAGAATCGAGTGTGAGGTGTTGTTCACTTTTATTAATAATCAGATTCGAGTGTGAGGCGTTGTTCACTTTTATTAATAATCAGATTCGAGTGTGAGGCGTTGTTCACTTTTATTAATAATCAGAGTTGAGTGTGAGGCGTTGTTCACTTTTATTAATAATCAGAGTGGAGTGTGAGGCGTTGTTCACTTTTATTAATAATCAGAATCGAGTGTGAGGCGTTGTTCACTTTTATTAATAATCAGAATCGAGTGTGAGGCGTTGTTCACTTTTATTAATAATCAGAATCGAGTGTGAGGTGTTGTTCACTTTTATTAATAATCAGAGTGGAGTGTGAGGTGTTGTTCACTTTTATTAATAATCAGAGTTGAGTGTGAGGCGTTGTTCACTTTTATTAATAATCAGAGTTGAGTGTGAGGCGTTGTTCACTTTTATTAATAATCAGAGTGGAGTGTGAGGTGTTGTTCACTTTTATTAATAATCAGAATCGAGTGTGAGGTGTTGTTCACTTTTATTAATAATCAGAATCGAGTGTGAGGTGTTGTTCACTTTTATTAATAATCAGAGTAGAGTGTGAGGCGTTGTTCACTTTTATTAATAATCAGAATCGAGTGTGAGGTGTTGTTCACTTTTATTAATAATCAGAGTGGAGTGTGAGGCGTTGTTCACTTTTATTAATAATGAGAGTGGAGTGTGAAGCGTTCGTTGTTCACTTTTATTAAAAATCAGAGTTGAGTGTGAGGCGTTGTTCACTTTTATTAACAATCAGATTCGAGTGTGAGGCGTTGTTCACTTTTATTAACAATCAGAGTGGAGTGTGAGGCGTTGTTCACTTTTATTAATAATCAGAATCGAGTGTGAGGAGTTGTTCACTTTTATTAATAATCAGAGTGGAGTGTGAGGCGTTGTACACTTTTATTAATAATCAGAGTAGAGTGTGAGGCGTTGTTCACTTTTATTAATAATCAGAGTGGAGTGTGAGGCGTTGTTCACTTTTATTAACAATCAGAATCGAGTGTGAGGCGTTGTTCACTTTTATTAATAATCAGAGTGGAGTGTGAGGCGTTCGTTGTTCATTTTATTAATAATCAGAGTGGAGTGTGAGGCGTTGTACACTTTTATTAATAATCAGAGTGGAGTGTGAGGCGTTGTTCACTTTTATTAATAATCAGAGTGGAGTGTGAGGCGTTGTTCACTTTTATTAATAATCAGAATCGAGTGTGAGGAGTTGTTCACTTTTATTAATAATCAGAGTGGAGTGTGAGGCGTTCGTTGTTCATTTTATTAATAATCAGAGTGGAGTGTGAGGCGTTGTACACTTTTATTAATAATCAGAGTGGAGTGTGAGGCGTTCGTTGTTCATTTTATTAATAATCAGAATCGAGTGTGAGGCGTTGTACACTTTTATTAATAATCAGAGTGGAGTGTGAGGCGTTGTACACTTTTATTAATAATCAGAGTGGAGTGTGAGGCGTTGTTCACTTTTATTAATAATCAGAATCGAGTGTGAGGAGTTGTTCACTTTTATTAATAATCAGAGTGGAGTGTGAGGCGTTCGTTGTTCATTTTATTAATAATCAGAGTGGAGTGTGAGGCGTTGTACACTTTTATTAATAATCAGAGTGGAGTGTGAGGCGTTCGTTGTTCATTTTATTAATAATCAGAGTGGAGTGTGAGGCGTTGTTCACTTTTATTAATAATCAGAGTGGAGTGTGAGGCGTTGTTCACTTTTATTAATAATCAGATTCGAGTGTGAGGCGTTGTTCACTTTTATTAATAATCAGAGTGGAGTGTGAGGCGTTGTTCACTTTTATTAATAATTAGAGTGGAGTGTGAGGCGTTCGTTGTTCACTTTTATTAATAATCAGATTCGAGTGTGAGGCGTTATTCACTTTTATTAATAATCAGAGTTGAGTGTGAGGCGTTGTTCACTTTTATTAATAATCAGAATCGAGTGTGAGGCGTTGTTCACTTTTATTAATAATCAGAATCGAGTGTGAGGTGTTGTTCACTTTTATTAATAATCAGAGTAGAGTGTGAGGCGTTGTTCACTTTTATTAATAATCAGATTCGAGTGTGAGGCGTTGTTCACTTTTATTAATAATCAGAGTGGAGTGTGAGGCGTTGTTCACTTTTATTAATAATCAGAATCGAGTGTGAGGTGTTGTTCACTTTTATTAATAATCAGAATCGAGTGTGAGGTGTTGTTCACTTTTATTAATAATCAGAGTAGAGTGTGAGGCGTTGTTCACTTTTATTAATAATCAGAATCGAGTGTGAGGTGTTGTTCACTTTTATTAATAATCAGAGTGGAGTGGGAGGCGTTGTTCACTTTTATTAATAATGAGAGTGGAGTGTGAAGCGTTCGTTGTTCACTTTTATTAATAATCAGAATCGAGTGTGAGGTGTTGTTCACTTTTATTAATAATCAGAGTGGAGTGTGAGGCGTTGTTCACTTTCATTAATAATCAGAGTGGAGTGTGAGGCGTTGTTCACTTTTATTAATAATCAGATTCGAGTGTGAGGCGTTGTTCACTTTTATTAATAATCAGAGTGGAGTGTGAGGCGTTGTTCACTTTTATTAATAATCAGAGTGGAGTGTGAGGCGTCGTTCACTTTTATTAATAATCAGAGTGGAGTGTGAGGCGTCGTTCACTTTTATTAATAATCAGAATCGAGTGTGAGGTGTTGTTCACTTTTATTAATAATCAGAGTGGAGTGTGAGGCGTTGTTCACTTTTATTAATAATCAGAGTGGAGTGTGAGGCGTTGTTCACTTTCATTAATAATCAGAGTGGAGTGTGAGGCGTTGTTCACTTTTATTAATAATCAGAATCGAGTGTGAGGCGTTGTTCACTTTTATTAATAATCAGATTCGAGTGTGAGGAGTTGTTCACTTTTATTAATAATCAGAATCGAGTGTGAGGCGTTGTTCACTTTTATTAATAATCAGAATCGAGTGTGAGGCGTTGTTCACTTTTATTAATAATCAGAGTGGAGTGTGAGGCGTTGTTCACTTTTATTAATAATCAGAGTGGAGTGTGAGGCGTTGTTCACACTGCTGAGTGTGTGAAAGTGTGTGTTTAATATCAGAAGAGTAATAAACACTGATATAAACAGGTCGTGATACAGCGTTCAGGCTTTAACACGTTACTAAAGTCCTGAAGAATCAGAGTGAAGTGAAAACAGAGCACTGAAACTCCTCACACACTCTTTACACACTCGCACACTCTCTACACACTCTTTACACACTCACACACACTTTACACACTCGCACACTCTCTACACACTCTTTACACCGCCACCCAACAAACTCCACAACCCAACACAACCTCGATTCTCAGAGATTACACCTCCAAATACTGCCGTTTTACACACACACACTTATTTATACACACTCACACACCCTCTCACACTCACACACACTCACACACACTCACACACACCCTCTCACACTCACACACACTCTCACACACTCTCACACACCCCTCTCTAGAAAGCTGGCATGCTGGAGAAGCTCGGTAATTCGCTAAAGGAAGGGAATCCGAGATATTTAGAATAAACTCATTCAGTAAAAAAGGAGTGAACTGGGTTAAAGTTCAATTACGAAAAACACACACACACACGCACGCACGCACGCACACACACACACACACACACACACATACAGTCATACGGTCATCAGGATTGAAGAAATACAAAGGTCAGGAGAAAACCAGCTGCTGTCCAGTTCACACTTCAAACACACACCACCCAAAATAACACAGATCATACACTCACTTCATACTGTATATATTTAGTATATATTTATATATATATATATATATAGTTTATCTGATTTTGCTATTTATAGGTTTATGTTTGAGTAAAATGAACATTGTTGTTTTATTCTATAAACTACAGACAACATTTCTCCCAAATTCCAAATAAAAATATTCTCATTTAGAGCATTTATTTACAGAAAATGAGAAATGACTGAAATAACAAAAAAGATGCAGAACTTTCAGACCTCAAATAATTTTTTTCATGCATCTTGGCATCATGTTCTCCTCCACCAGTCTTACACACTGCTTTTGGATAACTTTATGCTGCTTTACTCCTGGTGCAAAAATTCAAGAAGTTCAGTTTGGTTTGATGGTTTGTGATCATCCATCTTCCTCTTATATATGTTTATATATATATGTTTATATAAATTAATATATAACACATTTCACACACACATCTGTATATGTGTACATATATATGCATACAGAGAATATATATTCAACATATATTGCTATATGAACACACAACCCGAAATATATAAATATAGTACATAGCCAATAAATCATTACACACACATACGTTAATATATATGCTAAAAAACATACATATCATATATAGCATATTTTACACACACACACACACACACACACACACACACACACACACACACACACACACATACTGCAATCTTACAAATATAGGAATTTTAACCAGATTTGCACCAAAAGGCATAGATGATCCAACATATCCCAACATATTAATAATGACCTCCATTAATACAATGAATATAACATTAAAGTGAACTAAATACATACTAAACTTTGTATCAGAAGCAGAAACAAAAAAAAAGTGTATGAAAAATGAATTGCAGCATGACACGGCACGTCCTGTTATGACACCAGTGAGTGTGATAACACTGCCATAACTATGCTAAAGATTAAACCACACATATAACAATCATAATATTTACACAAATATACAGGTACTATATATATATTTACATGCATATGTACATTTTAACATATATGCTGATACTATACTGATTTAAAAAAGTACTGTATACTGTATGTGTCTGTCTCTATGTATTGTATGTGTCTTTACCACCAGCATAACATATATGCATGTAACTACATTTACTCCCAATTTAATTTAATATTATCAAAATGAATAAGTATAAATGAGTATAAATATAGTTCAGCAGCAGCAGCTGAGAGTACAGTATGAGGCTGTACACACTCTACACTCTACAGCAGCAGCAGTGTTGTTTTTATTTTTATTATTATTATCTGTTAGGAATATTGAATATATGCAATCTGTAATAGTGCCAAGAAAGTATTGATCGGGGGGGTGCTGCTGCGTTTTATGGGCGCGTAGCTGGAGCGTGACCTTCCACCCCGTACGCGGAAAGGCGCACGCATCCGGCAGGCGGCAAAAACTGCCCGTTTAAAGAGGAGTGAAGCCGAAAAGTTTTTTTTTTTCACTTTTATTTTTGTTCGTTTTTTCTTTTTTAACTAAGTGAGAGCATTAGAAGAGCTCCAGGCTTCACACATGCAGTGCGGTGGTCAGCTGCTCCACCGTGACCTGCGCTGACCCTGCATGTGCAGCGGGTCGTGGCCTAGTCGGGAGAGGTGCTGCTGACATTTTTGAATTGCAATTTTTTGGATTGCAGTTTTAACTTTAAAATTAGTAGAACGTTTTCTGAAATGATACAGCTAGTTTTTATACTAAATCTGCTCTATCTCTAATCATCTTTTTATTGGGTTTTACATTGTTTGTACAAATTCAAAAATATACAAAAAATATATATAAAATATATAAAAAATATATAAAAAATATACAAAAATATACAAAAATAGTCCTTGGCGACAGTATAAAATGTTTCTAAAGTGTTTCTTAATGTAATAAAAACCCCAAAAAACCCACCTTTTTCCAACCTTTTTCTCAGTGCCAAATCCAAACACAAAAAGAACGTAACGTTTTAGAATTGGCCTTTTCCAGGTACAACTTTAGAAGGGACCAAATTCTAAAGCAACTCATAGGTTAGCTTTTACATATATTTTGACTAAAACAACAGAATACACTTCTTAAATTCTAAAAAAAAAAAAAAAAAAACTATGTAAAAGACTATTGTACTAGTGGTATTGTTGTCCAGTTCATCCAGTAAATAAAACATTCTGTATTAGACAAAACACTTTTTAAAGTGTAGAAATACACTTTTTAAATTCTAAAATAAACTAATGGACTAATGGTAGTTCTAATACGTTTCTGTATTAGGCAAAACAATACAATCTTTAAATTCTAAATTTTTAATTGTAAAAATATACTTTTTAAATTCTAAAATAAATTAGTTAACTAGGTAACAGACTAATGGACTGGTGGTATCCTTGTCCAGTAACATCTGAACACTCTAATACGTTTTGGTTTAACTGCCAATGCAATGTCAATATTGTAACATTTTTTTTTTTTTTTAATTTTTGTTTTAGTTTTAGAGAATGTTATCATGTTACCTTTTAACATTTTCTATAATGTTTTTATTGTATTTGTTTTATTCAATGTTCAATGATTCAATACATCACTACATTATTACATCACATTACGTTTTCGGAACGTCTCTGGAACCTTTTTCCTTAAAACGTTCTTTATCAATTTTTTTGTTCGAATTTTTATAGCATTGCCAAGAATAAATGAATTAATTAATTCATAAATGAGTGTGTGTGTGTTGAAATATGTGTGTGTGTGTGTTTGTGTGTGTTTGCATACGGGATGGTTTTGAATAGGGTTTTTTATTCTAGGTTTAAGGTATCAATAAATAGAGTTACACACTAGCACATTTTAAATAATAAATATATAATAAATAATATATTATACTGAGTTTTTTTTTATTATTTTGTGTAGCTTTGTTTTATTGTAAAGAGGCCTGTTTCTAAACAGGTACGGACACCAGACTCTCCACCACTCTCAAAAACGCCGGGGCTGAGCTAGATTTGGCTCGATTCAGATCGATTTGGCTGGATTTGGTTAGATTTGGTTAGATTTGGTTAGATTTGGCTAGACTTGCATTTTGCCACTCTACGTTCCCCACACTGTACAAACTGGCTAAAGTTGGCTCATCTTCAGCTTTCTTTAAGCAGCTCAATACAAAAGTTGCAAGGTCAAACAAGCCCACGTTCAGGTGGGTCAACATCTAAATCCAGCTCTGTTCCAAAATGTAAAAAAATCTCTGATAAAAATGTTTAAATTGATGAAAAACAAGAGTGAACATGCATGCACACGCTTAAATATTTTTTTTAAAAACAATACAAAGGCCCTAAATCAAACAGAGAAAAGGCAAAGCAAAGCATGTAAAGCATGTAAAGCATGCCTCGAGCTGATTTCTCCATATTCTCCGTGTTCGAAGAGCAGAGATTGGCATTTTAAATATATTACGGGCACGGCGAGGTTGGTGGTGTTAGTGGTGGTATAAGAGTATGAGAAAAAGAAAAGAGCTAGGAGAAAAAAAGAGTGAGAGAAGAGGAGGAGGAGGGTAAAGGCTAAACGAGTGGGCAAAGCTCAGTGCATGGTCAGCTCCCAAACACAACAAAACCCTGACCTCAGAAAAAAGCAGCGTTCCTGCTTTTTTTCTTTCTTTTTTTACAATTTTACCAACTTTCTTAATTCTTACGATTCTTATTTTTTAAAAATTCAGCATGCCCCGCTTAGTTAGGTTGGTGGGTATGGTACATCGTGGGCACGCGGGCATTTTGTGAGCGATTTGTGTGTGTGCCTACCCCTCGCCCTCCCCTAATCTTACCAAAAATAAAATAATAAAGGAGGGCAGGAGAGTATGAGGGGGTGGGGGTAATTTTTTGGGTGCTTTTTTCTTAGGGGCGATTTTTTTTTAAAGGAGCAGGTTTAGGACCTAAATTATTAAAAATACTACAAGCAGTACTTGTGCCGAAAGATACTCTGGCTTGTATCTTGTATCTGGGTCTGTTTGTAAAAATTTACGACACACACATACACACACACACACACACACACACACACACACACACACACACACATTTAAACAGATACACACACTCCACACACTCTACACACTGTACACACACTCCACACACAGGCAGCAGCTGCCCACTTTTTTTTCGTTTTTTCTATTTAGCCTTTTAGATTTTACTACAAAAGCACAAAGCAGCACGTTTCCTCCCTCCACAGCCAGATGCACACATAAATACACACACATATATAGAGATATATGCGCACAAACGCGTCTAAACGGATATAAAAATATATACATGTCTGTATGTCCCAAGATGGCTGGAGATTTAATGGCAAATTATAACGCTGCTTCCAACCACACAGAGCGAGCAGAGCTCCCAAATCTGTTTTGGCTGTTCGGGAGGGTAGAGGAGAATTGGGAGGGGGTTGGAGGGAGGGGAGGTGGGATAGGATGGGGGGGTTGAAGAGGGGGGGTCCCATCCTCCTTATTATCCTCCTCTTCCTCTTCCTCTTCTTCCTCCTCTTCTTCTTCTTCTTCTTTTTCTAATTTGTCTTCTTCTTATTATTAAAATGTTTATATTGTTTTGTTTTTTCCTCCGCGCCATTGCAATATATCGCTTTTTATTTTTCCCAAACTGATGCAACCCACTCGCGCGCTCACAGTAAAGTGTTATAGTAGCATTACACACTACCAGACTATCAGAATTGGAACTGTAAATATATATACAAACAATAAAAAATAAAAACACAAAAACTACACCACCAAACTCGCCGTTCTCAGATAGATAGATATACAGTCAGCCACCTGAGACGTCACGGGAAAAACGACGGGAGGGAAAGAAAAGTGCGCACGAGAAAAGTGCTCCCGCGCGGAACTGCGCGAAAGTTGTAGGAAACGACAGAAGCGAAAGAAAGGAAGGAGTGGAGGAAGGTTTGAGCCACGCTTCGCTCACGAGCGCCGTTGTTGTGACCAAAAACGGAGCAGCGGTGGCGGCGGAGGAGGCAACAGTAACAGGACTGTACAGAGTGTATATATATATAGTTAGTTGCACGCGGCCGCCGCGGGTTCCCCACAGTTACACTAATATAATATTATAATAACGTTACTCCGCTTTTACTCTTACCTGCTGCTCGCGACCCCGCTCGTCTCCTCCAGCTGGCCCACGGCGTTTCACAGCTTCTCCGGTTTTCGGGTTTTGGTGTCGGTCCTCCCTCCTCTCTCCTCCCCGGCGCGAGGAGTTGAATTTTTTTGTGTCCTGTATTTTTTTTTCTTTTTTTTAGTTTTTATATTATTATAGTTTCTTTTTTTATTTCTCCTCCTCTCGGCTACTTAGTTTCGCGTCTCCCTTCCATCTTCTTCTTCTTTCATCTCATCAATAAACACACACGCTGCAGCCTACCTTCAGAGAGAGAGAGAGAGAGAGAGATTGTAAAAAAAACAGAGAGAGAGAGAGGGACCTCAAAAGCCCGAGTCCGGCCGGTGCCCTCCCATATTTTCCCACCATTCGTCGGAGGGCCGGGGCGGGACACGCCTTTTCACCGGCGATTGGGAGAGCACGAGACTCGTCTTCGCGCGCGTAGGTTGGGACATCAATCGTTCACGGCGACTTTACCCCAATCGTGGAGGCGCGCACGCCCTCCTCGTTTTTTTTTTTTTAATAATTTATTTCATTATTTATTAATTTATTTATTTTTGGGATTTTTTGGAGGGGCAGTTTTTAGTAATATCAACTTATGTTTGCGTTGTTTGTTTTTTTACTTAAAATTTACTCTTGTATTTACATTATTTAATTTATTGCAATCAAGCGAAATGTTTGTGTGTTTTTTATGGCGTGGTTGTATGTGTTTTATTTTTATTTATTTATTTATTTTTTAAAGAGGAGGGGGGCGTGCTCCATTGTAGCTCTCAAAGGGACCCAACGCTACTACTCACTACTCCGCTCACTACAGATTTATATAGTAACTAAAGCAAGGTTGTTGTGTCTGTCTGAACGTAGCATGTGCGTGCGTATGCGTGTGCGGGCGTGTGTACGCGCGCGTAAACGCTCGCTCGCTCGTTCGCTATAGCCTATAGAGGAGGAGGAGCACCCCGCACCAACCAGCCAGCTGTGGCGGCGGCGGTGGGCTCGCCACGCGCGTCCCGCGTTCCAGCGTTTTAAAAACGTAAAGAGAGAGAAAAGAAAGTAGAACTCCGCGATCTGAATAAAAATAAAAATAAAACAAGAAAAAAATAAGCGTAAAGAAAGCGAAAGGGAAAAAGAGTCCCATCTGTCCCGGTCTCGAGCCTTAAAACGTAAAACGCGTAGAGGGGTCAGAGACGGTGGAGGGGTGGGTGGGTTGGTGGGGTGGGGGGCGCAGACGTCTGAGAATTAAACATGCCCGTCATTTAGCGCGACTTCTGATTGGCCATCAGCCGCGTCACTTCACCCCAGCTGCGGTGCGCATTGGCGCGCGCGCCCGCCACTCAAAACCGCTGCACGCGAGGCGCCAACAACAAGCTAGGGTGCCCTCGTACTTTCTACGCATTTCTATTTTCTCATTTATTTATTTATTTTTTTTCCCTCTCCCCGTCGTCCCTAACTGACCTCAAGGCAACGTAAGAAGGGAGGCCGGCCGCCCTCGGTGCGCCAATCAGAGCGCGCGACGAGGCGTGCACGGTTTTTGGTGTCGCCGCTCGCCAATGCATTCGCGCGCTGCTCGTTGATTGACGCGACACATAATGCAATAGCGAAAGCGCTACGGTGCAACAGTGCAACCACGGCCGAGACCCCTTCCCAGCCCATCGGTACACCCTATACACGCGCGCGCGCGCGCACACACACACATATACATACCGCCCCCCTTCCCAACACACACACACACACACACACACACACACCCTCCTCCTTCCCTTGTCTAGACAGTGACAGGTGTGTGTGTGTATTGTAGTCTAGACGTGGAATAATCAGTATACCTAGTGTAAACCTAAAGACGCTCCATTTGGTAAAAAAAGGACAAATTTGGAAAATTAAGCGGTGTTCTGAGATATGTTTAGATATGTTTAAATATGTTCAGATATTTTACGATATTTTTTGGCTCTCACGTGCATCGTGCACTCAAACAATCAGTCAACCTTTATTTAAACTTGGAATACACTGGATGTTAGAGGGTGTTAAGGGTGACCCTCAATACATATAAAACGCAACATTATTGGCGCATTATTATACAGCAAAGAAATTTAGGATATGATGAGTTGAATCATAAAAATGTAAGTAGGAAACAATTTAAAGTCTAATTAAAAGTGACAGAGCATGCAAATAAAACTGGCGGCGTAGAAAAATATTAATACTTGATAAAGTGGCCTATTAAAAGCAAATAAACACAAATTAAAAATACAAATAAAAAACAAATCAGTAGTCAAATGTAAGGCTATAAATTAGAAGAATACTGTAAATGACAAATTAGCCTATAAAATGAATCAATATGAATGCGAAATAAAATAGATTAAAAAATAGATCGATGATAATAAATCTAAAACTAAAACAGAGATTAGAGTTTTTTTATTAGATTATACGTTTATGAGTTATAATAAACACACATAATAAAGAAACACTAAACACAAGCCTTTTAACAAACACAAAATCTGACCTACAATCTTGACCTACAAAAAGGATGCACATTTTAATTGTTGTTCTATTTTTTGTTGGTAATAATTTAATTTCATCATTTCGCAGACTTTGCACCGATTTTCTTATTTTCGGGCGCCCCCTGTCGGACGTACGATTGACCTGCATTTATTTTCTCGTTATTTATTTATTTCCTTTTCCAGCCCCTCCTCCCATCCCGCACCCCTCCCTCCCCTCCGCCCGGGTTCACGGAGGGACACGAGCACCGTCTGCCCTACATAACGTGCACGCGCTGTAGGCCGTGATGTCAGCTGAGGACGACCGGCAACCCAGAAACGCCGGGTTTTCGCTCCGCTTCCCCGCCCGCCTGTAACCGCGCGCACGTTTTACAGCAAAATGCGGCAGAAAGAAACCCCAAAATAATCGGCTGATATAAAATAAATTACTAATATATAGGAAAAATAATATAAAAAATTTAAAAAGACAAAAAACTTGTTTATTTGTTTTGTTTATTTTATGATATATGTATTAATTTATTTTTTTTATTAGCGATATTACATTATAATATAACTAATCATTATCATTCTATATTTCTGTTCCTAGTTTAGATATGAATTATGAACTGCAATTCTGCTTTGTTATTATTAATTAATTGTCTATTATGTTATATATTATCACGTTGACCTACATTACCGCAAAACAATGTTTATACGACTCTATAACGCTTCCACATTATTAAGCGCGTATAATTTTATACAATTTAAAAGAAAACCCTCATAAAGTGCGACGGGACGTTTCAGTCGGATTAGCGCTGCCTAAACCGAGCAGTGGTGTTCATGTTTTTTCAACACCCGTTTACAGTCCAAGCCCCGCCCATCTCAACCTGCGATTGGATATTGATCGTCCTGAAGTGCGGTCAGCCCCGCCCCACCTTTCATGATTTTTCTCATAAGCCACGCACGACTTGCTTTTAATTTTTGTATGTATCATGATAAATAGCCTATTTTAATCGACCGTTTTTACATTATATACAAAACACACTACATTCTGTATGCATACATTTTATATAAAATGCTTAGCTTATTATGTTGACACGTTGACCTACATTATTACAAAACAGTGTTTTTTTCACAAGTTCATTATTTTTTAACATTATTAGGCGCTAGTATCAAGTATCAGCGCTGGGACGTTGTGGATGTTGGTGGAGGTTAAAAGGCAAGGCCAGGCAAGTTTATTCATATAGTACTTTTCATACAACAGTCATTCTAAGTGCTTTAAAGATGAAAAAATACTAAGAAAAGACGAATTAAAAAACAATAAAAATGAAAATAAAATATAATATAAGAATAAAACATGAAAAGGAGTTAATTTTCAAACTATACAAAATGATTATACTTAAATTATTAGTATATAGATTATAATTAAAACTTGATAAAAAAAAACAACAATCGCTACTCCTAGTTACATACAGCTTTTTGAAAAAATCATACATTACATACATTAATAATATTAAATGAAAAAAAAATCCTCATGAAGTACGACGGAACGTTTTCCACCACCGCATTAAACCGCGTATAGTTATAGAGTTAATTTTTAATAACATCCGTTTTCCGATCAAGCCCCGCCCCTCTCCCTGTCCCTATTGGTTGCTCTGTAATCCTGATGCGCAGTTAGCTCCGCCCCGCCCGCCCCGTCCCTCACGTTCATCTTTTTTTTTTCATACTTTAGAACGAAGGGCTGCTCGTGATGAACGTAACAGCCAATCCCAGCGCAGGGGGCTCGTAGCGACGAACCAATCGCAGCGAGATGTGGGCGGGGCTTGTGAGAATACGAGAGGGGTGAAGGAAAAAAAAAAACAGTGGTCCAAATTCAGTCGCTGCCATTGTGTCTCATAACAGAAAATGACGTCACCCCCCGAGTCTCTCGCGTGCGGTTGCCAGGGGTTACGGGATGACTTTTCAGACGTTAAAACAAACCCCTCAAAGCCAAACTGAGGATACTGACCGAGTTACGCACTTTTTCTTACGAGTTTTTGCGTTTAATTCAGACTTAAACTCAGAACAGTCCTCTAAAAGGTAGGGTAGTGTAGTTGGTAGAGTGTTTTTGTTTCGTTTCTTAGGTTTGTTAGTTTAGTTAAAATTTTTCCCAAGCAAATTAAAATTTATTTTAGCTGGGAAATTAGAGGAAATTGTAATTTCTTCACAAGAAAGGTTTTTTTTAATTATTATTTATATTTCTTTCTTCATTTCACAGACAAAAGATCTCTCTCTTTTTTTTTACTTTCTGAGCATGGAGGACTCAGACACAACAGAAACAGTGCGAACGGCCCGACCCACCCAGGCCCATGTGGACCCTTATCAGAGCTCTGTAAGATATTTGGAAAGCCATAACATCCTTCAGATATTCCAGGTAAGAAAATACATTTATTTCATCTTATTATTTATTATTATAGTGATATTAGTTAGCATGGTGATGATCAGTTTAATACAAATGAAGTAACACACAAAGAATAAGTAAAAAATAAATAAGTACAGATTTGTTCTGAAAAGAGTAAAAAGCTTGTTGCTAGATAGATAGATAGATAGATAGATAGATACTTTATTGATCATGTAGGAAATTAAGCAATATTTATATTATATATATATATATATATGTACAATAGAGTACCTTTCAGTGAAAGACTTCTAAATATCTCATGAATATGTGTCAAAAACATGATCATCCAAAACTGTCTGGTTTTCATATGGAAAATGTATAAATCAAATATATACATAAATATATTGTTTATTCGTACAGTGAAACAGAATACCGAATGTACCTTTTAGCTGCTTAAATGGTACAAATCTTTGTTTCCTGCTGTTATAAAAAGACTTTCTACTTCAGAGGAAACATATTTGACCCTATAAAAACAATATTATACCTTTGAGAGTACAAGTATGAAAAGTGTACTTTTAAGTACAAGAAATACTTATATGGTACTTCTGTTTTTTAGTGTGTAACATCTCAAATTTCCAGCCCTATCCTGTTACGTTACAACATTTGTCTTCTTAACCCTTTCAGACCTGAATTATGTGCCAGTGATGGAAAAATATGAATTTAATAATAATAATAATGTTAAATAATAAAGTTTTCTGTCTGTAATGCACACAAAGGAAGACTCTAATATTATGATTATGATGTAAAATCTATATTAACATTTAATTCACTTAACTAAAATAACTAAACTAGTGTTTTCTATGTCTACTGTCTATTCTATCTATTTTAATTAGCCTCTTTGGCTTTTTGGCAGAGTTAACCTATTGTTTAATTGGCTTATAAACTTTTTTATCGGCTCATTTATCTCATATTATATTATCTGTTCTGATTAACAACACGTCTCAATTAGTGTTCTGTGCAAGAAAACACTCGAAAACAAAAATATATATAAAAGGGTTAATCCATAAGTATCGGGACAACAATGCATAGCTATAGAAGAGTATATTTATTAAACAGTATATACTCTTAAGTCTTTATAATTATTGTTCTGATTGAAGTGTATACTCAGAGTTTATACCCAACAGTTCTGATCCTGGAATTGATAATGTCTTAACGTGATAAAATACTATTATATTATTTTAATGCACAATATTTGCAAAACTATGGTTTAGAATTAGTGTCTATAATCATTCGGAGCTTCTAGAGGCATTACAAGTAGCCACTTTATATCAGAGCAAAAAAGAAACACACTGTTTTTAACCTAGTTGATGTAAGTTTTATTTTTAATGGCTTTATTTTTCTAATCTCTTCACACTAAAATTCAAAGGTACACTTTTGATAATTGTTCCCTAAAAGGTATAATATTGGTCTTAACAGGGACAGATTTGTATAAAGTCTTTTCTAACAGCAGAAAATACAGATTTGTACCATTTAATCAGCTGAAATATACATTGAGTATTCTGTATCACTGTACTAAAAAACAATAAATATATTTTTATTATATATATTTTTATTTGAAAGCCAGGTAATTCTGGATCATCAAGTTCTTGACACATATTCAGTTAATAATAATGATTATAATCTTTACCTGTACAAAAAAACACAGGTACAAAAAAAGACTTTGACTTTGTATGCTATTCAATATATATATATTGTACCTCAATATAAGGTACAGCCTTAAATACATATTTATTTACTCGTTTAAGTACAAATCAGTACTTATTTCTCTTGCTGTGAAATGTAGAGAAATAATTATATAAATGTATAAAAATTCAGGCATTAAAACAGACTGAGAATTAATATAGTTTACCAATTTGTGTTTTTAGATATTTCAATTCTAGTTTAATTCCACTTACAGTTAACTGCTATTGCTATATATTGTCACTGTCTGACAAAACCTTGTATCTCCATTTTTGCCATTTTTTCTCACTTTTTGTCTTAATGTAAATCTGGCAGGTGTTCCTTCTGTCGTATCAGAATTTGATGAGGTGATGAATGGACCAATAGAAATGTAATTATGTAATTTGGGCTGTTTTACAGACATATTTTATTTCCATTTACTAAGCTAAAATAGTTGAAGAGTTTTCAGGGCAACATTATGAGGTTAGAACACTTTTTTTACATTATGTGAAACTGGCAGTTGTTCTACGTATTGTATCATGATGTCATAATGAATGATCCAATAGAAATGCTTAAAACTTGATGGTACGATGTATGAATAAAATCAATACAGTACAACAAATAGTAAATGTTATTTTTGGATAATTGAATGATGAAATTTCTAATTTCTCTAAATTTCCAATTTTAAATTTTAAACATTTCTACATATTTGCAAAAAGAAATGAATTCAAATTTAGCATGTACTACTGAATATTTTGACTACTACATTACATCTTAATGTTGCAATCCTACAGTTAAAAAAATCTGAATCAGTTTCTCTGATTTAGCTATTTATAGGTTTATGTTTGAGTAAAATGAACATTGTTGTTTTATTCTATAAACTACAGACAACATTTCTCCCAAATTACAAATAAAAATATTCTCATTTAGAGCATTTATTTACAGAAAATGAGAAATGACTGAAATAACAAAAAAAGATGCAGAGCTTTCAGACCTCAAATAATGCAAAGAAAAAAACAAGTTCATATTCATAAAGTTTTAAGAGTTCAGAAATCAATATTTGGTGGAATAATCCTGGTGGTTTTTAATCACAGTTTTTTTTCATGCATCTTGGCATCATGTTCTCCTCCTCCACCAGTCTTACACACTGCTTTTGGATAACTTTATGCTGCTTTACTCCTGGTGTAAAAATTCAAGCAGTTCAGTTTGGTGGTTTGATGGCTTGTGATCATCCATCTTCCTCTTGATTATATTCCAGAGGTTTTCAATTTGGTAAATTGAATCTTGGGGAGTGTTAATTAGGAAGCTCTTAGAGCATTTAGGAGTATTAAGCCTACATGGCATGGTGTTGCCCTCAGGCAACAAAACACTTTTTCTTTGGTTATTACACTCTACTTTTACAATAAAAATAGAATAAAAATGGATTTAACTGTCAGTAATTAATAAAATGAGTGTAAATGTCCTTAAAAATACATACTTTGTGGTTTAGAGGATAAATATATATATACATCTCTGGAAAAAAATAAGAGCGCCCTTAAAAATGATAAGTTTAATATTATATCATATATAAGATAATAATATATAAGATAATGTGATGCATTAAAAAACACACTGATATATATTTTATATGTATTTTTATGGATACAGTCATTAAGACCTGGTTTTGCAGGACAGGCCTCAGTTACGTTTCTCGACTCATCTTCAGGTTTATCTGTTTATCAGGACATCACAGAACGGCTGGTGTACGATCGTCCGGACGACCCCCTGCAGTTCCTACTACAGCAGGTACAGATTTACATTTTTTATATATTTAATATTCAGACGAATATTCAGTTTCTCAGGGGGACGTCTGTGAAAAATATTTTTTTCACTTCTACTCAGTGATAAAGCTCCTGCATCCGGACTGCAATATAAATAACAGGAGGACCAGTGAGTTTTTAGGCTGTTTTTCTCGGTCACATGAGTTCAGTAGCTCCTCCATTTCCACTCGCTGTTGTGTTTTTAACGTGGATCTCCGTGGAAACCATGGCGCGCCCAAAGTGTAATTACGGTGCGTGGCAGTGGACAAATATCTATTTTATTAACCGCGAGGAGACGAAACTCAGAGATGTGCGTCCGGACGGGACTAAAATTACTGGAGGACCACGATTACAGGAGTTCAGCGAAAAACAGTAGATAATTCAACCTGTATTTTTTTTTTATCAGAGGACATCTGAGATAAAAAACACGTACATGATTGTTCTGGACTGGAATAAAATCACAGAGGATAAAAACACACAATAATAAGCCCTATCTGGACAGGATTAGTTTCTCTGGTATTTTTATGGTATTTTATTGCTTCAAAAAAACACATTTTAGCTATTAATGAAAAAAAAAAGGTTTAGGGTTTAGTGGATCTTTAATTGCTTTTCATGTATATAATATTAATCTACATTGCTTAATCTACAATGAGAAGGTGTGTCCAAACTTTTGACTGATACTATATTTTATACTTTATCATTATCTGCATATAATTGTTAAAATAAAAATCAGCAGGGATTCAGCAAAATGACTAAGAAAGGAAAATTGTAACAGATAAGCTCTTTTTTTTTAGTAATTTTATAATTAGGAAAATATATGAATAATTTAAATTTTCTTTTGAATAAATTTATATTTGAACATTTCTCTCAAAGAGACCATTCTTAGAGCTAAAATTGCATTTTTTAAAAACTATAATTTTCTTGACTTCGAAATAATAGCGTGGGTGATATGTCTCTAAAATACTATCATGATATATCAAGGTATTTTTTGCGATAACGATATTTTTGGCAATGTAACAAAATGTTGATTTTTTTTTAAAATAATTTTAATACATTTTATTCATTCATTAAATTTTATGCATTCATTGGAAACAAAAAAGTGTCTATTTTTTAAACAGTAACTTACTAACAATCTTATTAATAATAGTATAATAATATAGTAATAATAATAAACCAAACAAAATGTAATATAACAATAAAAATCGACCACAAAACAAAAGTTGTTCATATTTAGTGCAGCATAAAAACTGCAGAAATAAACAACTAAAGTAAAAACTACTTTAGCTTTAAGTAAAAAGCTAAAAAAAAATACAAAATACACTGCTTTCAAGAATATTGCAATATCACAATACATAATCATTGGTGATATTATCATGTATGAAAACATTGAGTACACTCCCACTTCAGAGTTAACCCTGAAAGTATACAGATCTGGGAAAAGAGATCACTTAAAATTGATGATTTTCTTTGATTTTACTAAATTAAAATCCTCTGGAATATAATCAAGAGGAAGATGGATGATCACAAGCCATCAAACCACCAAACAGAACTGCTTGAATTTTTGCACCAGGAGTAAAGCAGCATAAAGTTATCCAAAAGCAGTGTGTAAGACTGGTGGAGGAGGAGAACATGATGCCAAGATGCATAAAAATAACTGTGATTAAAAACCAGAATTCTTCCACCAAATATTGATTTCTGAAAGGTGTTGTGATGAATAATTTTAGCAGGAATCAGATGTTCTTTACTGCTTCTACAGGTTCAGAAGATGATCAGCGATCGAGACGAGTCAAACCATAAAGATAAAAACTCTAAATAATGAACTAAAACTCTACAGCCCTCAGTGAAGACCACGGCAACCCCAGATCTCCAGACCTTATACTCTTTCTACATGTACTTGGACTTTTATTTTGCTGTACATGTATCAGAATCTAGGTTTGTACATTTTAAAAAATGAAAAAAAAAAATGATAATGTTAAGTAAACTTACCAGTAAAATCAATAAAACAAGTTTAAAGAGCTTACAGCTAAAATAAAAGTAAAAATGTTTTTTTAGCCAACAAAATAAAAAGATTGTTGCCAACTTTATTGTGTTAGTGTTGCTTTGTTATATATATAATATATATTAATCTAGTGTGTGTTATATTGTATAGCAGCAGGTGGGTTTTTCTTAATCTACCTGTTCAACATCTGTTACTTAGTACACCAGTGACGACTTTCTTCTTCAGGACATTTGTACTGATTTCAGTGTACAGCAGAAATCAAGTGATTGGTCCCACAGTTCCTATACTCTTGAAGGGGAGTGTCTATTTAAATATATAAAATGATGTATAAAAGTTATTAGTATATTTGAAATCTACTTTAATTACCAGCACAACTCAATAAAACAAGTTTGAAAATTTAAAAACATTTACTTTAGTGTGTTAGGGTTGCTTTGAAAAACATACATTATTATTATTATTATTATTATTGGAGACATTTAGTTGATAATATCATCAGTTTAGTGTAGGGTAGACTAGAGTAACATTACTCTATACACGTATATGTGCTTGTGTTAGTGGTTGTATTGCTAGCTAGTTAGCTAGCATACATAGCTAGTTAGCTATGTATGTTGGTCAATAGCTAGCTTCATTTGCTAATTTTTCTCACTTATTTGATTTTTGCTAGCTTAAATGTTTATTTTTATATATGTTTTATATATATTTTAAATAAATGAACTCAGTATATATTAGTGCACCAGTGATGACTGTTTTATTTAGGACATTTGTACTGTTTTCATTCTACAGCAGAAATATTTAAAATCTACTGTGTATATTTCTATTTGGGTTTAAAGCAGAATTTCTAAGCACTAGAATTAACTGTGTTTTTTGAGGAATATGTTAATATGATGTGTAAAATAAATAAATGCAGGATATATTCAAGTGTGTTGTGGTACAGCAGGGGGGCTGAGTCTGGCATGCAGGTTGTTTTTCCTTAATCTACCTTTTCAACATCTGTTATTTAGTACACCAGTGACGACTTTCTTGTTCAGGACATTTGTACTGTTTTCAGTCTACAGCAGAAATCAAGGGATTGATCTCACAGTTCCAATAATTTTGTTCCAATACTGTTTACTTAAATATATAAAAGTAAATATAACGTTATATGTATGTTTAAAATTAACTGTATATATTTACATTTGGGATTAAAGCAGAATTTTCAAGCATAAAAATCGCCTAGAATAACGTGTTAAACTGGGGTTTTGGTGGAATCGGTAAACAGTAAGTATAAAATAAATAAATGCAAGATATATTAGTTTGTGTATTATAATGTATAACAGCAGGGGGCTGAGTTTGGCATGCAGGTTAGTTTTCCTTGATCTACCTGTTCGACATGTTACTTAGTACATCAGTGATGACTTTCTTCTTCAGGACATTTCTACTGTATTCAGTCTACAGCAGAAATCAAGGGATTGGTCTCACAGTTCCAATACTTTTGGAAGGGAGTGTATATTTAAATACATGAAATTATATATAAAAGATATAAGTATATTTGAAATCTTCCATATATTTTAATATAAGTTTAAGGCAGAATTTCTAAGCACTAGAGGGGTTTTGGTGGAATCTGTTAACAGGAATTATAAAATAAATAAATGCAGGATATATTAGTGTGTGTTGTATTACATTCTTCTTAATCTACCTGTTCAACTTCTGTTACTTAGTACACCAGTGACGACTTTATTCTCCAGGATATTTGTATTGTTTTCAGTCTACAGCAGAAATAAAAGGATTGGTCTTACAGGGGAGTGTATATTTAAATATTTGAAATTATGTATAAAAATGATAAGCATATTATATTGTATAAGTATAAAATCTACTATATATATTTAATTTCTGGCTCTATTCTGAATTTCTAAGCACTAGAATCATTCCGAATAACGTTTTAAACAGGGTTTTTGGTGGAATGTGTTAAGAGGAAGTGTAAAATAAATAAAAGCAGGCTGTAATAAGGTGTTGTATTGTGAGCTTGGCGTGCAGGTGGGTCTCTGAAGGTGATGAAAGTGGTGTGTTGGTGAGGAACCGGCGGTGCGTTGGCTCAGGCGGAGGGAAAGCTGGTATTCAGATCTGATGAGGGGCTTTTGGCTGGAGGAGTAAAGGAAGTGTCTGTTTGTAGGAGCTTCTTCTTTTCAGTGTATCACTCTGGTCATCATCCTCGCCTTTGAAGCTGCATCTGCTGTTTCAGCTGCGACACATAAAGCCCAGTTAAGTACATCCTTTCTGTCTGATTTAAGAAGAGCCAAAACACGGGGCTGAAACAGAGGCACGTCTGTCCGGCCTGCTGGATTAAACAACAATACAGACTGTATTTCAGCACGGAGCTGTAGAATCGGCTGCTATTGTTCATTTTAATTCAGGATCATTCAATTCTTCTATTCTGTACATTTAGCGAAGCCTAGTTCTAATCAGTGTAGATCAGTCTGTTGCACTATATATATATATATTATATACCATGCAGCGAAAGAAGCTATTTTATTTCATTCATTCACTCATTTAATTTATGCAAAAGCATAAATATAATTTGTGGCGTGTTTTTGCAGAAATGGCTTCTTTCGCATCACTCTCCCATACAGCTTCTCCTTGTGTAAAGTGTGCTGTATTGTTGAGCGATGCACAGTGACACCATCTGCAGCAAGATGATGCTGCAGCTCTTTGGAGGTGGTCTGTGGATTGTCCTTGACTGTTCTCACCATTCTTCTTCTCTGCCTTTCTGATATTTTTCTTGTTCTGCCACTTCTGGGCTTAACAAGAACTGTCCCTGTGGTCTTCCATTTCCTTACTATGTTCCTCACAGTGGAAACTGACAGGTTAAATCTCTGAGACAACTTTTTGTATCCTTCCCCTGAACAACTACGTTGAACAATCTTTGTTTTTAGATCATTTGAGAGTTGTTTTGATGAGCCCATGATGCCACTCTTCAGAGGAGATTCAAATAGAAGAACAACTTGCAATTGGCCACCTTAAATACCTTTTCTCATGATTGGATACACCTGGCTATGAAGTTCAAAGCTCAATGAGGTTACCAAACCAATTTTGTGCTTCAGTAAGTCAGTATAAAGTAGTTAGGAGTATTCAAATCAATAAAATGATAAGGGTGCCCGTACTTTTGCACCGGTCAGTTATTAGATATATCAAACACTGTTGCAAACACCCAAATATTTACAACTAAAAATGATTAAGATTAATAGGGGCGCCCAAACTTTTTCACATGACTGTATACCTTGTCTATGTCCACGGCCAATGACCCAACCCACTCATTAGGACTCCCCCTATCACTAGTGATGCCCCCCAACACACCAAGAGGGTTAAGAAGACTAGCACATGCCTCCTCTGATACATGTGAAGTCAGACTCCGCCTCTTTTTGAACTGCTGCTGATGCTTTTGCATTGCCGAGTAGCATTACAGCGCTAACGCTCGGAGAAAAGCAGCGCAGCGACTCGGTTCTGATACATCAGCTCACAGACGCCCTGTGCTGATCCACATCACCCTAGGAGTGATGAGGGGAAAGAGCGCCATCTACTGTACTGTACCCACCCAGAGGGAGCAGGGCCAATTGTGCTCCCTCTGAGTGCCGGAAAACAAAATGAGCAGAACCAAAAATATCTCTAAAAGCTTTATTTAGTGCAAAAAAAAGCAATGAAGAGAGCACTGAAATGAAATGAAAAAATGAAGAGAGCACTTCAGTTTCTGAATCAGTTTCTCTGATTTTGCTATTTATAGGTTTATGTTTGAGTAAAATGAACATTATTATTTTATTCTATAAACTACAGACAACATTTCTCCCAAATTCCAAATAAAAATATTCTCATTTAGAGCATTTATTTGCAGAAAATGAGAAATGACTGAAATACCTCAAATAATGCAAATAAAACAAGTTCATATTAATATTAATGTTTTAATATGTTGGTATAACCTTGGTTGGTTTTTAATCACAGTTTTTTTTTCATGCATCTTGGCATCATGTTCTCCTCCACCAGTCTTACACACTGCTTTTGGATAACTTTATGCTGCTTTACTCCTGGTGTAAAAATTCAAGCAGTTCAGTTTGGTGGTTTGATGGTTTGTGATCATCCATCTTCCTCTTCATTATATTCCAGAGTATATATACAATTAAACTAATATATATATTATATTATATATATATATATATATATATATATATATATATATATATATATATTGAAGTGCAGCTCTAGAATGCATTATTACTGTAAATTTTTTTTGAGCTACTTTTAATTAATAAATATTCTGCATCTTATTTTTTTAATGCCTGATTGTCATTTTTGATCAGTCCGATGCTGAAAAAATAAGTAAAAAAATGAAAGATGTGAAGAAAGCTTTTAATGGTTTCCCTGTTTCATCTCATCAGAGCTGTCACTGCTTAATTGAATCCCAAATCTAATGTCCACCAGAGATTTACATTTGATTGATTTGGAACGCTGCCCGTTTCTTATTTTCATATTTGTTTGAGAAACACTGCTCGCATCTGCATATCTGCATTTTAATGCTGCATTAATGCGCCAGTTTAAACTAATCTCACTACAGAAATAAGCAAACAGTGAGATCCCGGCTTCATACAACCACAAATAAACATGTTTAAAATGCGTCTATTGTTCTAAATGATGCCCTTGGTCCATATTCACAGAACCAGTCCTTCTTATCCAGGGTTTTTATTTAATTTAATTTATTTTATTTATAACAAAGTAAATGAATAGTGAAGTGATCTATCAGACTATGAAGGAACACATAAGGAATCATGTAGTAACTTGTTAAAAAAAGTGTTAAAAACAAACCATTTAGATGGCTTTTGCTCTTCCTTTCCTGTGGTGGTCCTGATGAGTGCCAGTTCCATCATAACGTTTCTTGAGCTTTCAAAATTCTTGAGATTTTCTGGATTGACTGACCTTAATTTCATTCCATCTTATCCAATGTTCTTTCTTTACTTACTTTATTACTATTTTTGTATCGTGTATCGTAATACACAGTTTATACACAAACTCCAACCTTCACACAGGAGATTTATCATTTTCTCCAGCAAATATATTACTTTTGTATTGCACATATCCATTAACATGCTTTATATACTTTTATTTTAAATATGCTGTTATTATGATTAATATTATTATGAGTGAAACAGGTGGGTAAACCTTTGAATGAAGCTGTATATTTAACATTGACACACATGTAACACGGTATGTTTTAAGTATATTTATTTTGCTTTGATACATCGGATGCATATGATAAATCCACTTTGAGTGATACAAAAAATATAGATTACAAAGTTAGTGTTCTTTGGTTACAGTTATTAACAAAATCCGCCGTAAAACCAGAACTTATTTAATGTACAGTCTGGAGAACAACGTTTTCTTTCTCACTTTCTGCCAAACGTCACTTTCCTTAACTTTTATATCATCAGTCCATCTTTCTTTATCTCGTTTTCTCTCAATAACCAAATAAACATCAGTTCCGCACATATACACCGATATGCCAAAAGTCATGGGACAGCAGTATATAGAGTAAGTACAGTACTACAGTACATTATACGTCACTGAACCACACAGCTCAGTGCAGCGTTCTTTAGCTTCCACGGCATGTGGCAAAAGTCATGGGACACCATACCAGTTCCCGTTCCCATTCGTCCCATGACTTTTGGCATGTCAGTGTTCAACCACTTAACCTTCAGCAATGCCAGAAATAATCCAACACTTTCATTCACAAAATAATCCGTTCTCTACAGAAAGGCTTTTTTTTTGGCAAATCAAAAAATCAAAAATTTACACGTTTTTTTTTTATTATATATATATATATATATATATATATATATATATATATATATATTATACAACAGAGGAAACTGTCTTCATAAGTCATTAGACATAAGTTGCATAGATTGCATAAATAAATATACGTTTGTTTAAATTTTATGGCAGTTTTTTTTTTGTACAATAAAATGTATTTTTTGAACGTTTCGACACATTTAGAGCATTTTTTGTTAAGTTTTTAAGCTCTAATTTTAATACATTTGGAAAATCGAAGGTTTCAAGCTAAAAGAAGAAGCAGCAACAATAATCAATAATCAATAATTAAAATAACAACAGTAACTTGAATAATAAAAGAAATGTAAAAAATTTTAATAATAATAAAATCAAATAAAATGTGAATCAGTACTTTGACTCATAAGTCCATTTTACTATGGTGCATCAAGACATTCAAACAAACTGCCATGTTATTATAACAACACTGAATATTTGGTGAATTTTGGCACATTTTATATGTACAAAGAAATTGAAAATAAAAAAGGAAAACAGAAAAATGGCTTTTAAAATGGCTTTTAAATGGCTTTTAAATGGCTTTTAAAATGAAAATTTCCATCCCCTTTTATCTCCCTGTTTTGACACAATATAAAATAATACTATAGGTAGGTGTGTTTCATCATTCAGGATAATACTTATATTAATAATATAAGTATAATATAAGTATTATAATAACCTGCTCTAACTCTTTTTGTTCCAGAGTCATCCAACTGCATTTTAACTCCCAGAAAAAATCCCTGAAACGGATCTGAAATACGCAGATTTTTGAGATTTAATACTGTCGAGACATTTAGTGTGGATTACACTATATGACCAAAAGTAATGGGACACCCGCTCTTTATAAATCTAAGCAATTTTATGTTGAGAAATCTTATTTTTGCATTACTAAAAGTACAAGGCTTATTTTAGGAGTAAAGAATTTAATCAGTCTTAGAATTCTCACCTTATTTTAAGTAGTTAGAACTAAAAAAAAGACTTTTTATCTTACTAATCATTGTGTGTAAGTGTTAGATTATTTTGCTTATTTTAGGGATTTATTAATTATCTTAATCATTATTACTTAGAATTTGTACCTTATTTTACCTTACTTTTCTCTGATAAGAATTTTTGTCTTAATAAGCATTGTTTTGTGTAAAATTGCTTTACTAAATTTGGGAATTTAAACTCAAAATAAACACAAAAAGTCACGAGTCAAGTTGTTCTGATTTTTCTGTATAAATTTAACCCACAAAATAAGGAATTTTGGCTTGATTTAAGTCTTACTTTATTCATTTTGATACTTTGTGATTGGTTATTTTAAGAAGAAAGTTCAACTTATTTACTGTAAGTCTTACTTTTATCATTTTGAGACTTTGTTGGCAGATATATTTGCTTAATATAATATATTTAGTGTGAATTACACTATATGATCAAAAGTAATGGGACACCTGCTCTTTATAAATCTAAGCAATTTTATGTTGAGAAATCTTATTTTTGCTTTACTAAATGTACAATGCTTATTTTAGGAGTAAGGAATTTAATCAGTTTTAGAATTTTCACCTTATTTTAAGTAGTTAGAACTAAAAAAAAAATAAAAAAGCACAAGTTCAACACTGCAAAAAAACTAAATCTAAATTTAAGGCAATAAATCTTATTTTCTTCTCTGATGAGACTTTTTGTCTTACTAAGCATTGCGTAAGTTTTAGATTATTTTGCTTATTTTAGGGATAATTATCTTAATCATTCTTACTTAGAATTTGTACCTTATTTTAAGTAATTTGAACTCAAAATCCAGATTCTGATTCTTGTGTCCAAAAACAGTGATTTTTTGCTTGATTTAGGTGTTTCTTCACTCATTTTGAGACTTTGCCGTTGCTTTTTGTAATAAATCTTACTAAGAAAATTTCGCTTTCCCCATTGGCAGATTTTTTTTTTTGCTTAGAATACATGTATTTGTCTTAATTTGCATATATTTCGTCTAGTTTTTGCCAATGGATTTTTTGCAGTGAACTTATTCTGAATCTTGTGTCTAAATTTAAGCCAATAAAATCTGTGATTTTTGCTTGATTTTTTTTTTGCTTACTTCAATCATTTTGAGACTTTGTTTTTGAGCGTATTTTAAGAAATCTCGTTAAGAAAAAAATGTTTTCCCCATTGGCAGATTTATTGGCTTAATATAAGCACATATAACAATTTACACATATTTTGTCTAGTTTTTTGCCAGTGGATGTTTCTGCCAGTGTGTTTTTCTGACACTGTATCTTCTGAAATCAAGGGTATTTAAAAGGGTTTTCTTCTGCTTTCTACTGTCCAGAGAAGGCTTTCTAGGTTTTCTATTAGATTTTCTATATTAATATGTATACTAACTGTGAAGATTTGATTGCATTCAGAGGAAAAGTGCATGATTTCCCCAAATCGTCCACGATTACAGTACAGGACCAAGAACTATGATTCATTCCATTCATTCAATGCTGCTCAAATTGGGTGTTTTATAGACCTCTAAACCATGACTAGCATTAGCCTGGTGTCGATGGGTTCACACAGATCTTCTCCAAATGGTCCTGTATTCTAGGTATTCTACTGGCAATGCTTCTCTACTATTCTACAAGGGCCTACACGAGTTATGCATATGTGTGGATTTGAACATCTGTGTACAGTAAAGTAGCTAAATTAAGTAACTTAGTTCATTAGTAGGGGTGTCCCCAAACATTTGGACATATAGTGTATATGTATGTCTGATATAACAGATTTTTATGGATCTTTGCCACTTCAGGATCATGCCATGTTCCTTACGACATTCCTTACCACCACCAGGAGCACCATATTAAAGGAGAAGTCCGGCATGAAATTGACTTTTGTTGTAGTAAAACATGATAAAAAGCATTAAACTTTGTTAAATAGCTCACTTCTGTTCTCCTACAGCGTTCTGAGATCCAGAAATGTTGTGCTTTTTGACCAGCACTCTTTACAACCTCCACTTTGGGGCATAATTTACCCTGATAAATGGCTTTTTACGCCGTTCTTCAGGCTCAAAGTAGCTCCACACCTCTTTGCTAGAATCCGGAGAGCCCTGACATTTAAAACAAGGCATTAATAACTTAAAAAGTGCAGAAGAAGCTCATTAAAAAACACTGTTTACATCCTATAACACTAGTTTCAGCTCCGAGCACCGCCATCACTGTACTGATAATGACATGATGACATAGACATATATATATATACATAGAATCAGCATAGCCTGCCCCCTGTCGTAGCAGCCGGCACCCAGTGCATTTATTTGTACTAAGGAAGGTGTTTAATACACCTATGTGATGTAAATAGTGGTTTTTAATAAGCTTCTGCACTTTTAAAGTTATTAATGCCTCGTTTTAAATGTCAGGGCTCTACGGATTCTACTAAGGAGGTGTGGAGCTACTTTGAGCTGGATAACGGTGTAAAAAGTGATTTATTAAGGCAAAATATGCCCCAAAGTGCTCATTGTAAAGAGTGCTAGGCAAAAAGCACAAATTTATGGATCTCAGAAAGCTGCTATTCAACAAAGGTTAGTACTTTTTTATCATGTTTTACTACAACAAAACTCCATTTTACACCAGAGTTCTCCTTTAAAACAATTAATACTAACCCAGATAACATGCTATTGCAGCGCCTGTAGGGGTCGCCCAACTGAGAAAACATTCCTTGGGTTTTCTCCATGGCTTCCATGTTGGTACTAGCGATGGGGACCAGGAGGGGTTAAAAACATGGGTCTCATCTGGGATGTCCACTTCCTGGACCTATTGTCCTATATGAGACCCATTTGAGAAGCCCAGCTTGGTCCCATGCTAATCCCATGAACCCTACAAGAGAATGTTAACTGGGAAAAGTCCTGCACTGACAATGTCCAACGATAAATGGCACCTACTTCTAGAACGTTCAGTCAGGATGACTGTAGTAGACCTACAATGAAAAAACGAAGTACATTCAGGAACCAGGATCACTCTATCTGCCGATTGCTCCTGCTGTCGAAAATCATGGACCTCCTCTGGGGCTGGTAAAAGCAGCTCGTGGAGGTCTCCAGCCTCTGTCCGCTCTTGGGCAAAGTCATTTTATTTCTTAGGACTACGCCTTCTGGTGTTTTAAGGTTCTCACCAAGTTCCTTGGTGAAGACGTCGAGAGGCGAGGTTTCGGTGGGACTCTTGATGGGTGACAAGACAAGTTTGCCATCTTCCCCCACCGGATGATAATCCATGATTGGGAAGGGAGGGCTGAAGAGAATGAGGCTTTGAGGCCTTGGGCGATTGCGGAAGGAGGACCTTTGAAGTAAGGTGGAGCGTTCTGGTCTCGGGCAGTCCTTGAACGAGTCTCCGTTGGCAGAGCGTTTCCTTCTCAGCACTGGAGGATCCGGAGTAAGTACTGGCTTAAAGATCTCGGTTGGCCTTTCTAGAGACGGCTGCCATTGGATCCTCAAGACCGGCTCGCAGTTTTCCCTTTCCTCTTTGCAGTCTTTGCAATCTTTGACTACCTGAAGTTGCGGTACAGGATCTGCCTTCTCTACATTGCTCTTCTCTGGTTCCCTTTCAGGTCCAGTTCTTTTCTCTGGATCGTGGCTTCCCTTCTCGTGAACCGGATGCGGGATCTGGCTGTACTGAATCTTCGGAGGTATAACCGGCACAGCTTTAGCTTGACACGTCTTGATCATGAACGCAGTGCGAACGGAAGATACGCTCACCGGCGCAGAGTTGCGGCGCATGGGCGCTTGTCGATCCTTTAGGAACATCTCGAGTTCCAGAGATAGCCCTGTCCCAGAAGGCGTAATTGCACCCCTTTGCGACAAGGAACTATCAGTGAGATCAAGGTTCTGTCGATTTGAGATGTCCCTGATGCATCGGTGTCCCAGATCCAGGTTTAAGGAATAGGGTCTGTGTTTTGGAGCAATCGCAAAGTTTTCCTCGTTCCTCTCTGCAATGCAGGGCTCGTGGGAAATCTGTCGGTGAAATCTTTGGGAAGAGACAGAGCTCTTTTGTTTCGGAGCGCCAACATTTCTCTTTGGGATTCTTGACGCCTCTTCTTGGTGAGTGGAGGCCTTCGATTGTGCAAGCTGGGGAGTTTCAGGTTTTATATTTTTTATATCTTTAGTCTCTGTTTCTCCAGTTCCTTCAAAGTTAGCACCAAGGAAAATCTCTGTGATCTTTCCAAGGCCAGATTCACCAAGACCAGATTCACCAAGACCAGATTCATCGACTTCTGGCTCTTTTCTTCCCTCTTTCGCAGAGGGACTAATGGGTGCAGGGTCAGGTTCTCTGACCTGTGCAGCACTTTCTTCAGGTAAACTTGTGACATTCCCTCCTAAAGGTTCCTCGCTCATGACCTTCTTGTCTTCCAGATCACTGCTAGGCTCAATTGTTTGAGTTGCCTTGCTTTCAGATACTGAAGCTAGCACTGACGGTTTCAGCATGGGGAAAAGATCTTCCAGTTTTGGTGAGTGGAGTGGACTCGTAACCCATTGTTTGGTGGTGCTCAAGTCTTCCCAAGGCTCCACCTGATCAAGTCCAGCCAAGTGATTCCCCCAGATGTCCTCATCATCATGATGCAAAATTTCCGAGGTAGGACGTCTTTCGTCCAAGCATTCTGACAGCCTCTTCATGCTTCCCTTTACTCTGGACGTCAGATCGACACTGATACGGCTGATACACTTCTTCTCCTTGTCCTTTCTATGGATTTCCTCCTTCGGTTGAGGCACATTTACTTCAATTGGAAACTTTGAAGGGCTTTTCCCACTAGGTTCAATTTCTCCACTTGAACCTGAAGACTGTCCTTTGATCACCTCATTTTGCTTTGTTGTATCAACACTGGAATTATCAACGCCGGAAGTATCTTCACTGGAAGGCCACGGCTCGGCGTCTTGTAGAATATCCGTCTCCTTTAAATGAAAGAAAGGCGAGAGATGCAGCTTGTTTGCTGTCAGGTCCAGCGAATCCAAGGAATCCAAACTCTTGTGATCTTTTTTAACCTCGGGATTGTCCAGGTAATTCCAGCTACTCTCTGTCTTTGGGTTAAAAACAGTAGCACCTGCATGATGCTCCATCAGACCTTTCATGACATCTGTGAAATGTCCCTTTGAAGACACTGGGTGAGTAGGTAAACTGCTTCTTCTTTTAGCTTGAGGATCAAAACTAGGAGCACCGTTGTTTCCAGCGATTTTGGTTTTAAAACCACCGGCTTTGGTTTGACCTTCCGAAAGGTTTGTTTCGGGTTCTGTAATCTGGAGCGAGTGATGCATATCAGGCCATGGATTGTGGCTGATTGATGCAATGTCCTTTATAATACAAAAGAAAAGAACATTAGTTTAGATGTGGGTGGTACAGTTTGGAAATATTTGCAAATATTAAATGTTATAACAATTTAAGACACACTTTTCCTTGATACGTTCTTGTGCTCCACAGTATAACATTTACAAGCATTTAATTTAAAGGCATTTGCAAACAGTTCAGTTTCACCATATTGAAATTTTGTCAATGTTTTAGCAATTTTAGGTGTTTATGTGTTCATGATTACTCTGGTGTGTTCATTTGCTTGGTAATAATTCATGATTTGAGTAGACTTAACTTACAGCACCCCCCATAATTATTGGCACCCCTAGTTAAAATGTGTTCAATTTTATTTTTATTGCAGAAGCATAATTTCACTCTGACAAAAATATTTAAAAAGCAACCTTCAGCTCAAGTGATTTTCTTTTTTTAAAAATCCTTTTTCTTTTTTTTAAATAAAAAATATTTTTTATAAAATGGCCTGTCCCACAATGATGGGCACCCTTAACAGTTTCTTGGAAATACATGTATTTGAACCATTCATGTCATTTCTACTGTAGTTTACAAAGTGGATCAAAGTATCTAGGAACCTTTAATTAGTAATTCCTCACTTCCTGTTTGCCTGGGGTATAGATATGGCGTTACACAGAGGTCTATTTCTCTTCCTCGCTATTAAACATGGGAAAGACAAGAGAAAACATTATTCAATACCTTCAGATGCCCTTATCTACAATCAAAGCATCATCAAAAAGTTTAAAACATCTGTAAAGTAAAAAGTTCTGCAAAGCTCACTGTAAGAGAACTGAAACAAATTATAGCATCTCAGGTTTACGAGGGAGAAAACCTTTTCTAATTGAGTTATAATCCTAATTATACCACTGTTAGCTATACCATTAGTTAGTTATAACCAGAGACTGTGAAAAAGATGGACGCCGTGTCTCCATTCCCATTCATTCAATGAAAATGAAGACCAGAGGAAGGAGAAAGACTGTGGAGAGACAGCCTACTCATTTAAATAACCCCGCCCCTGAGGGCTGCCTCCACAGAGCTCACACAGTCTATGGTCCCGCCCATACGGTCATTGGTCCCACCCCGGCTAGGTGTAAACCAGCCCTTTTACACACCAATAACCACACCTTTTAGAATAGAGCTGAATAACATTTTAAAAAACGAATTTTGGGGGGAAATAGAATTTTAACAATATAAGCAGAGGTTACACTACTGTAGCTGTTGCATTTATATAAAGGAGGTAGAATTACAGTATATTGGAAAAAAAACGTGATTGAAATTTGTTCTGTTTTAACATTGAAACCTATGGGGATGGGTGGAGTAACACAGCTTTCTGAAACCGAACAGCAGGGGGCGCCCGACCTGTGGTGGCTTCACTTTTGAGAGACGATGCTCTGTCCAGCTATATACAGTTTATGATTATAACCAACAAGATTGTATTTTCTCCTCCTCTTTAACTCAAAATCTTTCAATAAACAGTGGATAAGTAATGGAACTGTGGTACTGTATAATCGCTATAGTACACTTTAGGTTTGTGCTATAACGTGTAATATTGGCACTGCTCTGCTGATTGTTTCCATATTTGCCTTTATTTTAACTCTTACCAGTTGTTGAAGCGTTTTGGGCTGGATTGGTTGGATGGGTTGGATTGGTTTTGGTTGGATTGGTTGGATGGGCTGCACTGCTGTGGTGTCCAGTTCTTTCCCAGTGGATTGAGGCATTTCATGAGTTGCCGTCGCTTTAGGCTGAGATGACGTTAAACTGTCAGGCACCTCCACACTCGCGAGATGTTCCTTCACCTCAGAGTCTTTACCTGAAACAGCAGACAGATCAGAACCATAAGCTATTTGAAAGAAACGAGTTAATTACCAGAAACGAGTTCATCGCCAGAAACAAGTTCATCACCAGAAACGAGTTCATCACCAGAAACAAGTTCATCGCCAGAAACGAGTTCATCACCAGAAACAAGTTCATCACCAGAACATGAGCTATTTACCAGAATCGAGTTCATTACCAGAAACGAGTTCATCACCAAAAACAAGTTCATCACCAGAACCATGAGCTATTTACCAGAATCGAGCTCATTACCAGAAACAAGTTTATCACCAGAAACAAGTTCATCACCAGAATCGAGCTCATTACCTGAAACAAGTTCATCACCAGAAACAAGTTCATCACTAGAAACGAGTTCATCACTAGAAATGAGAAACAAGTTCATCACCAGAACCATGAGCTATTTACCACAATCGAGCTCATTACCAGAAACAAGTTCATCACCAGAAATGAGTTCATCACCAGAAACAAGTTCATCACCAGAAACGAGTTCATCACCAGAAACAAGTTCATCACCAGAACCATGAGCTATTTACCAGAATCGAGCTCATTACCAGAATCGAGCTCATTACCAGAATTGAGCTCATCATCAGAAACGAGTTCATCGCCAGAAACAAGCCCTATGTTCTCTAGTCTACAGCAGAGCGCTGATAATGGCTAATGGCTAATGGCTAAGGGCTACTGAAATACGGTGTTTGTTTTCGGTACATTTGGGCACAAATGCTTCCAACAAATGTTTTGCTAATCTGGCTAATCTTCCCTAAACAACAAACACTGTTTACTGCAGATCTGGGGACCCGGCGGGTTTCTGCGTGAAGCTTATTACAGTGAGAGAAATCAATTCTGCAATAAAAGAAAGTGCTGTAAACACATTATCACTAAATGTAGGATTAGTGCTGGAGCCAGAGTGCACATCTGCACACACACACAGTAATACACACACACTAATACACACACACACTAATACACACACACACACTTATCCCTCCTACTATAAACTTTATAGTCTAATATCCACTATGAACTGTTCATTATGTAATATGGCTTATCCAATATCCATTATGCATTGTTTAGTGTCCACTATGAATTATTTAGCAATTACTATAAATAATCCAATATCTAATAAGGAACTGTTTAGTACCCATATTTACTATGAATGATCTGAAATCCACTATGAATTGTTCACAGTATGTCCTATGAAGTACGTAATATCCACTATGAATTATCAATTGTCCACTAGAAATTGTTTAGTATTTACTATGGATTACCTACTATCAATTATGAATCGTTCACAGTATTTGCTATGGATTTTCTGATATCCACTATGAACTGTTCAGTATCCACTATGAATTATCCATTGTCTACAAAAAAATTGTTTAGTACTTACTATGGATTACCTAAAAACACTATTAATTGTTTAGTAATAATTTGGTATTTACCATGGATTATCTAATATTCACTATGAATTTTTTTAGTACATAGTATGAATATTGTGATATTTACTTTGAATGAACATCCGCTATGAATCCTTTACAGTATTTACTATGGGTTTTCAAATATCCACTATGAATTGTTTAGTACCTACTATGAATAATGTGGTATTTACAGTGAATTATCTAATATAGACTATAAATTATTCACAGTTGTTACTATGTTTTATCTAATATCCACTATGAATTATCCATTGTTCACTAGAAATTGTTAAGTATTTACTATGTATTACCTAATATCCATTATGAATCGATCACAGTATTTACCATGGATTTTCCTTTGTCCACTATGAATTGTTTAGTACCTACTATGAATAATGTGGTATGTACTATGAATGACCTAATATCCACTATGAATTATCAAATTTCCACTAGACATTGTTTAGTATTTACTATGCATTACCTAATTTCCATTATGAATCGATCACAGTATTTACTATGGATTTTCTAATATATACTATGAAATGTGAACTACTATGAATAATGTGGTATTTATTATGTATTATCTAATATCCACTATTAATTGTTTACAGTATGTATTATGGATTTACTAAGATCCACAATGAATTGTTCAGTATTTACTATGAATGATCTAATATCCACTATAAATTATCAATTGTCCACTAGAAATTGTTTAGTACTTACTATGGATTATCTAAAACCCACTATGAATTGATTAGTATTTACTATGAATAATGTGGTAATAATATGTATGAAATTATATCCACTATGAATTGTTCACAGTATTTACTATGCATTTTCTAATATCCACTATGAATTACCCATGACCACTAGAAATTGTTTAGAATTTCCTTATGATTATCTAATATCCGCTATGAATTGTTCAGTGTTTACTACATATAATGTGGTATTTATTATAAATGATCTAATATCCACTATGAATTGTTTAATTCCTACTATGAATAATGTGGTAATTACTATGAATGAGCTAATATCCACTATGAATCGTTCACAGTATTTACTATGTTTTAACTAATATCCACTATGAATTATTTAGTACGTACAATGCATAATTTGGCATTTACTATGGATTTTCTGATATCCACAATGAAATATCCATTGTCCACTAGAAATTGTTTAGTATTTTCTGTGGATTATCTAATATCCACTATGAATTTGCTCAGTATCTACTATATATAATGTGGTATTTACTATGAATAATTTAATATCCACCATGTATTCTTTACCGTATTTACTATGGATTTTCTAACTAGAAATTGTTTAGCATGTACTATGGATTATCTATTATCCATTATGAATTGTTCACAGTATTTACTATGAATGATCTAATATCCACTATGAATTATCCATTGTCCACTAGAAATCGTTTAGAATTTCCTTATTGATTATCTAATATGTACTATGAATTGTTTAGTACCTACTATGAATAATTTAGTATTTACTATGGATTATTTAATATCCACTATGAATTGTTTAGCACTCACTATGAATTATGCTGTGTCTGATTATGAGCGGCACACCTGCATGGGCTGTCACGCTCCCCCCCCACTCAAACAAGCTGGCACACATTGAACTTACCCTGTGCCAGTCTATCGGGGGGCGTGTCCCCGGTGCCCCTCTCCAGCGATTGGCTCTCCTCCTTCTCCTTCTCCATGGGAACGGAGCTGCTGTTGCTATAGATACTGTATCCGCTGCTGCCGCTGCTGTCGCTGAGCGGGTACTCCCTGTACCCAATGCTGCCGGCGCTGCCCCCCAGCGCCCGGTCCCTGTCCCTGAACCCGAAGCCTCCGGCGCCGCTGGGCACCAGCTCCCTGAAGCCGACGCTGCCCAGGCTCTCGCTGCGGTGCGGCTCCGGGGGCCCGGCTTCCCGCGGCTTCAGGAACGCTCGTTCTCCCAGAGAGCGTTCCCGCTCCCGCTCTTTCCCCGCCACCCTGCAGGGGGTGCTGTTGGAGCTGATGACGGCGGAGACGCGCAGCGGCACGGACACGGCGAACGGCTCCGAGATGTTCAGGGCTTTGCGCTGGTGCCGCGGAGACGACTCCAGCGGGAACAGGCTGCCCGGAAACGAGGGCCTGGAGGAACCGTTGTGGGCGGAGCCGGAGTACAGCATACGCCGGTTTTTGGGGGACGTGGGCTGGCACGCTCCGAGGTCGTCGCCCTTGAACACTTTGAGTTGCTCGGGGAGCGCCCTCTGCAGGGGAGAAGATGAGGAAGAAGAGGAGGAGGATGGGGGAGGAGGTGGAGATGAAGATGAGGTATTTGGAGCTCCTCGTCGCTTGGCGCCGGGGCTGCCGCCGATGACGCCGCTGGACTTCCGCAGGTCAAACTCCCACTTTGGATCTTGCTCACCGGAGTCGTAGTTGATGTCGGAGCCCAGGGTCCGGGATTTCACCACGGGGGCGAGGAATCCGTTTGCTCCAACTGCTGAGGCTGATTTATCTTCATCTGGGTGAAATAATAAAAAAAAACAGATATATTAATGTTAGAGAATATTTGGGGAACTTGAGTCTTCCTTTACTACAATAGATAGACATTGACATCTCCTCAATTCGATGAGATAACTATTTGTTATTTCCTGCCAGACGTCTCATATTTTGCCGACGGCAGGAATGACAAAACTGGCTTCCTGGCTACTATCAGTAATTAGTGAGCGCACCCCCTTGTAAAAGGGATTGTGATTACAGTGTAGTTGTATTTTTCCTGTATTAGTGAAAATAGACTGTTGGGGGGGGTGTAAGATAGCAATGAGCATCACGAAACATCTTTCATTATTATATATATATATATATATATATATATATATATATATATATATATACATACATAAATATATATATATATATATATATATATTTATGTATGTATATATATATATATATAATGCGTTTATAAAATCCCTCTGTTATACAATACTATACATATATACAGAGTATTCTATAACAGAGGGGTTTTATAAACGCATTATCATATATATATATACATATATACACAGAGTATTCT